>NC_135348.1:9549785-9883874 GCF_023851605.1 Tamandua tetradactyla
AAAATGAAGTCAGAGGTCTCACACTACCTGTTTAAGGTGTATTACAAAGCTACAGTGGTCAAAACACCATGGTATTGGCATAAAGATAGATATACTGACCAATGGTATGAAATAGAGTGTTCAGATATAGACCCTCTCATCTGTGAACAATTGATCTTTGAAAAGGCAGTCAAGCCAACTCACCTGAGACAAAACAGTCTCTTCAATAGATGGTATTTGGAGAACTGGATATCCACATGCAAAACAATGAAAGAGGATCCATATCTCACACCTTATACAAAAATTAACTTAAAGTGGATCAAAGACCTAAACATTATATCTAAGACCATAAAACTTTTAGAAGAAAACATAGGGAAATATCTTCTTTTCCTAGATCTTACATCCAAAGCATGAGCATTGAAGAAAGAAATATATAAATGGAAACTCCTCAAAATTAAGCACTTTTATGCATCAAAGAGCTTTGTCAAGAAAGTAAAATGGCAGCCTACACAATGGGAGACAACATTTGGAAACAATCAGATAAGGGTCTAGTATTTAGAATATATAGAGATTGTTTAACTCAACAGCATAAAGACAAACAACCCAATTACAAAATGGGCAAAAGACATGAACAGACACTTCTCAGAAAAGCAAATACAAATGGCTAAAAGGCACATAAAAAGATGCTCAACTTCCTTAGGTATTAGGGAAATGCAAATCAAAATCACAATTAGATTCCATCTCACACCCACCAGAATGGCCGTTATCAATAAAACAGAAATTGAGAAGTGCTGGAGAAGATGTGAAGAAAGAGAACACTTATCCACTGTTGGTGGGAATGTAAAATGGTACAACCACTGTAGCTGTTTGCAGTTCCTCAGGAATCTAAGTATAGAATTGTCATATAATCCAGCAATACCATTGCTAGTTATCTATTCAGAGTACATGAGGGCAAGGACATAAATGGATGTTTGCACACCAATGTTTATAGCAGCATTATTTACAATTGCCAAGAGATGGAAACAGCCCAACTGTCCATCAACAGATGAGTGACTAAACAAGCTGTGTCATATACATACTATTGAATATTACACAGCTATAAGACAGAATAAAGTCATGAAGCTGTAACAATGTGGATGGACCTTGAGGACATTATGCTGAGTGAGATTAGCGAGAAACAAAAGGACAAATACTGTACAGTCTCACTGATATGAACTGACATTTAATGAATGAGCTTGGAGGTTTCAGTTAAGAACAGAGGTCATCAGGAGATAGAAATAAGGTAGATATTGGGTAGTTGGAGCAGAAGAGATACAGATTGTGCAACAGGACTGATTGTAAAAATTCAGAAATGGATAGCACAATACTACCTGATTGTAGCACAGCAATATAAGTACACTGAATAAAGCTGAATGTGAGAATGATAGAGGGAGGAGGGCTGGGGGCACATATGAAACCAGAAGGAAAAATAGACAATAAAGACTGAGATGGTATAATCTAGGAATGCCTAGAGTGTACAATGATAGTGACTAAATGTACAAACTAAAAAATGTTCTTGTATGAGGAAGAACAAAGGAATGTCAATATTGCAGTATGTTGAAAATAGATGGTGGTGAGACCATATAGGGAGCGGAGGTGTATGTCATCCAAGGTGTCTGCAACTGAGGCAAGATGGTGAAGGTGCTACCCTAGCTCTCTTATGACTGATGACATTAGCAACTGCATAAGAAAAGTCCACTATCAAAATATACTTTTTTTCCCAAGAGAAAGATACTCTGAACTCCATAGTGTGATGAAAGCAGCCTCCTGTAACTTGAATCCTTGCTTTTCCAGTCTGTTTGGGTTCTGTTTTTTGTCCCTGTTGATTAGACTGGGTTTACTCCCAGTGAAGAGTTTGTGATTCATGACAGATGAGTCTAGAAATTGTAGTCAAGACTTGAGTTTGGAGGCTTTCTCCATTCTCAGCTTTCCTCACCTGCTGCTTTTTGTTTGTGAGTGAAAATCCAGAGGAAGACTGTTGTCAACTGACTTATTGGCAATGCAACCACAGGAGTTAGTGACCTTCAATGATGTGACTGTGGACTTCAACCAAGAAGAATGGGTCCTGCTAGACACATCCCAGAGAAAGCTGTTCAGAGAAGTGATATGGAAGAATAACAAACTTCTGGTCTCAGTGGGATGTCAAGTCTAAAAATCAGATGTGCTTTTCCAGTTGGCACAAAGAGAGGAAGTGAGGAGAGATGGAATGGGATTTCTCCAAAATCAGAGTCCAGGCAGGAAATATGCCTTTAAAAAACAAGAAATGGAAGTCCTGCAACCTGCCTGCAGGCAAGACACATCTAACATCCCGTCATTGCAGACATTTCACACTCAAAATCAAAAGAATTCCTTTAAATGCTCTTATTTACAAGAAGATTCCACTCACAGATCCACAGTGATTCAGCGTGTATTAATTCACATGAGAAAGAAGCCATATTGCCACAAACCACATAGAAAAGTCCTCAGTGACCAGTCAACTTGCAATGAAAAGAAACAAATTCACACTAGAAATAAATCATATGAATGTCATCAAAGGGTTGAAGTCTCTACTAAAAGCTCTGGTCTCAGTCAGTACAGTGGAATTCACTTTGGAGATAAACGATATAGATGCCTTCTGTGTGGGAAAGCTTACATAAAAATTTCTCAGCTTAGGCAACATGAGAGAATTCACACTGGAGAAAAGCCCTATGAATGTCAGCTATCTGGAAAATCCTTCAGTCAATCTTGCAATCTTATAAAGCATGAGAGAACACACACTGGAGAGAAACCCTATGGATGTCATCTATGTGGGAAAGCCTTCAGTCAGTCTTGTAACCTTCAACAAGATGAGAGAACTCACACTGGAGAGAAATCCTATGAGTGTCATCTATGTGGGGAAGCCTTCATTCGATATGCTTACGTTAGGTCTCACAGTGGAGAGAAACTGTATGAATGTCCTCTTTGTGGGAAAGCCTTCAGTCGGTATTCTCTGCTTAAACAACATGAGAGGTCTCACACTGGAAAGAAACCCTACAAATGTCACGTACGTGGAAAATCATTCAACCCATATTCTCAGCTTAGACAACATGAGAGATCTCACATTTGAAAGAAACCCCATAAATGTCATTTGTGTGGGAAAGTCTTTAGTCGAGTTTTTCATCTTAGACAACATGAGAGAACTCACACTGGAGAGAAGCCCTATGAATACAATGTATGTAGGAAAGCCTTCAGTCAATGTTCTTCCCTTGTAAAACATGAGAAAACTCACACTGGAGAGAAATCCTATGAATGCAGTGTATGTGGAAAAGCCTTCATTTGTTGCTCTGCCTTCAGACGACATGAGAGAATTCACACTGAAGAGAAACCCCCTGAATGTCGCCAATGTGGGAAAACCTTCCATCGATATGCTTATCTTAAACATGAGAGAATATCACACTGGAGAGAAAGACTATGAATGCCCTCAGTGTGGGAAAGCTGTGGTTCATCCCTTTAACCTTAAACGACATGAGAGAACTCACACAGGGGAGAAACCTCATGAATGTCAACTATGTGGGAAAGCTTTTAGTCGATATTCATATCTTTGACAACATGAGAAAACTCACACTGGCTAGAAAACCAATGGATATCATCTGTGTGGTGAAGCGTTTGCTTATTGATCTGTATTCTATACATGGACATGAGAAAAAGCACAATGGATAGAAGCAATGAGACTGTCATGTATATGGGAAAACCTTAGTTTTTATAAACTGAAGCAATATGATATTATTCAAACTTGAAAAAAAAAAGAAAATAGATGGTAATTCATATTTTAAAACTTCAACTTCTATGTGAGACTAAAGCAAAAAATGTTTATTTTGTATAAAATTTATATTTTGACTAGTGCATTTCCTAATATAACTTATATGGACAGGTTATATTGAACACCATTAGTACATGGAACCTTGAATAGGGCATGACATTTTGTAGGTTTGTCCGGTGTGATTGTTTGTCCTGATATATCCCAGAGTGATCTGAACAGTGAATAAAGAAGTATTTGCAAATTCCCCTTGGGAGAATGATAAGAAAGGGGTAAAATTCAACTTCCTCATCTGGAGAATTCCTGAGATTCTCATAAGCAGGGGGGCAACTAAATCAATAAGCAGAGCCCTTAATCTTGGGGTTGTTCATATGAAACTTATCTCAGCAAAGGATAGGCTAAGACTACTTAAAATTAGGCCTAAGAGTCACCCCCAGAGCACCTCTTTTGTTGCTCAGTTGTGGCTTATCTCTCTCTCAACCAACATGGCAAGCAAACTCATTGCCCTCCCTCTCTCTACATGGGACATGACTTCCAGGGGTGTAAACCTCCCTGGCAATGTGGGACAGGAATCCTAGAATGAGCTGGGACTCATCATCAAGGGATTGAGAAAACCTTCTTGAGAGAAACAGGGAAGAGAGAAATGAGACAAAATAAAGTGTCAGTAGCTGAGAGATTTCAGAGTTGAGAGGTTATCCTGGAAGCTTTTCTTATACATTTTATAGATATCCCCTTTTTAATTTAAGGTGCATTAGAGAGGCTAGAGGAAAGTGCCTGAAACTGTAGCGCTGTGTCCAGTAGCCATGTTTCTTGAAGATGATTGTGTAATGATATAGCTTTTGCAAATGTGACTGTGATCATGAAAGCCTTGTGTCTGATGCTCCTTTTATCTATGATACGAACAGATGAGTAAAAAATATGGATTAAAAATAAATAAATAATAGGGGGAACAAATGTTAAAACAAACTGAATAGATTGAAATACTAGTGATCACTGAAAGGGAGTGGTAAGGATTATAGAAAAAAAAATAGGGGGAACAAAGGTTAAAATATATTGGGTGTCCTGATGCCTGCCCATGAAAAATATATATATATATATATATTATTTCCATGTAGATGGAAATACTAGCGGTCAATGAGAGAGAGGGGTAAGGGGTATGGTATGTATGAGTTTTTTCTTTTTTCTTTTTATTTCTTTTTCTGGAGTGATGCAAATGTTCTAAAAATTATCACGATGATGAATGCACAACTATGTGATGATATTGTGAGCTGTTGATTGTATACTATGTATGGACTGTGTGTGTGATGATTTCTCAATAAAAATATTTTTTTAAAAATCAGTAGTATTTCTACACACTACTAATGGGCAATCTGAAAGAAAATCAACAGAAACATACCATGGACAATGACAACTAAAAAATAAAGTATCTAAGAAGAAATTTAAACAAGGAATGTAAAAAAATTGTATGTGGAAATCTACTAAGAAGACACAAATAAATAGAAGGCCCTTCTGTGTTTCCAGATCAGAAGACTATTTTTGAAATGTGAATTCTACCCAAAACAATGAACAAATTCAACACAATCCCAATCAAAATTCTAATGGTCTTCTTTGTAGGAATGAAAAGATCAATTGCCAAATTTGTATAGAAGACAACAAAAAGACAATACACTTTTTTAAATGGACCAAAGTCTTGAATAGATCTCTCTCTCCAAAGAAGATATACAAATGCCAAAACACATATGAAAAGATGCTGAACATCATTAGCCACTAGGGAAATACTAATCAAAACCACAATGAGATATCATTTCACCCCCACTAGAATGGCTACTCTCTTTTTAAAACTGGAAATAATTAAGTGTTAGAGAAGATGTGAAGAAATAGGAATAATTGTTGATTGTTGGTGGTAATGTAAGATGGTGCAGCTTCTGTGGAAAAAAGTTTGGCAATTTCTTAGGAAGCAAAGTATAGAATGACTACACAATCCAGCAATTCCACTTCTGGGTATATACCCAAACAATTGAAAACAGGGACTCTAACAGACATTTGTACACCAATGTTCAGAGCCTTATTATTCAAAATTACCAAAAGATGGAAACACCCAACTATCCATCAACATAGGAAGTGATAAACATATTTAATAAAAATATATATGTATACTGGAATATTTCCAGCCGTAAAAATGAATGAAGTTCTGATACATGCAACAATATATATGAACCTTGAAGACATCATGTTGGGTGAAATAATTCAGACACAAAGGACATTTATTTATGAGCTCAATTATATGAAATAATTATATTATGAAAATCCATAGTCAGAAACTAGAATTCAGATTACTGGGGGCAGTGTGGGAATTGGAAATGGGAAATTAATGCTTAATTGTTGCAGTTTTTGTTTAGGGTGATAGAAAAATTTTGGTAATGGATGAAGGTGAAAATATTATGAATGAAATTAACACCATTGAATTGTGTATTTGCATGTGGTTAGGAGAAATTTTAGGTTGTGTATATGTTAACAGAATAAACTTTTTTAAAAAACATAAACATGTACAACACAGACGATGAATCCTAAAAAACTATGGACTACAGCAAAAGGTATAATTGTAATAATGCTGTTTCATCTGTTGTAACGTAGATACCACAGTAAAACAATGTTAATAATAGGGAATAATGTGTGTGTCATGGAGTATACAAGAATTTTGTACTTTCTGCTTGATTTTTTCTATAAACATGCAATTTCTCTTATTTTAAAAAAAAGTCAAAGCAGTATTCCTGGATGTAATGCCTATGAAACATTTGACCTACCTTCATCATGGTAAGAAATATAAAATGCAATAATCTAATCTTCTTTGGAGAATGAAGGACCACTGGATCCCTCAAAATGTTACTGATGTGATGGGGCCCTGAATATTTGTAGATTGTATTTCCTACCCTTTGGAAAGCATGGATCTCATCAAGGCCTCCAATCCACTAGCGACTTTCCGCAATGCTAGTCTAATTTGCAGAAGGATATCAGTATAGCAAACCAGTGTGATGTTGTTGTAGATAACCAGAGGTAGAGACCTCTTTAGACTATATCATGACCCAATGCAAAAGAGTCTACGTAGCTCTGGAGCAAAACTTTCAATATATATTCTTGTCTTGATCTGTTTCTGATCCTCTTTTCTAATAAGAACTGAAAAGAACACATCCACCAAATCAGTGTCCATATACCACATGCCTGTTATTCTGTTCTGGTGAAGAAAACAACATCTGAGTTCTCGCTAGGCCTGTCATCCCCCTGCAAGATGGCAGTGGTCGAGTGAGCTGGGATGGGTAGTGAGGCCTGAAGGAACCACACCTATGCCGGCAGCCAAGGAGGGTGTGCCCTCTGCCCTCACAGGCAGATGATGATTTGAGACAACACCAATAGCAGATCTTCCAAGTACAGATCTTCCAAAATGAAGTGCAGAGGAGATGACAAGTTTAGATGTCATCAGTCTGGACTGTAGGCCTGGATTTGGGACTAGGAAATGGAATGGTGTCTCTTGGGCTTCACTGTGGAGAGGACCCCAGGAAAATCCCTACCTCAAATTAAAATGCTCTTCTCCAAAGCCTTCTTGACCAAAAGGGGAAAGTGAGGAATGAGACAAAATAAAGTTTCAGTGGCAGAGAGATTTGAGTTGAGAGATTATCCAGGAGGTTTTTCTTATGCATTAAATAGATATCCCCTTTTAGTTATGGTGTACTGGAGTGGGTGGAGGGAAGTACCTAAAACTGTTAAGCTGTATTCCAGTAACCCTGATTCTTGAAGACGGTCGTATAAAGATACAGCTTTTACAGTGTGATTGTGTGATTGTGAAAGCCTTGTGTCTGATGCTCCTTTTATCCAGGGTATGGACAAGCTGAGTAAAAAAAATGTGGATACAAAATAAATAATAGGGGGAGTAAGGGATAAAATAAATTGAGTAGATTGAAATACTAGTGGATCAATGAGAGGGAGGGGTAAGGGGTATGAGATATATGATTTTTCTGTTTTTTCTTTTTATTAATTTTTCTGGAGTGATGCAAATGTTCTAAAAATGATCATGATGATGAATGCACAACCACATGATGACATTGTGAGCCATTTATTCTACACCGTATATGGACTATATGTGTGTGAAAATTTGTCAATAAAAATATTTTTTTTAAAAAGTGCCCTTCTCGGGCTGGTGACGGTGGCTCAGCAGGCAGAGTTCTCGCCTGCCATGCCAGAGACCCAGATTCCATTCTTGATGCCTGCCCATGCAAAAATAAAAATAAAAAAATTTTAAAAATTAAGAAAAACAAAAAATCTTCTTCTCCAGACTTCAGAACCCTGACACAAAACAAAGGCAGAACTGGAGAAAGTTTCCATGAGCCATGACAAACAAGAGGTGAAAGAGCTGCCTCTGGACCTTGGGGATGGTGAGAACAAAGTCACCAGAATCCTGAAGAAACTGGAAAAGAAAAGGACAGAGCCAAGGGTACAACAAAGCTGTCCCACACTGACCTCATGACACTGAGGCTGAGACCCAGCCCTCCTTCCTTGCCCACTCTGGCCTGTCGAGGCTGGTCCAGAGAGCAGTTAGGAAGGAAGAGAGATGGCCCTCAATGTGGGTTTCCTTGGGAAGCTCAAAGAGTAACACCAGAGTGCAGCCTGGCCTCCTAAAGAGAGCCCTGGAGTCAAGTTTTGGTTGTGTTCCTCATTATTTCATTTGAAGTGAATATAGGGATAGGATTCAAGACCCTTCATCCAGAAAGGATAACTGGAGTCTATGATTGTGGAGGAAGGGACAAAAAAAATTGAGAGTTATCCATTGTTAAAGGGATAAACAAACATGGTAGATCCCTAAATGAAATATTATTGAGCCATGAAACATAAATGTAAATCACCTACATGTGACCACAGAGATAAGCCTTGAAATCATTAGGCTACATGAAAGAACACAGACGAAAAGGATTCATATTGTACAAATATATTTATAAGAAATGTTCGGAAAAGTCATACATAACCATAGAGACAGAAATAAGATTATCTAGAATGCTGAAATTCTGACCCCCACATCCTGGGGGTCAGGACAATGTGGAGTGTCTACTACTGGATAGAAGAGTTTCTTTCCAGGATGTTGAAAATGTTTAAGATGTGATAAAGGTAATGGATGCACCTTTATAAATACAGTAAAACCCACTGAGTTATAGAATTTTAAAAGGAGAATTTTTTTCAAAGGAGAACCTTATATATGTGAATTAGCTAGAGAAACAATTATTAATGTGTAAATAATTACATTGTGTACAATGTAGTTTGAAGTGGTTAAGAACATGGATTATTTGCATATATTTATATGTAAAAAAAATGACAAGGAGACAGAGGTTGAAGCACACACAGAGAAAGAGAGAGACAATGTTAAAGCATGTGGCAGAATGTTACTTTTTTATATCAATATGGGTTAATGATATACAAGAATTTTCTATGATGTTTTGCCTTTCTTTTTCACATTTGAGATAATATCAGTGTAAAATGCTAAAAAAAAAAAAAAGGGAAACCAGTGAATGAGAGGCTGAGGTTACCTGCTAGGGGACCAATGAGCTGAGGGCAGGTTTTGATTTTACGTCTCTGTGAACTTCGATCACTGTGGAAAGTGCAGCTGCTTCTATGCAATGCACAGTGATAATCTTCCGTGTCCGAGATGGTCAGGGAAGCTGTGTTGTGGGACTTGGAGATCCCTGACTGCCATTTACTGACCTCATAAATGAAGAGCTTGCAGGTCACGTCTGGGAGCTTTGGTACCAGGACACCTCATTAGAACACCCGGCGTTACTGCTGCTGCTAGCATAGGAGGAGGTGGCCATCTGACCAGAAGTCCCGGACACTGAAGGAGGCTGAGTCAGGATGGACTGAGCTCAGAACCCTGAAAAGGAAAAGAAAGACAATGAGTTCACAATCAGGGTTTCAAGTGGACCTGGGATGGAGTAAAGAAGGATGTTCTAGTTTGCTAGCTGCCAGAATGCAATATACCAGAAATGGAATCACTTTTAAAAAGGGAAATTTATTAAGTTCCAAGTTGACAGTTCTAAGGCCAATTAAAGAAACTCTATAGAAATGTCCAATCTAAGGCATCCAGGGAAAGGTAGCTTGGTTCAAGAAGGCCGATAACATCCAGGATTCCTCTATCAGCTGGAAGGACACGTGGCAAAGTCTGCTGGTTTTCTCTTCCAGCTTCTTGCTTCATGAAGCTCCTCCAGGGGCATTTTCCTTCTTCATCTCCAAAGATGTCAGGACGGTGGACTCTGTGGTTCTCTCTCCTCATTCTCCAAAGGGAACTCTCTACAAAATGTCTCCTCTTTTATAGGAATCCAGTAAACTAATCAACATGCATCTAGAATGGGTGGAGACACGGCTCCATCTAACCAAGTTTTAATACCCTAATTGATTGAGTCATATCTCTGTGGAGATAACCTAATCAAGTTCCCAATCTGTAGTACTATTAGGGATTACAAGATTGATTAGGATTAAAACATGGCTTTTCTAATCCTTTCAAACTGGCACAAAGGAAATCACTCATGAACCAATAACAGGATGTCTCACCTGTGCTGTGAGTCCGGAGTTTGAGGAGGAGGGGAGCCCAGGTCATGCTTGAGGTGCCCAGAGCTTCTCCACCTGAGACCCACAGGTGGGCAGGGCAGCCTCGGGGACCTTATCCCACAGGCTGCAGTTGAAGCAGGGAGAAGTGGACCTCATACAAATCTTCTCATGGAAGCCTGTCCTTCTTCACTACCCTCTCTGGCTCCAGAGCCTTGAGAGAGGGAACCCAGAGGGACTTCTGACTCCTGGGTCTTCTGCAAGGAGGGTGTGGCCAAGAAACATATTCTCCTTAAAACAGCACTCATGCTGGTCTTCAGAAATAAGAGCTTCTGTGCAAAAGTCACACAAGTCTTCAGGCCCTGTCATTGATCCCTATCCCTTGCACACATGTTCAGAACCCAGAGATGTCCGCTCAGCACAGAGAAGCTGGAACCCCGAACTGTATAAGTGACTCCAGTGTCCAGACAAAGGCTCCCTTACATGTCATTGATCAGAGCCCACAGCTGCTTCCCAGAGCATCAGGGAGCTTTCCCACCCGGGGCAGTCCAGCCAACACCAACCTCTGAATGCTCCTGCAGCCCTGCTCTCTAGTGAACAAACTCCCAGACGCAACCTTGTGCACCCACAACGGTGGGTACAAAACGAATTAGACAAAAAAAAAAAAAGAAAAAAGGAATTAGACAGAAATCATCAAGTAGCAGATTCTGGCTTTATGCTCGTGATTCTACCCCCACCCCCCAGCACCTTCAGTGTGTAAAGTCCATGGGCTGTATCAGGAAGGAGCCGTTGAATGAGTCCAGGAAGTTATTACGTTTCTATAATTTCATGTGCTAGGATTATGTTAAATGTGCTATTCTGTCATTGATTTTTTTTTTCACTCAAGAATATAGGAAACCTCAAATCTAAAAGAAAAAACAAAAAGTTACAACATCTGGCCCAGGAATTGCCATTGGGACTACTATTATACTTGGCTGACATTTCAGTAGTCCACCGACACCCTCCAGGCAGTATCAGCAGACTCTACAATCACATTTTAACATCTGCGTCTGGGAACACTCCTGGCATTAAATATTGTGGTCTGGCTTCCCTGTGAAGCCATCTCTGAGGTAAAGATTAGATTGCCAGGCATTTTTTAAGGAGTATTTTTGAGAGTCAACAACTGCAGAAGAGAAAGAAAAGAAACAAGATTGGACAGAGAAGGGAGGTGAACCGTAATGCTATTCCCACCAAAGCCTCTGCAGTGCCACGAAGAAGCCTGGCTCTAGAATGGTCTTTCACGTTCCTCTGAGTTAGGGAGAAGGCGCTGGACTTCTACTGATCAACTCTTGTGTTGGCCAATCATAGGAGGCAGGTCAACCCCAGAAGTAGGTGTGACCTTGAGTGAGCCAGGTTTTTCCAGCCAAGGTAATCCCCGCACAGAGCTGACAGCGGAGAACCATCTTCCAGCAGCCTTCTCAGCAACTGAGCACATAAGTCCTTCATTCATTATGGAAAATTTGGACGGCACATAGGCATCTGCCACAGTTGTTAATAAATCAGATGACAGCAATCAGGAGTCATTTCTGGGCTTTCTGTGCTGTTCCATCGTTCAATATGTCTATTCTTGCACCGATATCACTTTGTTTTGATAACTGCAGCATTATAATAAGTCTTGACATTTGATAGTTTCTAACATTGCTATGCTTTTCCAATATTGCCTTAGCTATTCGTGGGCTCTTCCATATGCATTTTAGAGTAAGCTTATCAATTTTGATATTTAAAAAATACTTGGATTTTCATTGTGGTTGCATCAACCCTAAATGTATCCTGGGGAAAAATCAACTTCTTGGTAATACTATGCCTTCCTGTACTGTATTATCCAATGAACATAAATTACTCCTGCATTTATTTAGTTATCCTTGAACTTCCTAACAAGGATTTATTGTTCCTAGTGTAAAGGCTTGAACATCCTTTGATATATTTAATCCTAGATATTTGATATTTTTTTATGGTGTTATAATGGCATCATTTGTTCTGTTTCATTTCTTCTTGTTGTTTTCTTGCTGGAATGAAATAATTTTTGTAGATTGACCATATAGCCAGCAACCTTGTTAACTTCATTTGTTAATTATAGCTGTTTTTACATTTTTTCATATTTACTAGGTTCATAATTATGTCTGTGCATAATCATGATTTTATTCCTTTTGAATTATTATCTTTTTTTCCTGCCTTATTTTACTGGTTAGATCCTCAGTGTGATGTTGAATGAAATGTTAATGATGGCTATCTGTATCTCATTTCCAATTTTAAGAGCAAATTTTTCAATATTTCACATTGAATAAGATGTTTGTTCTGTTTTATTTTTAATATTCTTATAGATCACATTATAATCTATATATGTTCTTATAAAATTATCTTGTAGATTAAAATATTTCCTTTATACTCCTAGTATTCTTGAAGTTTTTATCATAAATAAGTGTGGAACTTTGTCAAACGACTTTTCTAAATCTATGAAAATAACCGTAATTTTTCTTCTCCCTCCTTTTTTTATTGGTGTGATAAATTAAGCTGGTCAAGTTTTCAATGTTAAAGTAATTTTGCATGTATGGAAAAACCCCACCTGATGGGCATTGATTGATTTTATATATATATATGTATATGAATATATAGCATACATATACAAACTGAATTTAGATTACTAATAGTTTATTAAGATATTTGCACCTATACTTATGAGAGAGACTGGTCTATAATTTTCAGGTTTGAATACTGACCTCATTAAAAAAAAACTAGGGGGGTGCAAGTTTAGTTCAGTGTCATGCAGGAGACCCCAGGTTCAATTCCTGGCCCATGCACCTCCCAAAGGAAAAAATAAAATAAAATTCAACAAATGGTGCTGCAATAGCAGGTCAGTCGCATGGAAAAAGAATGAAATGTGACCCCTACCACACAGTATACAAAAAAAAAAAGAAAGAAAAGAACTAGGAAGTACTCCCTCTGTTTTTTTTGTTTGTTTGTTTGTTTTTTATTTCCTAGAAGAATTTATATCTTACTGGTATCATTTCTTATTTTCATTTGTTTCTTAAATGTTTGGAAAGATACACCAGGGAAACTATCTGGGCTTGGTATTTTTGCTGTGAGAAGATTTTTAAATAATGTATTCAATCTTAACTTTTAGACTGTTAAAGAAAAGCACTCAATCCTTAACTACTTATGAAGAATAGGTTATGTACCAAGTATCATGTTGGAAGTTGATGAAGAAATGATGAGTCCATAAGCCTAAACAGTGAGCCTATGTTGACGTTTCAAAGCTAAAAATGTAAATGTGGAGTGCAAAGACTAAAACGGCAAAGAGACTTTCATCAACAATCGTAACAATAAATGTGATATTCAATTTTAATGAACTCTAAGGAGAGTTTCATGGTGTCATGAGCGTTGATAATGGGAGGGCTTCATCTCATGTGGGGATATTAGGAAGGATTTTCTTGAGAAAATGATATTTGTAAATGATTAAATATTCTCAATTTATCTTTAAGTGTACCTTTAGTTATTCATTTCAACTTTAAAAATCTCTTCACGTAGTTGTTTCCCTTTCTATACGAGCTACTCCTCCATCTCGGGCTGTACATGCAATCATATCCCAGCTACAGTTTCAAACATTCACAACAGAAGGAAAGCCCAATTCTCATTTTTCTTCTACCTCTTCCTTACTTAAGTAGAAAATGTGGTTTCTCATCATTCTGTTATTGTCATTGCTTCTCTCTGCCACATGGTGTCTCTGCTGACAACTGGTCCCCCACCATCATCCACGTCCACGAATCTCCAAAGAAAGATTCTCCTTTCTGAGAATTAATCTGAAACAAGGAACTCCAGTGCTTGGATTCCCATAATCCAGCTCTTTCAGCCACACTAAACCTCTGCCCAACCCCCAGAAGTACTGTATCACAATTTTTTCAGCAACTCTCTGCACATCTGGACCTGTATTGATCTGCCCTGAGATTCAACGGCCTCTTCTTTAGAACTCTCAAAACCCAACGGGTCCTTCTTTCTTGATCACCTACCCACCATCACCGTAATCGTTGGACTAAATGCCACAAGGGCCTCGGACCTAACTGCGCCAAAACACAAAAGCCACAGCCCCCTTCCTAGACCAAAGCAGCTACTCAGCTTGCTCAGGAAGAGGTGGTGATTCATTTTCAGACCTCAATGGAGATGTCTCCTCCTACAGCTTACCTTGGGGAACTTTCTAGCACTTTTCGCACTACAACAAAGAAAGGAAAAAAGAAATATAGGTTTAATTTTGTGGATGAATTGTGGTACATATACAATAAAATTATTCTTTAACTTGCCACTATCCTTTTGTTCTGATACCGGTGTGGAAAAAAAAAAGGTATTAATTAGTTATCATTTCATGAAAATGCCTGACAACAATCAGGCTGTTCTTGAGTTTTATGTCTCTATTATAAATCATAGAACTCTTTAAACCTTTCTGCAAGTAAAGATTCTCTGCCCTGTTTTTCACTTATCCATCATTCTTTCCTGAATTTTTCGTTTGTCCACATTTTTTTTTAAGTGTAGTAACCAAAAGAAGATACAGTATCCTATAATATTGCGAAAGATTAATTCCAAATGCACCATGGATCATTCCTTTTAATAAATTCCAGAATCATAGTGAGATGGGGTCAGCATAAATATTCTGGTTTTATCTAGTCAGTCCCTCCAATTTCAAAATTTCTCTACTGAGTTTTACCCTGCTTTAAAAACCAATCTTTTTGCTGATGTCACTTAGATTTATTTTTTGACATTTCAGAATAATGGCAGGAAAACTTTCCAAATACTAAATTATTCCACATCTCAACCCCATTATATGTACTGAACTGATTGTTTCATAACTTGTTTATTGAGTTTTACAATAACTACTTGAGTTTTTCACCAATATCATAATATTTATGATGAAAAACATAAGACAGTATCTCACATGTCTTTCTGATTATTCAAGGCAAATTTAATTGCATTTTCTTCCACTTTAGCAATGATGGAGCAATTTCATATAACACAAAGAGGCAGTTCTCTTACAGTTAAACACTTCTTTCAGCAAAATGCTATAACTGAGAAGAAGCTTTTCTTTTTGTTTTATACACCAAGGCAGTTCATGGTCTAAAAGCAAATAGGTAGATCAAATAATGTCTTCATATTCCTTGTAACAAGCAGGACTATTATTTTATGTAAGGTTAAGTAAGGACACTGTGTTTGTTTGAAATTGTTATGTACTCCAGAAAAGCCTGGTACTTCTAATTCTGATTGTTGGGTGGGGCCCTTTGATTAGATTGTTTCCATGGAGATATAATCCACTCAGTTGTGAGTGTGACCTTTGGATTAGATGGAGCTGTGACTTCACCCATTTAAAGTGTGTCTTGATTAGTTTACTGGCGTTCTGGACCCATTGGCTTTTCTTGAGTCAAGGTCCCTTTCCATGGATGCCCTAGTTTGGACATTTTTATGGCTTTAGAACTATAAACTTATAATAAATTCCCTTTGTAAAAGCCATTCCATTTCTGGCATATTGCATTCTGGCAGCTCTAGCAAACCAATGCTGTCACACAGGTAAATTCTATAGCAAATTACACTGTCAAGAAAACAGCAAGACATTGGATTCTTCTTCTATAATGCATTGAATCAAGTATTTTGCAACCCATAGATGGGTTAAATGACATTAGAAATTATTTTAGTGTCCTAGGCTGCTCAAGCAAATACCATGAAATGGGTCAGGTTAAACAATGGAAATTTATTCTCTCATGGTTTGAGGCTGAGGAAAAGTACAAATCAACGTATCATTAAGGTGTCATTAAGATGCTGGCTGCTGGTGATTCCTGGTCCTTAGCTTGTCACATGGAAGGTGCATGGTATCATCTCCGATTCCACTGATATTCAGCTTCTGACTTCTCCCTCTGCCTTTCTCTCTGTGTCTCTCTGAATTTCATTCCACTTATAAAGGACAACAGTAATAGGATTAAGACTCATTCTGATTGAGGTGGGACACCCCTTCTTAACTGAAGTGACCTTCTCAAAAGATCCAACTTACACTGGGTTCACACCCACAGGAATGGATTAGATTTAAAAACACGATTATATTTAAGAACATAAGAGGCATACAGCTTCAAACCATCACCCTGAAATCATCAAACAAAGCTCCCAAAAAAGGAATTTGAGGTTCAGGTAATTTAAGAAATGTTTCCAAAATAAATTAATGATTAAAAACCAGCTATTCTGATGTAAAAAATCTGAGGTTCTTTCTTCTAAATAACACCACCATCTTCTGAAATGGAACATAGAGTTAAATATATAGAAGTTTTAAAATCTATATACTGGAGAATTGTAGTTATAGCAGAAAATATTCTTAGCATTGTTCAGTTCATTATAAATTTTATTTGTAATGAGAGCTAAGTGAACTTTTTTCTTTTTCCTTTGTTAATTTTTATTTCAACAACATATAATTTAATAACTTAAAATTTCCAATTTTAACCACTCCAAGTATGTCATTCAGTGATATTAATTACATCCAAAATGTCGGGCTCCATCATTACCCTCTACTTCCAAACTTTTTTTCACCCCAAAGAGTAAATCTGTACTCATTACTCCCCATTACACCTCACTCTCCTTCCTCCCACCCCTGGTAAACTTTAATCTACTTTCTGTCTATATGAATGTGGATATTCTAGTTATTTCATATATGTAAGACCATACAACATTCTCCCTTTGTCTGGCTTATATCACTTAACAAGATGTTTTCAGGGTTCATTTATGTTGTAGTATCAGAACTTCATTTCTTTTTAGGGTTGAATAATACTCCATATTATATATATATATATATATACTATTTTGTTCATCCATTCATCTGTAGATAGTTACATACATCTACTTCATTTCATTAATCTGTTCATGTTCATCTGTAGATGATTCCTTGATTCCTTCCACTTTCTGGATATTATAAATAATAATATTCTGTATATTGGTGCACAGTTACCTGTTCAAGTCCCTGATTTCAATTATTTGGAGTATATACCTAGAAGTGGTGCTCTTGCTTGCAAGCTGCTGGAGTGCAATATACCAGAAATGGAGCAGTTTTTAAAAAGGGGAATGTATTACGTGGCAAGTTTACATGTTCTAAGGCTGTGAAAATGCCCAAGTTAAAGCAAGGCTATAGAAATATCCAATCAAAGGCACCCAGGGAAAGATACCTTGTTTCAAGAAGACCGATGACGTTCAAGGTTTCTCTCTCAACTGGAAGAGCACAGATGACAATGTCTGCTAGCTTTCTCTCCTGGTTTCTTGTTTCATGAAGCTCCCCTGGGGAAATATTCCTTCTTCATCTCTCCAAAGGTTTCAGGCTGCATGGGCTCTTGTGGTTCTCCTGGCTCTGAAGCTTTCTCCAAAATGATGTTTCCTTTTTGAAGGATTCCAGTAAACTAATTAAGACCCACCTGGAATGGGTAGAGTCACATATTCTTCTAATCAAAGGGTCATATCCATAATTGGGTATGTCACATATCTGTGAAGATAATATAATTGCGTTTCCAACCTACAGTACTGAATAGGGATTAAAAGAAAAGGCTGCCTTCATGAGATGGATCAAGATTAAAACATGGCTTTTGTAGGGTAAATAATGCTTTCAAACCAGCACAAGTGGGATTGTTGGGTCGCATAGTCATTCTGAACTTAGTTTTTTGGGGAATTGCCAAACTGCTCTGTACAGTGGCTACACCATTTTACCTTCCCACCAACAATAATCAAGTGTTCCCATTTCTCCATGTCCTCTCCAACACTTGTAATTTTCCTTTTTTTTTAATAGTAGCCATTCTAGTGGGTGTGAAGTGGTATTTCATTGTAGTTCTATTTGCATTTCTCTAGTGGCTAATGATGTTGAGCATTTTCCATATGCTCATTGGCCATTTGTGTATTGTCTTTGGAAAAACATCAATTCAAATTTTTTGCCCATTTTCCATTTGGATTATCTTGTTATTGGGTTATAAGAGCTCTTTATAGATTCTGTATATTAAATTCTTGTCAGCTTAATGGATGCCAAATATATTGTCCCATTCCTATTCAATAGGTTGTTAAATGAACTTTGATAGGGGTATTCAAATGATGCAACAAATAAACATTTTCAGTTACTGTTTGATTGTTATACTGGTTTTTGATCCATTGTCACTCAGCTCCAAATCTATCCTTCTACAGCATGCTTTGTAAAGTTGGAACTGGATCTCTGCAAATCACATTTCACAGTCCTCTTGGTTAGCAGGTTCTGCTGATAGAAGGCACTAGAGAGAGATTAGAAGATAGGAGGAGAACGGCGAAACTCCTTCATTCCTGTTTGCTTGCTGTCACCATGACCTTAGCAGGGGCAGTTGGTTTCATCACTCAGCCTTTTCCGCTTCACTGTTCCTGCTCAGAGATATCAGCCGTAGCCAGGCAGTGCCCTCTGCTCAGAGGTCTGCTCCTAGATTCTGCTACCCCAACCTCTTCTCTTTATAGCCTAGTCCTAAGGCTAAATGCTACTTCCTGCTCTTACTCTGTGTGGTTTCCTTTCATGTTTCTCTTTGCTTCTAAACCTGCCAACACCTGGATAACAAATTTCCTATATTAAATCCCCTCTTTGAGAGCCTTTGAACCCAGACGGATAGGAATTACTCACATCAAGAGATACAACTGGTGTTTTGTTTATCTTTATTATTCAGAATTGTAGCTATTAAATTCAGATGTCTCTGCCATAAGTGAGAGAGAGAAGAGAGAACTGGAAGACAGCATCCTTGGAAAGAGTTCTCTACAAATAACCAGTCATGAGAAATAATATATCTTATGCCAGAATTAGATTCTAAGTCAGTATGCAAAACAGAAACAGTGTCCAATCAAATCATTCTTGAAAATCCCTTAATAGTTCATTAATACAGCACATGTGGTTTTTTATAAAATTATTTAATAAAATCATTTAATTAAATTCATATTAAATTTATTTAATACTGCATTTAAAGTATTTATAGAAAATGTATAAAATGGCACAGCATAGTATATTAATGCCTATGTAATATACAATGGAAATAATTTTATTTAAAGGTCCCTGATTATTTTTTTTACTTTGAATAGTTCAAATAGTTATAATCTGAGTTTTTGTTATGATGAAGACTCTACCACTGTATCACTATTTTTCAACTAGGACAGGTGTTTATAGATCTGTGGGAGGGCATGGAAGTTAAAATGTTGCTCTGTTCCCTATGATATCATTTTGGAATCCAAAAAGCACATTAACAAGCCAGGTTTTAGCTGTCTAGAAATACTAGACTTAAAAAGTGCTTATATAAATAAAAAAGTAGTTGTGCTAATTAGAAAAGATTTACATACTCCCTACAGCATGCCTATTTTATAAGAGTTCTTAGGAAGATTTAATAACTACCACAAATTTGAACATCATTTACAAACAGCATATAGTGGTGCTCAGGAAATGCCTATGAAAAATCCCCATTTTCACAACTGTTATCACTTTTTTACAAAAGATAGCTCTCATCATTTTGACACATTTGTCATAAAGATACAGAATAAAAGAGACTTTTTAAAAATAGGTTTTAGTGACAGAAATCTTTCTATGTAGTCTTAAATATGGTGATTAATCTATTTTTTTAAGTTGATTTCACCAAGGTAAAGTACCTTATGATAACTGCAAATGTCACTTATAAATAATTCTGTTTTACAGGCCATTTATTTTCTCTAAGAATCTTCATGAATCATTTCTACTTCCCATATTTTTACTCAGCTATGTCATTCTGTAAGAGTTCATCCTAAGATTTTAGGAAAAAAACTATTTTTTCTGAACCCAACTTTAAGTGGTATACAATTACAAATTTCAATCACTAAAAGGTATTCTCCTTGATTTATTTTTCTTAATAAAGTCTTTTACTGAGACAAGGTCACTGATGAAACTGCAGTGACAATTATAACATACCCCAGTAGTATGTAAATAATAATCCAACCATTGCTATTACTATATATAGCCATGAGCTGTGTAACAAAATGAAGTGGCCATTTGAGAAAATTGAGACTAAAAATTATTTTCTCACAAACACCCAAACTAGGTTTTTAAAATATAGTGGTTATTTGATTATCTTTATTGGCATATGTGAAGTCTTTGTGGCTCTGTGTACTTCACTTGATACAACTTTTGAATTGAAAATCCATCTGCTTAATGAGCTTAGTCCTTAAAATGTACTAAACTTCAAGCTCCTCATTGGTCTAGAAAGCTCTACTGCAACAAATAGTCTCCCTATATAGTCTTGGGCAAAATGGGACATAGATAACTCTCAAGTTTGGCCCCTCACTTTCTCTTTTCATGCTTTGTTTCCCCATCCAGAGCATTCCAGGGATCCAGGCAGTTCAGAATGTCCTCTTAGCACCTTGACATCCAAATCCTCCCATCCAAAGGGTCCAGCATTATCCTGCTGTCCCCTGTATTCCCAGTCACATTCATTATACGAAAGTAATCTGTCACAGCCAGAGGGAAGTAACCTACGCATGCAAATGTAACCGAAAACTACCCCAGGGCTTTGCAATTTAAAAATTGGTACTTAGAGCTGATATGATTTGGGATAAAGCAATACATTCCTAAAGGTTAAACTTTAGTTAGCGCAGCATTCCATCTGGCAACCAATGAGGGATTGGGGTTCCTACTATATATTCACATGCTTTTAGCTTTGAAAAGCATTATCAAATATAGCAAGAAATCTCTCCTTGGAGTGTCAGGAAAGATCTCTGTGAGGGTCTGTGGACTTAGAAATTTGAAATTTTCTAGTTCAAGTTTGAACAATTTATTCAATATTTCAGGTATGCAAATTGTAATCCTTGAATTGAAGAAGCTGAGCCAGAAGAAAAATAAAATTAATCTCACTTCAAAGTAAGACATGACCACAGTCTTCATCATAAAATAGAGTGGTTATTTTTTGTTTGGCCACCACAAAGTATATTGTTTTCTTTAACCAGTTAAAGATGGAATTTTGGCATGATTTTGTAAAACTTGAGCCAGATTAGCTTATTTTATTTGGATCCCTGATTTATCTCCAGAGCTGGAATTCAGGGCCAGCCCATTTGTGAAACTTTCTAATTATCTTCAGAGCCTGAAATAAGCCCTGTATCTTTATGAGAACTCTTTATCTGAGAAATCTTGGTTGTTTGTAAAGAAATGAATATTTAACTGAAAGAACAAATACTTTGAACATAATTATATCCAAATGATCTACCTAAAAAGATTCACTGTAATAATTCAGATACATGAGATGCTATTTTCATTTCATATAAGCAATTTCACATTAATGTACCAAGTGATAAAATATCATGCAGTATGTGTGAAACAAGATTTTATGTGTCAGACTATTCCACAGTGAGTAGCTCTACAACTTTGGGGATGGAATTTTTTTTATAATTTTATGATAATGTTAAATATTTTCTGGCTAGTATATGTAACAGTAGGTACAAATTATCTATTATATCTACTTTTTAAATCTGTTTACCGCACTATATTTTGCAATTACAAGTGCGCATATCTAATTCCACTATTCCAGAAAGCTGCCTGTTAGACGTTGGAACCCTTATGCTGAGCATATTTTTATGATACAAAAATGTTGCATCTCAGGATGGGTAGCCCTTTGTCTGTGATCTCCTTTGGTTGCATTCTTTTTTTTTTCTGAGTTTCCTAGCAAGGTATGCACGGTTTCAGAGTTAAAAGACATTTGTGTTCAAGACACCAAAGCAAATGTTTACTTTGTCTAATCACACAGGACAACTTGGAAAATTATAAACACAGGATAATTTCTGTTATTGTTAAAATAAATTTATAAAGGCTTAATTTTTGTCCTGGCATTGAATAAAAAGAAATGCTCAGACAGAGTACTGATCTCTAGGAGTTTACATCTCAAAGATTAGGCACTCTTTAGCATGTTATATCTGTTAGGAAGTGAGTACTTAAGGCAGGCTAAAATAATGACTTCTTTTCATCACTGAAGTGTTCTCTGGCCTGGTGCTTCTCAAATGTTAATGTGCATATGAAACCCTAGGGAGCTTGTGAAAAATGCAGATTATGATCCAGTAGGTGTGGGGTAGAATCTGGGAATCTGCTTTTCCAATAAACTCCCAGATGCTGACACCGCCAGTCCACGAGCCACACTTTGGAAAGCATGGCTCTAGAACAGCATGATCCAAAAGAACTTTCTGCAATGATGATCATGTCCCATGCTTGTATTTTCTAATATGATAAACATAAGACAGAGGTGGCGTTCTAGTTTGCTAGCTGCCAGAATGCAACATACCAGAAACGGAATGGCTTTTAAAAAGAGGAATTTAATAAATTGCTAGTTTACAGTTCTAAGACAGGGAAAATGTCCCAGTTACAACAAGTCTATAGAAATGTCCACTCAAAGCTATCCAGGGAAAGATACCTTGGTTCAAGAAGGCCGATGAAGTTCAGTGTTTCTCTCTCAAGTGGAAGGGCACATAGCGAACACAGTCAGAGTTTCTTTCTCATCTGGAAAGGCACGTGGTGAGCACGATCAGGGTTCCTCTCTCATCTGGAAAGGCATGTGGAGAGCATGGCATCATCTGCAAGATTCTTCTCCTGGCTTCCTGTTTCATGAAGCTCCCCGGGAGGCGTTTTCCTTCTTCATCTCCAAAGGTCTCTGGCTGGTGTACTCTGCTTCTCATGGCTATGTCGTTCTGCTCTGCTGTCTCTGAAACTCCAGTCTCCAAAATGTTACCTCTTTTATAGGACATCAGAAACTAATCAAGACCCACCCATATGGGTAGAGACATGTCATCACCTAATCCAGCTTAACAACCACTCTCAATTACATTATATCTCCAGGGAGATGATCTAATTACAGTTTCAAACATACAATGCTGAATAGGGATTAGAAGAAACGGCTGCCTTTACAAAATGGGATTAGGATTAAAACACGGCTTTTCTAGGGGACATACATCCTTTCAAACCAGCACAGGTGGCTATTGCAGCCTTGAAATGTGGCTAATCAACTGAATTTTTCATTTTTTGTAATTTAAGTTTACTTGAATATAAATAACCACATGTCTAGGGATTACATTATTGAACAGTACCAATCTAGATTTTCTAAAAGAGTTATTCTACTCTTAGACTTCTAAGAGTCTGAAAACTGAAAGAAACTAATTCAATAAATATTAGTTATTCACCAGATTTTATATATATGAAGTCTCTATAATCAGCTTTTTAAAATAGGAATATATTCTCAATTATGGAAACAAATTGCCGTTCTGATGTAAGCTTACAGAAGAAAATAAATGTTTAACGTAGAAAAACAGGCATTCTCAATGGCGTTGCTATTTTCCCTCAACAAGACAAATAAAATTGTTCTTGAGAAATAAGTAAGGCTTACTTATTTTGGGAAATAAGCCTTAGGCTTTACAATAATTTGTAGCCTACCAAAACCCAATCTTATCTGACAAAATCTTACTACTTAATATTTAAGTTCTCTCATTAAGGAGAATTTATATTTAATTTAATTTTACTGTTTGGGGGGTAATAATGAAACAGTTATCTAAGATAAATATCATGGTAAATAATATCTGAAATTAAATCAGTTAATTTATTTGATGGGTCCCCCAATCACTAAAAAAATAATAATAATAATTTCACTTTTTAACCATCAGAAAAGTTCATAATTGTGGGTTTTATGGGGTTAATTTTTCTAAGCAGGACTTGACTACCTTAAGAAAACTTGCAGGGATTTTCTCACCTTAGCCTTTAAAGAAACAATAAAATAGGGTGGACAGGGTTGTCAACCAAGAAATAACAAAGTAAGCAGCAAAGGCATTTGTCTGGAGTCTTAGAGTTGCAATTTGAGAGCACAGGTCGCAACCCAAATCATGTCCTGTGTTGGGTCTTCAAGGCAAGGTTTCTTAAAGTAAAAGAAGATCACACAAATTAAATGTGGTCCTGGTCCTCCAAATGTCCTTCAGGTTAGATTGTTTCTGAGTTCTTTTTCTTGTGGTTTGCTTATAGTTTCTG
Source organism: Tamandua tetradactyla (assembly GCF_023851605.1). Lineage (NCBI taxonomy): Eukaryota > Metazoa > Chordata > Mammalia > Pilosa > Myrmecophagidae > Tamandua > Tamandua tetradactyla. Next base: position 9,574,217 of record NC_135348.1, read on the forward strand.
GATGGCTTTCTGGTTTTGAAGAACATTGTTGCTTTGGGCAGTTTCCGGTATCTGGCTGAGATTTGCATTAGAGTCACCTCCAGAATGACGTCTGGCCTCCACTTTAAACCTCTTAGCCACAGTAACTCTATATTATTTTATTTCTTTTCACAGAATACTCAATTAGTTTGTCCTCATCAAAACTGTGAGAGGATACATCAGCACTAAAATTTAAAGTCAGTAGTAAATTCATGATGCATAGAAGTTCTTGAGAAAACTAAACTCAGGATGAAACATCAAGAAGATTACCTCCTTACTAGAGTTAAGGACTTTGAGTAACTACATGAGGGAGCTCAGAAGTTCTGTCTGTGGAAGTTAGACATATATAATGATAAGATCCCCAGGCAGGAGAAACCTAAAATTTAAATATCAGTGAACTAGAATTTGAAGTCTCTCTTCCTTCACAGTTACAGAACATCCTGTTACTATGTCTTGCCTGGCTGTGACTTCATGGAATGATAATTTCTCAAATAGGAGACCAGAGGGCAAGGAGTGTAAGGAGGGTAAGGAGGGTAAGTAGTGATTTATTCCGCACAGATCACAGCCATCATTTTCTTAAGAACATCTGATTAAAAATGGTGACCTACAGATGATGGAGTGCTAGTAAATTCTCAACAACCACTTCTCTGGAGGGGAAGAAACCCTTGATTTATAGCATGTGCTAATTTTCATAAAACACTGCCATTGTGCCTGACATGATGTCACTGAATATGAAATTGGGAAGAGATGCACAGTATGATGCAATTCTACAGTATTTTCCTCATAATGATCAACAGACATGATCTCAAAAGCATAGAGAACTTTAGTAAAATAAACAAACAGTGGTGTTTTAGTATTTATTGCCTTTGTTTTCAATATAGTGTATTTAGTTGTAATCTTATGTAATTTAATTTTCTAATGGTCACTTTTAACAGCCAGCATACAAAATATTTAACAATATTTAGCAATTGAGCTCCAATGCATGACTGTCTTTGGACAATAATAAGAGATGATATATGAGGATTAAATTAAAACTGCATATCTGCATGATCTATGTGCCCCTCGGACCTATTATTCTCATAGAAAAGACTATTTATGAAATTCATGCATCAGAGACATTATCAATAAATTTAATGAACTGGCATTATAAACTAGATCCAGTACTCTTATTTTTTTCTTCAACCAAAAAAATCACATCACTGTGTTCTGTTCGTTTATCATATACCTTAGTTTATTTGCATTCTATATTTATTTCTTTTAGCCTAAAAATTATTGTAATTCCAACAGTTTTCTATCATAAAATCTATCATTAGTAATAGTTTTATTCAAAGTGGAAGAATTATTTTGTATGACACACAGCAAGGAACCATGAAATCATAATACATGAGGTTGGTATCCATTTTATAGTACCTAAGTATTGAGATCTCATGGACAAATCATTCAGATGAATTTTCATTTAAACATAACTTATACTTCCAAACTTTGTATTTTTGTCTCATATTTGTGAAATTCACTTCAGTGGATATTTATTTTGCATTTGCCATAGGTGAGGCAAAGTGTTACAGCAATTTGAAGATGAGGAATGCAGATTATTTTTTCCATTTTTAGACAGGAAGGAAAATTAAAAAATATTTCAGTTTGTTTCATTATTTAGGAGCCTTGAGAACAAGAAATGCTAGATCAGGGAGTTTTACATATACGTATCAGGACAGAAAAAAAGATAATGTGTGGGTGGGATTTCTGCTCCCCCAAAACCATCCACCAGTACTTTTATCACCCCCTAAGGAAGATTTTAATTTGTACCATTCGATTGGTAGGAATAATGGTAGAGATTCAAAGGAAAAAGTCTAGGAGGGATTTTCTTGATTCATACAATAAAGGGATTGCTAAAGAGTAAACAGGCAAACACAGCACACAATGGCAAGAGAAGCATCTAGAAGAAGAGAAAGGTTGTTAGAGAAGCAACCCTCATTCTTAAGGGACTCTGGAGACATAGAAAGATAAAGAGGATTTTGATAAATTCAGGAGTTTCCCTAGCTCTGGGGTATTTTTCAATGAAATTTCTTATTACTTGACAATGTTTTTGGAACTGGATTTAGTTTTCTTTTGAATATGTCACCTCCTACCCATACTTTGATAGAAAAGCCAGGAAAGGCAGACAGCAACAGTGACTATGTCAGCTCTGTCCTCCCTAATTCTCTCTCATTTATATCCTTCAAACTCTAGAACTGACTCTGCATTTAGATATTTGCAGACTGTGAAAATGCTTGGGTAAAAAACTATCAGTAAAAAGGAAAGGAAAAAAAAAACCAAATAAAAATAAAGGATATGAACTTCATTATATTAAGGTATAAAAGAAAAAACCTTGAATATTTCTATTCTTATGGAACTTGAATTCTTATTGGATTTTCTTTTAAATCCTCAAATTAGCCCAATCTTTTGACCTCCCTCCTTGTGTTCCCCATAAAGTAATGGATTCAAAGTCAGTTGGGAACACAGCAGCTGAACTGCTGACTGAATCACATTGAAAGCCTGCATTTTAAAGCATAATTCAGCAGTTTTATTTTGTCATTTGACCTAGACATCTCTTTATAACTTTTCAGTTCTGATAATCTTTTCCAAATTTCCTGCGTACCTGCAAGAGATTCCTGCAACATATTTTTCAGCCTTTTCCATTCATTTGATGAGCTCACAAAATTCCTGCTTAAAATATGGCATTGGTGAAAAGCTATGAAGAAAACATCTATTGTTCAGACTGGAAATGTCTGTGGCCAAGAATAGCAATGATTTCTCTGGTGCCATTTCTATTCCTGGCAACTGTAGATCAGCATTTGGAGATTTTATTGAACAAAGGAAAATGTAATTAATGAGCCAACAAAAATGATCAAAGACTGGATGTAGATGGAAAAACTAAGCGAGAATGCATTCGGTGATGTTAATATATTACATGATTATTCTAAAGGATGTCCCCCTATCAACCTTCTGAATAAACAAAACATAGGTTAAGAGTTGCTACTGCAATCTCATCTTCAGAGGATAGATTTGGACAGGATCCCAGTGAATATCTCACCAAAGTAGAATGGAGGATTTAACCTTATCTTTAACATTTTAAATCCAAAGCCATTCAACTGAATCTCCAGAGTCTTCTAATACTAATTTAACTAATCCATTTATACTGATGGTCAAGATTCTTTATGCAGAGTGCACAATGGTTCTAAATAGCACAAGGCAAAAGGAAAATGGTGGAAAAAATGTATATTGAGAAGTCTGCATTAGTCTACCTGCTAGGAATGTAAATCTAATACTGGTATATTCTTCAGTGACATAGAATCTGAAAACACAGGTATTTCTCAACATGCTAGCAATTAGATAACTAAGACACAACATCAAAAAACTAGGATCCCCAAGTTTCTGAGTCAAGAGCCTGGGCACATAGGTAAGCAAAAAGGTGGAGTTGGTAGAAAAAAGATGGAGTTGTTAATATAGGTCCTGACTGACCTGTATTAATGATCTATCAAAAAGTACAATAAAGTACACTCTTGAATCTATCGAGTCTGCAACTGAATTGAAATACTCCAAAATGGGGTTCCTGGTGGTTAATCATATCGTGTTGATATTTTATAGCTGGGTTATTTGTCATAGTCAAGTTTAAAAACGGTGTTTAGACACTTTGGGGTTATGGCCTAAATTGGTCTGATAAATACTTACCCCAATTTTGTGCCTCACTGTTGAAGCTTGACATATGGTGTTGCAGGAAAGAAAGCTCCAGGAATATAAATAGCATGGAATTGAATGGTGCACACAGCTATAATTTTAGAAGCTTTAAATTCTAATCCTAATCTTAAAGCTCCTCCTATTTGGAATCATTTGAAACAATTTGTATTTGCTACAGAGGAAAATGTTGTCATCATAAGTTTAGCATATGAAATGATGCATCGAAAATAGCAACTGCATCCTGAAATGTTGACTATGCTAACTATTTTGCCAAGCACGTGAGGAGATTACTAATACCACTTTGGTTTAAGGATTTCCTTGAGTGGGAATTGCACTTCTATGGCAGTGGATCTTATCATTCAGCAGTGGGCTTCAGAATCATCACCTAGAGAGAGAATTAAAAATGCAAATTCCTGGGTTCTGCTCCCTAGAGATTCTGATTTAGCAGGTCTGGGATGTGCAGCTCGTGTGATCCCATTCCAGATGGTCCACAGACCGCTCTACCAAACTCTGCTCATTGACCTGCCCTGTTGTATGCAACAATGCATATTGGTTTCACCATCTAAATAACTGTTTTTATCCCTAATATCAAGGACCATACATAGCACATGCAAAAAAATTAAGATAAATTTGATGGGCTGTGAAATATGTTTCTCATTTAAATAATGTTTTCCATTCAAAGCATTTTCTTATATCTTCTGGAAAATAATAGAAAATTTTATAAAAGTATACATATTAATAAATCATCTGACAATAAGGTATTTCTTCTTCATTATCAGGTGTGTGTGTACATGTAAAAGAAAGAGCAAAAATTATCGGTTGCATGCAACAGAGAATACACAGAGAATTACGTCTGAAGGCATGAAAGAGTTCTCAAGTCATATGACATTATCACACACCCAAATATAAGGAGATCATTCAGCAAATGCCATGTGCCACACAGTGTGGCAAATTATCTACTACACAATAAGTCTCTACCGATTAGAGTGGCAGTAGAGTTCTCCAATACAGTTTTCTTAAGTTGTTTTTCAGAAGTGGCATGGAAATTATAATACAGCAATATAAAAGTCAATGCCTAGAGAAACCGCCATGTAAATGGAAAAGGAAGTGTTAACAAGCTAATTTACAGAGAGAAAGAAATCTAATTATGAAAACTCAGTGGTTTCTGTATGTAGGTAACCTTTTTGCTAGGTGGAATAGTTCCATTCTACTTATTATTCAACTTTAGCTAAATTTATCCAAAATATTTTTTATGAAAAGGAAAAAAGAAAGAAACTGATCATTTGATAGTATGCCCCATCACTGGCCACTTTTTAGACTTTAAGGAGCTAATTTATACAATACTAAACAGTATAAAGTTTCTAAATTGATGTACCTAACAAATGTTTATTTTATCTGTTTAACACTTTGTATATCATGTAATTTTTTAATTAGTTTGTATTAAATTTATGCTTCTTTCCTTTTAGAATTTTAGAATTTAAAAGACATTATGACATAAAGGTCTTCCCTAAATCACTGCATTTACCACTTTAAAAAGTTTATATCAGATAATATACAAAAATGTCATTTGCAATAGCACTTAAATACATGAGTTAGACACCAGAAGATTCCTGCCTATAGATCTTCCTGGAAATACCAGAGAATTATTCCCGTATATGTGCCTCCTACTGCCATAATTCTTCCATCTACGTATGCCCATCTAGCAGAGGACACATAAAATGCCTTCTGCAATCGCATATACTCTCCGCTTTGTGCCTCCTTACATTTCCCTTTGGTTAAGAAAGAAAAAAACAACGCATTATTTTGGTTATGTATTTATTTGTTGATAAATGTGATTTACGTTTTTAAAGAATGAAAACACATAGGACAGTTGTTACATGTGCTGCTTTGAAGTTAACACGTACCCCAGAAAAGCCATGCTTTAATCCTGATCCAATCTTGTGGGTGCAGCCATTTCTTTTAATCCTGATTCAGTACTGTGGGTGAAAATTCTGATTAGATTATCTCCACTGAGATATGACACATCCAATTTTGGGTGTGACTTTTTTTAACTTTTTTTTTAATTGTGGAATATGTATACAAAAAAGCAACAAATTTCTAAGCACATTTTAACATGTAACTATAGTTATATAGTTATGTATGTATAAAACTATACATATATGTATATATACACACGTACATATATAGTTATGTATGTATAAAACTATACATTTTAACATGTAACATATAACACAATTTTTTGGTTTTCTTCTAGCCAATCCAAGACACTGGAGGCCAACAGAAATAGTAATGTAATAATTCAGCAGTCATACTCATTTGTTAAATCCTATCTTCTCTGCTATACTCTTCCTTCTCTTTAAATAACATATATACATAAAAGCAATATATTTCAAAGTACATCGCAACCATTAGTTGGTTTGGTGTGAGTTACAATTCCAAAATTTTAGGTTTTTATTTCTAGCTTCTCTAAGGTACTAGAGGCTACAAGAAATATCAGCATAATGATTCAGCACTCATACTCATGGGTTAACCTCCACCTTCTCTGTATAACTCCACCATCACCTGTGATCTTTCTCCCATTCTTTAGGGATATTTGGGCTACGGCCATTCTAACCTTTTCATGTTGGAAGAGGCTGTCAATAATATGGGGTAAGTGGATGAAACTAGTTGATGTTCTGGAAGGGCTGTCCCCTCTGCCTTTCAGAATGCATCTGAGATGTGACACACCCAACTGGGGGTGTGACCATTTGATTAGATGGAGATGTCATGCTGCCTAGATGAGGTGGGTCTTGATTAGTATACTGTAGTCCTTTCAAAGGGGAAACTTCTTGAAGAAACCTCAGAGCCATTGCAGATGCTTGGGGAGCACTAGTGACAGAGCACAGACAGTCCTTTGGAGATGAAGAAAGAAAATGCCCCTAGCAAGCTGTTTAAAACCAGAAGCCAAAGACTGGAGCATGTGAGAGCCATGTACCTACCCAGCTAACAGAGGTATTTCAAACCCATCAGCCTTTCTTGAATTAAGGTATCTGTCTCTAGCTGCCTTAGTTTGGACATTTTTATAGGCTTAGAATTGTAAACTTGAAACTTACTAATTTTCCTTTTTAAAAGTTGTTCCATTTCTGGTACATTGCATTCCATAAGCTTACAAACTAATACATTATGGGTTGAATTGTGGCCCCCAAAAAAGACATGTTCAAGTCCTAACCCCCAGCCCTGTTAATGTGACCTTATTGGTTAAGAAGAGGCTAAACTGACTCCCAGGGATGTGTCTGTCTCAGGCATCATGGGACAGACAATGCCTTCCTAACTAAGAGGGGGAAAAGAAATGTAACAAAATGAGGTATTAGTGGCTAAGAGATTTCAAATAGAATCAAGAGGCTATTCTAGACATAACTCTTTTATTTTCTTAAATATTTGTATTGAGAAATCATCACACACATACAGTCCATCCAAAATATACCATCAGTGGTTCAGAATATCATCACATATTTGTGTGTTTATCATTGTGATCATTTTTAGGGCATTTACATCACTACAGAAAAAGAAATTAAGAAAAAAAGCTAGACATCCCATGCCCCTTAACATTCTCTCCATTGACCACTGAAATTTCAATGTACCCAATTTTTTTTACCTCCTAGTGCACCCCCATTATTATTATTGTTTTTATTGCTTATATGTTTATTTGGAACTATCTTATTAAAAATTCTTCTAGAGATTTTTTTTATTGTGAAATATAACATATATACAAAAAAGTGATAAATTTCCAAGTACATATTAACAAGTAGTTAGAAAACATTTTAAAGTTTGGTATGGGTTACAGTTCCATGATTTTTTGTTTTTTACTCCTAGCTGCTCCAAGACACTGGAGACCAACAGAAATATCAATATAATGATTTAGCAGTCATACTCATTTGTTCTATCCTATATGTTATGCTCCTCTTTTTTCTTTAAATAAAATACATATACATAAAAGCAATAAATTTCAAAGTACATCACAATAATTAATTGTAGAACAGATTTCAGAGTTTGGTATGGGTTTAGGTTTTTATTTGTAGTTGCTCTGAGGTACTGGAGACTAAAAGAAATATCAGCATAATGATTCAGCACTCATACTCATTTGTTAACCCCTAACTTCTCTGTATAACTCCACCATCACCTTTGATCTTTCTCCCATTCTTTAAGGGTGTTTAGACTGTGTCCACTGTAACTTTTCATGTTGGAAGGGGCTATTGATAATATGGGATAGGGGAATGAAATTAGTTGATGCTCTGGAGAGGTTGGCCCCTCTGCATTTCAGGACTTATCGGAGATGTGACACACACACAATTGTGGGTGTGACCTTTTGATTAGATGGAAATGTGACTCCACCCAGACAAGGTGGGTCTTGATTTGTTTACCAGAGTCTTTTAAAAGGGGAAACATCTTGAAGAAACCTCAAAGCAGCTGCAGATGCTTGGAGAGCAGTAGTTACAGAGCACACAGTCAGAGACCTTTGGAGATAAAGAAAGAAAATGCACTGGTGTCCTTATAAAAAGGGGAGAGGAGATAACAGACAAGGACACAGAGAAGAAGATCACACGAAGATGGATACAAGAAGGAAGGCCATGTGGAGACAGAGGCAGATCTACAAGCCAAGGAATGTCAAGGATTGAGGGCAAATTCCAGAAGCTAGAAGAGGCAAGGAAGGATTCTCCCATAGAATCTTCAAAAGGAATACAGCCCTGCCAATGTTATGATTTTGAATTTCTGGCCTCCAGAACTGTGAGACAATTTGTTTCTGCATTGGAAGTCATCCAGTCCATTGCGGTTTATTACAGCATTCCTAGCAAACTAAGACAACTGTTTTCCACTTTACAATCAGGTCTTTTTTAAAAACATTTAAAATATGGCTTATATTTACCCTTTTAGGTGGAGATCAGTATTTTATAAAGTTAGATGTGATTTTACAATTTGGTAGTTTCCAGAGAGAAATATTTTAATTCATGAAAGGTTTCAAATACCAGCAGAAAATTCATACTTTCTGTTAGAAATCCCTTTTACCCTCCCCCCCACCTCCTTCAAAGAGGACTTAAAATTTAGATTGTACTTGGCTTTTAGAAATACATTTCCACTGAGTACTTCAAAAGGAAATATTGAGCTCTGCTTAATTTAAATATATTTAAGTATTTGGAATATTTTATAATACGCAAGAAGTGATTTTTCCATAAATTAGAAAGATTTTTATCTATAATTTAAAGTTAAATGGAATTATACAAACAAAAACTCAACAAGAAGGCAAAAAGAAAGCTATAGTAATAAATGACAATCAAGAAAAAAAAAACAAAGGCCCAGAGAAAAACCTACTAAAATTCTGCATGTGAGGCCAAGGAATTTTGTCATAAAATTCATGAATTACAATGGAAGGATGTTGAAATATGTGTTGAAAAGATACACTTCAAGCTTCTAGTCGTATGAGCTATATATTTTAATTTTTCCATTATTTTAAATGTAAAGCACATTTGTTTTCTTCAGCTTACTGCATGAGGCCATACTTAGAATATATCATCAGTCTAAAATATGTAATTAATACAAAGGAGAGAATTTCTAAAATTCTAAAGCTTAAGCTTTTTTCTGCTCATTTGACATCTGCTCTGTCATGGGGTGATGGGAGGAAATAAACAAGTTCTACGCTCTTCAGTCAGATTAAAATTGCATAACTTGAGCTTCCTTTGGTTTGTATGACTACCTGGTCATACTACTGGCAGCTAATATTTTGTATCCCCGGAGTCTCAATCTGATGCACACTCAGAAAAAAATAAACCTACTTACAAAGCAAGTAAACTTGCAAACTTGGAAGTCTTCCTAAATACTCAGTAACATCCTAATACTTTCCCCCAAGAATTCTTGAACCCTCCTTTTCTTCTTTATTTCTGGTTTCACAGGGGAAAAAATATTATTAATAAATCATCTTTTACTTAAGGGCATTTCCCGTCAGTGCCGAGATGTTTGGTGCTTCCTACCCTTTGTCAGAAACACTGCTGACTCAAGTCACTACATAATTTGGGCAAAAGAGTATATTTATTGTTCTTAAATTTCATTAATAAATTACTCGAATACTCATTAATTGCTCTGGAATAAATCCATTTATGAATCTACTCAGCAATTGTTATTGAGCACATGCAATGAGCTAAATTTCAGAACTAAGCACTAATACAAATACAAATGATGATAAGGCATGACCACAATTTCTAATAAATTTAGTGAAGGAGTGAGTTAGTGGCTATGTGTGCTATGGGGGAGAGGGATGTGGCAGATTAAAGATAGCTGCAAATTCTTTTTCAGTCTTGCCATTGAGAAGTAAAGTTTAATCCCACCCAGTTGAATCTGGGTTGGCCTTAATACCTTATTTGAATAATAGAGTACTCTGGAAGTAAAGTTATGGGGTTTCCAAGGCCAGCACATAAGATGACTTCTGGCTTCAACCCTGGCTCTCTTGAAATGCTCACTCTTGGGAGCTCATTTCCACTGAGGACCCAGCCAACATGTAACAAGAAGCTGAAACCACATGAAAAAGCCATTTGTAGGTGCTCTGGTCAAAAGCCCCAAATGGGCACCTTAGTAAAAACGAGCATCAACCACCAGTCTTGTGATTATGCCATATCAGGCATTGTTTTGGTTTGTTAAATGCTGCCAGAATGCAATATACAAGAAATGGAGTGACTTTTAAAAAGGGAAGTTATTAAGTTACCATCTCAGATTCTTATTTATAACATAAGGTTTATTATAAACATACTTACATCATAGATCTCTTGGGAGATAAATGAGATAATACATCTATAGTACCAATTACAGTGCCTAGCACATGGTAAAGTTGGACAGTATTAGATAGGTATATCAATATTTTCATGAATAAATTCCAAACTCAAGTGTTGTTTGCTAGTTAAAGAATATTTAGTTGTTTCCCAGTGGTCAGGGTATGTTATAGTCTAAGTTTTTTGAACAATATTCATTAGGAGGCTGGTTATGCACATTAAATTATGGTGCAATAGAAGATAAACTGGGAAATTCCAGTAACCTAATACAGCAAATGCTTCTATTTTTATCGCTGTACATACCCAGCATGGGTTGGCAACGGATTCTGCACCAACATGTTATAAAGGGATCTATGTTGTTAGAGGTACAACCAACTTATAACTACATGGTCTGCAGCACAAGTTCTCGTTATTTGCTAAGCAGTGGGAAAAGGACCCTGGAGAATTACACACAGGTTTTCAGCCTACTCAACTGGAAGTAACACACATCACTTCCATTCACATTTCATTGGTCATAACTAACCACATGGTTCTCTCTAGATGGAGGGGACCAGGCAAACACAGATAGGCACATGGAATATTTGGTACTATTGACTTTTCCAGACTCAGAAACTTGGATTAAAGTTAGTATGATATTAGTAATAATGGTGGACAGACCTCACCTCAGGATTTTCATGAAGCATCCAAATTACAATTTGACAAGTGTGGATGTAGATAAATTTGTTGAAATGTAGAATCTCAGAAAATGAAAGCAATAAGGTAAAACATTGATCAAGAATAGCAATATTACTAAGAACAAAGAAATAAGAGACATTATTTATCTATGGCTTATGAGTGCCAGGCATTATTCTAAAAACTTAAAATGTGTTATTGCATTTAATCCTCACATCCATCTTGTAAAGTACTTATTAATAGTCATTATCCCCATTTTATAGATGAGGAAACTGAAGTACAGAGAGATTAAGCAGTTAGCCCTGGTCACACAGCTAAGCGGTAGAGCTGGAATTTGAACCCAAAAGGTTCGGCTCCAGACTTTTAAGATGGAAAAAAAAATACATCAGAGGGAAGCACCTGGAACAGGCCATCTTATGGTTTTCCAAGAGGCTTCACAGTGTAGATCATTATCATATTGAAATCCTTTGGATCGGAATCAGATTCTCAGTCTTCCAAGCTCAGAAATATGTGTCAGCCCACCAACCTGGGTCTCTCAAAACCAAACTTGAGACTGATGAACACTCAGAATGCCAGTGTATTACTTTATAATGGACATTTTTATGGCCCTCGTATTCTCCAAGAAATTAAATCTTGTTTATTAGTTTAGAAACCTATGAGGCAAATAGAACTAAAACAAAAGTACTTGTTGTTAATTTGTAATTAATGGTCTTGCTGCTAAGTAGCCTGAGCACTGACATGAGGAAGTTGGCATGGATCCTGAAAGTTACTTATGAGTGAGGAGTTGGATTCAAGAGAAGTTAGTTATGTAAATGGATGTTTATTGACATTAAAGACAGTGCAATGATCCCATCTTCCAATAAGAATTTTATCTGCCACTGAATTGAGTCAAGTATAGTCTAAATTCAAATAGACCACCATCATCATCTGCTCAATCCAGACCATAGGCTCCCAAATTTTCTCAGTAGTGTAATTACTGAGAAATTAGTAATTTCTCACTAATTTACTACTAATAGACACTACTAATTACTGTAGTGTCTCAGTAATTTTTTCATGGGGCCTGAGATGGTTTAAAGCTGTATGGACCCCAGGAAAGTATGTTCTTCAAATTAATCTATTCTTCTGGGTGTGAACCTGTTGTAAGAAAGATCTTTTGGTAAGTAGGATATTAAATTAAAATGTGACCCACCTCATTCAGGGTGGACTTAATCTTCCTACTGGAGTCCTTTATAAAACAATGAAATTTAGAAAAAGAGAGGAAAAGCCATGGAAGAAATAATCTAAAAATAATGAGACCTGAAAGAGAAGGAAAGGGCCAGGAGAAGTCTTCAGGTGTCGTTCCATGTGAAAACCGAGTCTATCGTCACTGACAGCCATGATTGAAGTGAGAATCTTCAGAAAGAAAGCATCTCATTCTGGGGCCCTGGGATGTGACACTTAACTGGGATGTGATACTTCTGTGATGAAAGGCAAGAGCACAAAAGGGATGGTAGGTTCAACGCCTCATAAAGCCTCATTTCAGTTTTCAATGTCACTTCCACCCTTATTGCATTGACAAAAGATGTAATTTGGCCAAGTCCAACATCAGGGGAATGAGGAAATATACTTTACCCAAAGAGTGGAGTGTTGACAGAAAAGTGAATATTTGCTAAACAATACTACCATCTACTTCAGTCTTCCCTACTCATCAGAAACATTTACTTTTTCCCTTTCACGTGCAAAATATACTCATCTCCTCCGTAAGAAGGAGGCATCCAAAAATCTCATCTAATCATGGCACCAGGCAACCAAGCACAGGGACCTATGATAGTTTCTATGTCAGCTCTAAATGTAGCTTCCCTTGAGTTGGAGACCTATACTATAAAAAGTCAAGTTTTCTCCCCCCAAACATACTTACCCAACATACAGTGGTAGAACAGAAGACATAAATCACATTAAACACTCCCTTCTGAAGATGGGAATAGTGGGGAGCACAAAACAGTCATAGGTCCATTGCATTTTTGAAATCCTGGCACACATTGCGCAGTCTCCCTATTCCTGGGAGATAGGGAGTGTTTATTGATTAGGCTCCAATCTGGTTCCCTGAGAGTAGATCTCATCTCCATTTTCACCATGGCACATCCTCTAAGAAGTCCTTTTTCCTCATTTCTTTTCTCATATCTAAAGAGGCCATTGGGATTTATGCCACTTAGGGCAGCTGAAATGCTTTCTTAGCCCACTTTCTGGCCATAGAATTGAGGATTCAAGTCCGTTTATGTCTCATGTAATCATAGTTTAATCCAGGCCAACAATATCTTTAGTAATCCACCTCTTTTGGAAAACTTGTTGACTTATACTTTTTATTCTAGTTAATAATGCCTATATCCATCCCTTAATTCTTTCTGAGCCACTCCTCTCTCAGTAGACTTAATTACAAATGCTGTATGCTTATCAGCCCTCTCTGGGACTGTCATGTTCCCTCAGTCATTTCATACAATTGAAAGGATTAACTGGAGGCCATGTGAATCCAATTAGAGGTCTTAAAGAATTGTGAATTGTCACAACCTTGGTTTATTTTTGCCCTGAGGCTAATAACTAAGATTAATAACGAAATAGTTTCATTTTGAGTCCTCCAGTGTCCTTAGGCTCTGTACATTCCCTCTCAATTCTCCATGTAGTCTAGTTCTTTCTTTAGCTTGTTCTTTCTTGTGTTAGCTTAAACAGATGTGGTGAATGATAACCAACTTCAAACACCAAATACATTCAAGTACTTTCTAGCCTCATGCATTACTGCACTGAAAGTTTCGTCAAAATTTTCCGCACTGCATAATACAGGTTGCCATTTTTCCAGACTCTAATAGCAATTTACTTACTACACACCAACCAACCACAAAGCCAATGCTAGAATATTCCATTCTTTTCATCATTGTGAAAAATATTATGTTTCTAGAAATCAATATCTGTATTAATCTGACAGCTTAAGATAAGTTATGTTCCATAACAATAAAAAACATTTATCACAAATACTTATATCTTTTTTACATTGCTTGTTGTTGGCTATAGACAACTGTGCTCCAGGTTGTGAATTGGTGTGAGGTGTGCCCCACAAGTTAGTAGAAACTTATAATGTCTTTCAAAGTCTAGAATTGTCACAGTGTCACTTCTGTCCATGTTCCATTGGTCACAATAAGTCACATGACGAAGCCCAATATTGATGGGTGGAGAAATAGTCCTTTCAGTGGCAGATGAGTTGACTGACTATTTTTTGAAGAATAATACAATTTACCATGGTTGCTAAGCAACTTTTATTGGCCATAGTATGATTTCAACCAATGATGTGAAAGGACAGTATATAAAATCCATTCTTATGCAACTAATAGTTAGATGCTAAAATATCTTCTAGATTTCAGGTATTCATAGCTCTAAAAAGGTACTGGATATTATTTTGAAGTAAAATGGAAACATATCCATACCTTGCTTTCTCTAAAAGTGTCTTTATTAAAATAATGTGCTAACTTTCCTACTGCACACATTATGAAGCATGCAAGTATGCATAATGAATTTAGGTCTGGTAATTCATAATTAGAGTATCAGAGAAGTGACAATAATTTCTTTATTTGTAATAAGAAAACATATAAAAGTGAATTTATCACCCTGCTGGACGACTTTCAATATCATGAAATCACCATAGTGCTGCATTGAAGTATATTTAGCAAATAAGTTGACTTTTAGTACTTACCATAATATTGTAAGTCTGCATGTCAGCCCAGCACAGTCTGGCTTTCCATTTGAAGGAAGATGAATTTTCCTACAACTTGAATCTTTTGCTACCCATACCTTATCCCTCCTTCGATCATCAGTAGAGTTTGAAATTCTTTTCAGTTATTTAAATTTTTAGCTTCCACCTTCATGTAATATTTGCAAGAACCAGACTTTGAACAGTGATCACGAAACCTCGCAGGGAAGTAGGAACAAAGCAGAAGGTGCTTCTTTTACTAGGAATTTCATTTTTATTTCTCAGCACCTTTAAAAATTTCACTCAGCACCTGATAGTCATTTCAGGAAGTGAACAGTTCTCTGGCACTCTGCAATAAGCACAGTTAGGTCTGTACATGTGTCCTATTATTCAGACATTCTATGACTATTATGTTATCCATCTGTCAGATCTCATAACTGCAGGGATAATGGTAAAAGAGTCAGTGCTTCTCAAGGAATTTTATACCAGCTGTTGATGTCAGTTTTCCACCTGTTCAGTTTATAACAAGCTCAAATTTACAAGGCAGGATATTACTACTTTCAAGACAAAGAGTGCAGCCATTCTTTCCAGGTTTGGGAAAGACTGTCTCTTCAGGTTTTCAGGGGCATAATGTCATTTCATTCACTCATCACTGCAGTTTGACTTGCACTGGGATGTGAGCCAGGAACTACTGGGCAGAGGGTAGGATTAAGTAAATGTACAGAACTCTGATTCTTGGAGTCGTGTTCTTCCCCTGAAGTCTCTTTCCTGTACATAAATTAGAGTTGGGGCTGGTGATCTAAGACCCCAACATATCAAGCCTGGTTTCCCAGATGTAGACACCCTAATTCTCTACTACGCGCTCCCACTCTTCATATGCAATTGGGAGGATTTTTGTCTGAAAAAAAAGGCAGAATAAAGCACCATGAAATAAAATTTTAAGAAGACATCTATGAAAAGAATTAGATTACAACATATGACACAAGCCAAAACGAATTGAAAAATTCTACAAGTTATACATGAAAATACATCTCATTACACATTATATTAGATTTCATAGCAATCCCAGATAGAGTCAGAGAAAAAGTTAAAAATAAATTGTGCGTATACTGACACAGTATTTTCCATGTGTTTAAAAGCTGTGTACTTTTAAGTATCATTTGTTCTCTAAATAACCACATATTTTTGCAAATTCTTGAAACCACAGATAACTTTAAATAGTTATTCTTATACTCCCCTCTGCAAATGCCCTAGTTAAAGAATCCCGTTATCTTCTTTTTAAAAAAATATTTTTATTGATCAATCTTAGCATGCAAACATTCACCATTATCTCTTGCCTGGGATATTCATTCATCACACATGGGTACTTACCATCTGTCAGTCGTTGCCCCAGATATTACAGTAGGACAAAAGATACAGATAGATAAAGCAAGAGCTATGACTTCAGGGAACACATGCAAGCTAGTGAAATGAAGAGATAGATTGTGTAAATCAGAGTGTGTTCAATTTTGTAACAGTGTCAAAATCTCAACAGCTTAACATAGCCAAGGCTAATTTCTAACTTGTATGACAGCCCAGTGTAGATTCGTGTACGTGTGGTAAAGGACGGAAACTGTTGGTTGGTGAAAGGGAATTCCATGAAGTGACTCAGGAATTGAGGCGCTTTCTATCTAATAGCTCTGTGAACTTCAAAGTATGATCTTTTCCCATAAAGGGAAAAGAAAGAATATGGGGGACCAGATAAGGGTTTTATAGCCCAGTCCAACAGTTGTATTTTTGGTAAGGTCCCCACCTAACTACAAAGGAAGGTGGGAACTAAAATCTTTCTATATGCCCAGGAGGAAATGAAATGAATTGGTGAAGAACACATTGTATTTTCTCTGCCATCCAGACAAGCACAAAATAGTTAACATGTGGTAAATGATATCTTAGAAAATCTTGTTTTCTTCATTGGGGGAGTTTCCAAAGAGTTTTATATTAAAACTCACATAATTCAACAAATTTCCCCATAAAAATAAATGTCAGTTAAGGGAGATGTGTTATCAGTGGTTTTAGTTCTCCAACTATTTCAGCGCATTTTTGTGTTCCTTTCTACTTTCTCAGCTTTATCTCTTACATTTCGGCGTTTACTCTTCTAAATGAATTAGCAGGTTATGCCATGCAGTGCTTGACCTTCTTCCCCTTGGCATTTCCTCACATTTCACTTGCATTCCAAAGTTACTGATTTAGGGATGAACTTCTAGCTACAGCAGTAATGCCATTACTATTTAATGACCTCCAGATGATACTGTTAAAGGATATTTTTTAAATCCTGGAATTATAATAATATTATATGTTAAAATACAGCCCAATATCTCAAAACTGCCCATCGACTTTCTGAGACCTAGAAATTAATTGACACAATACTGACTAATAGGGATAGAAGGCATTTCTGTTTATCGGCCACATTGAGGCCACCAAGTGGCAATAATATTAGCACAGTTTAAAATTCCTCTGACAGGGTGGTGTGATGGTGGATCAGAGGCAAAATTCTAGCCTGCCATGCAGGAGACCTAGGTTTGATTCCCAGTGCTGCCCATGCAAAAAAAAAAAAAAAAAATTCCTCTGGCATTTTTAAAATTATATGATCTTGATGTGTATCTTTAATTTTCTATTAGATTATCAATAGTCAAAGAGGTACTTAATATTTAAATTATACTTTTAAATTGCATAATCCAATTTGCATAAATTGTGACCAAATTTATAAACTGCTTTTTCAATAGCTCCATAAGCTACAGACTAATCTGTAATGGCTTGTCTCCCCTTAGCCACTCCTAACTCTTCCCTCAATTTATCCACAGAGAATAATGAGAAGCAGTTTCATCATGCTTCATAAGTAAAGACTCCTTAAGTAAAAGTCTTCAGGACTGCTTGACCCCACCTCCACTACCTATAGGATAACAGCTCAACTCCTCCATGAGCCAAGAAACTCATTTAATGAGAATCTACTAGATGCCAAGTTATTGGGGGAAACAAAACTAAAATGTGCTTCACAATCTTGGCAAAATTTACTCTTCCATCTGTATTTTCAACCACTGCCTATCTTGGGCTCTAATTATGCCTAGCAGCTAGTCATTCCCTAATCAGGAGATGTTTTTATCATATCTCCTTGTCTTTGAGCATGCTGTATCAGACAGAGTTTAGAGTAGGAAAAATAAAAAAGGGTTTCAACACAGAAAATTAAATGCTTACAAAATGAGTAGAAGGGGGCAGGGCAATGGTGGTGCAGTGGCAGAATTCTCGCCTGCCATGCTAGAGACCTGGGTTCAATTCCAGAAGTCTGCCTATGCCAAAAAAAAAAAAAAAGAATAGAAGGGCTGGAGGAGCAGGTGTTATGAGACTGTTAAGGAACTGATGCATTCGGGGACACACCTGGCACTAATAACCAGACCCAGGAATGTAGACTCTGATCCTTCCCATTATGTGACTGCCTTTAGATACAACCAAAGGAGAAGACTAGACATTGGTATATTAAATTAGCTGCTACAACTCTTTCAACTCTAACGTCTTTGTAGCAATATCTAGTTAGAAGAGCAGCAAGGAAATGACTTATACCTCATTCCAAATTTCACACAAATGCATCTAATTAGCATATCCCAACTTGCATCCAGAAATTTGGCTACAAGGACGTCTGGGAAACATACCTTTTAGCTCTTTCCCCTACAATTCAGGACATAGGAATGATTGCTAAGTCATACCCAGGACAGAGGCTACTTGTGAAGACTCTACAGCTTTCCTTCTATATTCTTTTATTTATTTTTTTAACTTTCAACTACAGGGAAGTTATAAAAATAATACAAAACCCATACAGAGAACTCCAACAGATCCATCTCCCCCTAAATACAAAGATCCACCAACTTTAACATGTTGCCACATTTGCCTTATCATTCTATCTATGCATTTAGTTGTCTGTCTATTTATTTATCAATCTGTCTTTTGAATCATGAGTGTAAGTTGTTCTAATTTCCTAAGATCTCAAAGCAAACACCATGAAGCAGGGAAGTTTAAACCATGGGAATTTATTTGCTTCTGTGTTTGAAACTGGAAAAATGCCCAAATCAAGGTATCATCAAGGCAATGTTTCCTTCCCCAAGACCAGCTGCCAGTGATCCTTGGCTCCTCTCTTACATGGCAGGACACAAGGCAGCATCTACTGGTCACTCCTTTTTCTTCTGAGTTTTGTTGATTTCAGCTTCTTGCTTCATGGCCTTCTCTTTTTTTTGTCTGAATTTTATTCTCTTATAAACAACTCCAATAAGTGGATTAAGACTCATCCTGTGATAGTGCCCATATTTTAAAATCTCAACTTCTGGGTGAGACTAAAGAGAGAGATGTTTATTTGGTAGAAAATTTATATTTTGGGTAGTGCATTTTCTAATTTAACTTTTTTGGTCCATTTAGTTGAACACCATAAGTACATGGAATCTTGAGTAGGCCATGAGATTTGTTGGTTTGCCCAGGTTATCATGATGACCTGATAAATCTCAGAGTGATTTGGGCAGTGGATAAAGAGGTATTTACAAAGTTCCCTTGGGGGAATGAGGAGAAAGGAGAAAATATTCAACTTCCCCATTTGGAGAATTTCTAATACTTTCTCAGGCAGTAGGGACAACTAAATCAGTAGGCTGGATCCCTCGATCTTGGGGTTTGCCCATGTGAAACTTATTCCTGCAAAGGATAGACTAAGCCTACTTAAAATTAGCCATAAGAGTCACCCCCAGAGAACCTCTTTTGTTGCTCAGATGTGGCTTCTCTCTCTCTCTAAGCCGACATGGCAGGTGAACTCACTGCCCTACCCCACCTATATGAAACATAACTCACAGAGGTGCAAATCTCCCCTACAATATGGTACAGAAAGCCTGGGATAAGGAGGGACCCAGCATCAAGCAATCGAGAAAACCTTCTTAAGCAAAAGGGGAAAGAGAGAAATGAGACAAAATAAAAGTTTCAGTGCTTGAGAGATTTCAGAGTTGAGAGATTACCCTGGAGTTTAATTCTTATGCATTATACACATATCCCTTTTTAGTTTATGGTATCTTGGAGTATCTAGAAGAAATACCTGAACTGCAGAGCTGTGTTCCAGTAACCATGTTTCTTGAAGATGATTGTATAATGATATAGCTTTTACAATGTGACCATGTGATTATGAGACCTTATATCTGATGCACCTTATATCCAGGGTGTGGACAGATGAGTGAAAAGTATGGATAAGAATAAATAAGTAATAGGGGGAACAAAAGGTAAAATAAATTAGGTAGATGGAGCACTAGTGGTCAATGAGAAGGAGGGGTAAGGTGTATGGTATGTATGAGTTTTTTATTTCTTCTTTTTGTTTCTTTTTCTGGAGTTATACAAATGTTCTAAAAAACAATCATGGTGGTGAATACACACTATGTGATGATACTGTGAGCCACTGATTGTGCACTATGTATAGAAGGTATGTCTTTTTAAAAAAAGACGCATCCTGATTGAGGTAGGTCATACGTTGACTGAAGTAGTTTCATCTAAAGGTCCTCCTTACAATGGATTCACATCCATGGTAATTTGTTAAATTTAAGTACATATTTTTCTATGATACATACAGCTTCAAAGCACCACAGGTGTATATATCTTATTTCTTGAACACTTATTACTGCCATGTATATTTCCTAATAACAAAAATATTCACATATGTAACCACCTTACTTGCAGTTATTGAGATCAAGAAATTTAACATTGATATAAAGCTTACAGTTAATATTCCAACTTTTTCAGATGTCCCCAAAGGTCCTTTGGAGTCCTAGCTCTTCTGTAATTACATCTTGTCCAGGGTCACACAATGCATTTCATTGTCATGTCATCCCTATTCTTTGCCTTTTACAGTACTCTCTCTGCCATACAGCTCAAGTTTTACCTCCTATATAATCATTTCCCTGACTTTTTCCCTAGCAGTCAGTCAGGACCACAAAGTGGCTCACCTCCTACTGGTATGATTCTCACAGAGAGCATTGAATATAAAGGACATACAGAATACTGTTGTTATAGATTGAATTGCGTCTCTGAAAAAGCCATCTTCAAATCCTAACCACCAGTTCCGTGAGTGTGAATTTATCTGTAAATAGAATATCTGAAGATGAGGTCAAATTAGATTAGGGTGGCCCTTAATTCAGTAGGATTGATGTCCTTATAAGCAGAGAAAATGTGGACACAGTGAGGAGGAGGCAGAGAGAGAGAGACAGCCAGGTACTGCAGCTCAGAAGCATCATGGGTTGTCAGCCACTGCCCTACAGATTCTAGAGGAAACATGGTCCTGTTAGTACCTTAATTTCAGATTTCTAGGCTCCAGAGCAGTGAGACAATAAACTTTTGTGTTTTGAGCCAACTGGTCTGATGTTTGTTTCAGCAGCCCTGGCAAATGAAAACAGCAGGATTCGGAGAGAATGTACCTCTGAAATATCACACCTAGCAACCCTGCTTTAGTCGGCCTCCCCTCTGCTTTCACAACCATAATTATCCTGTGATGGTTTGCTTTCTGTTGAGCACTCTAGAATGTAAACGGTCAGAGATCATAGACTATATTTTACTCTTACTTGAATATTCTTCCCTTTCTTTTTCCCAGTTCTAGGGAAGAACCAGGCTTATTAAAGACACCCTCAGAATATATGTTGAAGGAATGATTGAGTGAGTGAATGAATGGACAAAATCATAAAACTACCTCTTCATCATAAATTTTTATATTATATTTGTTTGGTACTATCGGGTCAAACAGAGGATTTGCAAAGCATTTCGTATATGTGGATGAAATATCTTTGAAATTCTTAAATATATAGGAGATACTTTTTAATCTCTTGTTTTAAATGAGTTTAAGGTGATTACCCAGGGAAAAATGCATAAATACATACTACTTTATATTTGAGAGTTACTGGTTGTAAGTCATATCTGTGGTTTTCAGTAACTGTGTTTGACCCTCCTTAAACTACTCAGATCTTTATCCCTATTAAAGGTTCACAACCAAGCTAGGAACAAAGGGTGATACACCTTAGTGTGATTTAGGGTTTTATTATTGTTGTTGCAATAAATAAACTCCCTGAGACCATATAAAGAGAAAAGGGCATGGGAGCGTAACTGAAGGAACTTAGATCCATGGACAGGAACTTCACGTGAAGCTAAAAATCAGTCAGGAACGTAAGCAGCCTCAGGAATGAGTCATTGTTTCTCTAATATGTATGCCGATTAGATTAGAAATTAAATAATGTTGCCTTCATAATTTGTTGGGTTTTTTCAATGCAAAAATATATTATTTTTGTGAAATGTCAAAAAAATATTTATTTTCATTGATTTGTACTAACATTTTGCTCTATATGTAGCTGTGTTTATCTGAAGTTTCCCATGACATACTGCTTTTCCAAAAAGAAAATAGCATTTTTACAGCTGTGAGTATCCTAGAATTATAGACTTCTAACTAAAAATCATATACATTTTTTCAGGTTAAATTTCCTATTTAGATTAGTGATACAAAATTGGATAATCTCACCCATAATGTGGAATGAATTGATAGCAATTAATGAGAAAAATCTCTGTATTAGACTCTTTTTTTTTTTGCATGGGCAGGCATCAGGAATTGAACCCGGGTCTCCGGCATGGCAGGCGAGAACTCTGCCTGCTGAGCCATTTTGTCTCTGTACTAGGCATTTTTGAGCTAAGGAAACTATTATTCCACCAGTATAATAATGACTGGAAAGGCACATATTTATGACTTTGGTGAACAGAACATAAAGCAATAGGCCTTCAATTAAGGAGCGGAAAAATTCTACAGATCAGATATAATTATTCACTCTTAATAGGGAAAGAGCTACTCATATGGTTAGAGAAATTGTGTGAAAAAATTCTACATTAACATATTCCCAAATCTCTCAAACAAGTTATTTTCTGTTACACAGCACTTCCCCCATCATCTCAATATGGAATTACTTATCAAAATAATGATTCAATCTTTTAATATTCAGGCAAATTGATTATTTTAAGAAAATACAAATATTAATATTAAAAAGCCTGCATCTTTAAAATACCTTAGGAAGGTGATGCTAGGCAATTTCCAAGGAGAAAAGGAAGGAAAATTATCATATACTGAACCCTTGTTATGTATCTACGAGGGATTTTTACATATATTATTCATATATGATATAAATATATACCATTTATCTTGTTTAATACAAAAAGAACTTGTAAAATAAATATTGCTATCATTAGTTTCAAAAATAAGGAAACAATATCTCACTGTAGTTCACATGTCAATTAAGCAACAGCACCAAAATTCAAACGCAGGTTTTTTTCTGCCTCCAAAGGTCATGACTTCTCTGCAGAGGATGGACATTTGTAATTAGTGGAGAGAAAGATTAAATTATTGCAAGGAATAACATAATCTGTCTGATACAAGGGTGTGATGAAGAAATGTGCTCTAGTATATTTGTGCATGCACTAAGAAGTAGCCCTTGGGGCACAGTGTCTGAGGTAAGGAGAATTTACTAAGGATTCTGCATATCTTTTTGCCACTATAGTGTAGAAATTGCAGGCTCCAAAGTCAAGCTAGATTTTGAATCTTGGCTGTACCATTTAAAAGCTGTGTGACCTTGGCTAACTTTGTAAAAGTCTGTACCCTGAATTCCTCATTTGTAAAATGATGATGATAATAGTACCTATTTTGAAGAGTTGTTATGGGGATTAAATGAGATGATATGCGTGAAGCCCTTTTAATGTGCCTGCACAAAGTAAGCATGCACACTATGCTTTCACTTTCTCATATTCTCATATACATGCACATATATGTAACCTTAATATATCTGGGCAAACTTGGGCCACACTGGGATATTATAAAAAAAATAAACACAAGAATATCAAATCCCAAAAGTACTAAAAATAGTGTAGGTCTTTCTGAAAGGGTGGCAGCCTATAATATAACAAAGCTTCATAAAAAGTACTCTTTAGGCTTCTCTCTTCCCATGTTCTCAGCAATCGCTCATCTCTAAACCTTCGGTCTCTTCGTGTCTCTGTCTTTCTCAATCTCTTCCTTTCAATTTTTCTCTGCCTGCCTCTCTCTCCCTCTCTCTCCCTGTCTCTCTCTCTTCTGCTCCCTTGCCACTCCCCTCTTTAATTCTCTTAGCCTCAAAGCCAAGTTGCTCTCTACATAAATCTTCCCAAACCGTAAATACCTAGGCAGTAAAGTCAGCTTTTCTTGAAGGGACTGAAGTTTTATGGTGAATAAAAATCATTCATTACTTTATGCAGAAAGCTAATTTACATTGAAGCTAATGAAGCTTAACTTCAGAACCCTTGAGAAGAGCCCTAGCAGTGTATTTAGATTGTCTTAGGTTCTTATAACATTTGCAAATGTTAGATATTTCCACTGAAATTAATAGCACTGTCACTTTCTGTTATGATTACCCCTCCAATACGTATTCCCTTTTGTTTGGGAGGAGGAGGTTGGAGTGCTACCAATATTTTGGGGATCCATACATTTTGTTCAGGTTTGGTTTCAGTAAAATATATTTATGGTAGTGTTGATAAATAAACTAGATAAATTTGTCTAGATAAATTTGTCTAGACAAACATAGATAAATTTGTCTAGCAATATCTCACAGGTCAGGAAGACAGAGCTGGGAATCAAACCAAAGTTTGCCTAATGCTAATAATTCCAAAAGTCCACTAATCAAAGGCTTATAAAAACACACCTATAGACAAAAAGTTAGGTTTTTTTTCAGCTTGCTGTAGAAAAGGAGAATGTAACTCAGAGGAAGTAACTGGGAGTTCTCATTAAAGAGGAATTTAGTGGTGCTTCTTAAAGCAGCTGGACCTATGTTTGATTAAGTAACAAGTTTCATTTCCAGGATTAGATACTGTCAGAGTGGGGATAATTTGATGACTGGCTTATTTTGTCATTCCAGATCATCTGGGAAGCAGATAATAAGACAAGACTTAATATTAGATATTAAATCTAACAGCTCTACTGGGAGAAAGACTTATGAAAGATTAAGGGGAGAAGGAGCAGAAGCGGACAGGAAGAATCTTCATTCCTGGATGCAGGTCTGATACCTGTGAAAGGAGAGAGATGAAAAGATTGATTGGGTAGGAATTGGTCCAGAATGCAGGGCAGCTCTGAAGAAATCCTGTCTAGGCTGATTGGAACCTAATAACAAAGACTGCCTGTTAGAAGAAGAGTTCCATGTTAGACAAAAATGGCCTTTCTCTCCTCTCTGCTCCCATGCTGGGTAATTAGCTGGGGTAGCCATGGACGTGCATAAGCTTTGCAATGGATCCCAAAGAGGCTGCAGCTGAAAGGTATCAGCTACCCACACTCCTCACCACAGGAGATCTGAGTGGTACAACTCATGGCTCTCACATCCACTCTTTACACTGCACAGATCACAGATCCACAAAGGTTCAGGGAGAAACCTTTACATGGTTTCCATGGTTCCCTGAGGCAAAACTTAGAAAAGGACATTACTGGGGTGAATAGAAATCCCTATCACTGCAGTTAGTCTCAGGGTCACAACAAGTTTTCATGGTCTCCCCCCTCTATTATCCATTCTAAATTCTTCCCAACCTCAGCTAACTCCTCTGCTGGGCTTGGTGTCCTGCCGGGTAGTGTGAGCCAGACCCTCATTCCTGAAGAATCCGAGCTACTAAAACTCATGACCTTCTCAGGTCATAGCTGCTGTAAATGTCCATTGGCCATTACAATTGAGCAAGAGAGTAGCAAGTGATGCCCAAAAGGGTCACCTGAGTTCACTTACATTCCTCCTTGCCCAAATTGTGTAAAAGCAGCCCTACCTCATCCTGCTGATCAGTCAATCACTCCTACTCCTGATCTCTGGACACAAGGAGCTATTGCTTGTGTTTAAATGCAACCCCTTTTGTTTCCTACTTCAAGGATGCATCCTCTTTGGAGACCGGGATCTCTATCTCTAAAGAGCAAAGAATTGCAGAAGCACAGTCTCCACTGGGACGTTGGTACTGTAGTGGTAGTGAAGCCACTTTTGCTTCCACCAGTTGTTTCCAGGACCAATGTATTCTTCCTTTTAGGAATAGAGAACCATATATAGAGGTCTCTGATTTGGTACACACACTGCATTCTGAGGATGACTGCCCTCCCTTGCAAGCTATTGCCTCCAAGCTAGCATTTCAATTGCACCTTCAACAGGTCATTCCAATGCCCTATCAGGTCAGCTGCTCCTGCATGGTGTGATATTGCTACAACCAGCAAAATACGTAAAAATGTGCCTACCTACCATTCCTCCTTCACTGTAAAGGAGGCCATCTGGCTGGATGTTCGTAGGATTTCTTACCTGTGGATCAGGCACTCTGTAAGCCCCCAGTTAGTGGTGTTGGCTGAAGCTCTGAGAGAAGGAAAAGCAAACCCATACCCAAAATAGATAGGTATCCCTGTGAGGATGAATTGACTGTCCTTCCAGGACAGAAGGGGTCCATTGTAGTTGACTCATAATAAAGTGGTCAGTTGGTCTCCTTGACAGAGTATCATATTTGGGGCTCAAATTACACCTATATTGCCAACTAGTTAGATATTCTGAGGCAGCAGTAGTTAAGACTAACCTTGGTTAGTGAGAATCCATACAAGTGGGCCCATGTATATTCTCTATCTTTGCCATCATCTTCACCCTACATAAAGGCCCACTGTGTCAGTTCTTGACGGCTGATGACAAAGGTTGACCAAGTCATTTTGTCAACTTAGTAGTTCAAACTCTTCCATAGTAAATCTTTTCTGAGGGGCATTAACAATTCATTTGAAAAAACTCTTCACACTTAAGGCTTACTCCTATATATCCACCTACTTGCCTCTAGCTCCCATTTTCTTCTTTCTGATCTTTTAGTACTTTTCTTCCCAGGCCCCTGACCAATTGGCCATGGCATTAGGCACTGTCCAAAAGTTTATATATACTCTCACCTTGGACTAGTTCCTCCAGAAAAGTGGTGGTCCAGCTTCACAACTCAAACTTGCCCCATTGGTAAGATTTTCCCTCATCATTGTTCTTATATGCACGCCTCACCCATTTCAAGTGTTAGAATCATCACATTTGAAACAGTGCCTCACCACTGAGGCATTTTCCCAGATCATCACTAGTGAAATTTTCAGCAATTGGGCCACCACCTAGTACTAGTGATTATCTGTGACTCTCATACCCTTTGGGATGATATCCTTTTTGTCAATCAGGTGATGAGCCTTCAAACCCCATGTTCCTGTTTTCTTAGTCTACTTGCAGAACCAACTGTGTCAGATTGCACCATCTGGGAAATAGGCACCAATGTGGAAATATAAGTGCAAGAGATTTATTAGGAAAGCATCTCTGAAGAATAAAAGGGAGAGGAAGCGTGGTTAGACAAGATGAGCCTACCAATCATGATGCTGTTCTGACACTTATCAAAGAAGATTTGGTAGGAGAGTTGGGTAGGCAGAAAATCTGACTTCTCTGCTACTACAAGAAAATCTCAGCCAAGCCATTGAGGAAGCCTGGTTGTCCATTAGAGGAATTCCTCATCAGGTGGTATGGGCCAGCGCTAATACCCCTCCCATGTTCAGTTACTGGCTAGGAGTAGCCCAGGAAGAATGTGGCTTTGGCATGACACTGCAGTACACCCCAAAGAAGGGGTAGCTGGAGGCCATCGGCTACCTGCTCTCCATGCATTGGAAGATCTGAGGAGTGCTTCACGTTGGCTGCCAAAAACACCTTAATAATTTTTATCTAGAAGACATGAGGATTAAAGCGGGACTGGAGTTGTCTTTGTAAAGAAACAGCACTCTCATGTCAGTCTGAAGGGGGGGGGTGCTTAGTCTCTTCTGTGGTTGCAGAGTGAACTTTCATTGTCTGAACATTATTTAGATAAGTCAGAAACATCATGTGACTGTCACTAGGGTCATTTTTCACTTTCACATGATCTTACTAGTGTATTGCATTATCTTTTTCTTGTCTTTGTGATCTACTAATAGGTGTTTAAATTGTAGACAATGCAGTCTATGCATGATGATTTACCAGTATTTCATACTATATCCTTCCTCCCTACCTAGCCAAACCTAATCACCTAGAGACAGACACTCTACATGCTATTATTATATTCTAACTGGATGCATTGCTGCTGCCAGACCACATCTTTGTTTATGCTCATCCCTCGGCCTAAAATGGGCTCGTCCACGTTCCGTTTACTCAGCGCCTTATTACTTTCTTATTGATTTGACATGAAACATTAACATCAATTAAAAATAACACAATTCACATGTGCCACTCCATTGAGGACGTCGATGTTCTGGTTAAGATTAGTCAACAGCACAGGAAAATTTGCAATGCCTGAAAATCATGCAACTTACATTTGAAATAAACTGAACAAAAATTTTCTTAGAATCATGACCACAATCTTCACAACTGACAACTCAATAGCAGGTGTAAAATCAGAGACAAACATTTCCAAACCATCAATATTGTGAAATAAATTCTGACCCACCATGCTATAGGAAAAAGTAAACTATTTCTCTATTCTTTATTCTCATATGATTACAAAATTGCAATTATGTGAAGAGGGGGATTACAGTTTACATCAGAAAATGCAGGAAAAATATCATATAGGAATAAATCTGTATTGGGTTGCTAAAGCTGCCAAGAATGCAATATATCAGAAATGTTTTGGCTTTTATAAAGGAAATTTATTAAGTTGCAAGTTTACAGTTCTAAGGCCTTAAAAATGTCCAAACTAAGGCATCCAGATAAAGACACCTTGACTCAAAAAAGGCCAAAGGGTCCAGAACACCTTTTTCAGCTAGGAAGGCTTGTGGCATCTGCTGGGATCTTTGGCTTCTGGTTTCAAACAGCTTCCCTGGGGATATTTACTTTCTATCTCTCCAAACATCTGGGACTTCTGATGACTCTGTCAGCTCTGAACTGTCTCCAAAATATTTCCTCTTTTAAAGGACTCCAGTAAACTAATCAAGATCCACCTTGAATGGGTGGAGTCACATCTCCATCTAATCAAAAGGTCACACCCACAACTGGGTGAGTCAATTTCCATGGAAACAATGCAATCAAAGGTTTCCCACATTAAACAATAGGTCTGGCCCCACAAGATAGGATCAGTATTAAAACATAGCTTTTCTGGGATGCATAATAGTTTCAAACTGGCACAATATCAAACAGTTAATTTATAGGAGTTTATCATCTTTTTAAACCTTATATTTTAATGTGGTTTCTTGGCTCATTTTACATAAAAATTGAAGTTAGTATCTAGTTTCGTTCTTGCAATTTTGTCTAATTTCTCTTAAAGAGGATGTCTGAAATTATTTAAGCTCTAGGTCCCCATAAAACCTGGACTCCTCCTGATTTACATATCTGCATATATGTTAATACCATTTAGGTGATATATCTACCAGAATGGTAACTTAGAAAATATAAATATGCTGGATTATCTGTGTTTTAGATGTTAATATAAGAATTTAGTTCTGGTGAAATGTAAATTGGTATAACCTTACCAATAAAACTGAAAAATTTAAGATTACTTTGTATTTTTTTTAAAGAGAAATTCCTAGGGCTTTAGTATATATGTTAAATAGTCTATAGTGCCTTTGAGAGCACTAAAGCACTTGCATTTTGGTGAATGTGAGAACATAAGCCATTTAGAAATAGTGGCATTATGGTATAATATAAAGATACCAGACTGAAAATCAGGACTGATGACTGTTAGTCTTATTCCTACTACAAGTTAGATTTTTTTCTTCTTTGGATAAGTCATTAAATCAGTTTCTCCATCTGAAAAATGAGAACTGGGTAAAATATCTTGTCCTAAAATTGTAGGAATATTATCAATTCATCAGAATACAATGAAAAACATCATTACAAAATGCACTCTGTTTTGCCCATGACATAAAACCAATTAAAATGTTCAAGTATCGGAACAGCTTAGTCAGTGCTTAGTAGCATCAATGAATATCAGTGCTTATCAAGTTCCCATCTAGATGTATCTTAACATTTTTTTTCTATTACATTCAAGATGTCTCCTTTTTTCAGAAAGAAAGTGAAGGATTAATTGCAATGCCTAAGCCAATTGGACTTTGTATCAGTTGCAACTTAGACTCAGATAACAATAACAATTAAGTTGATTTTTTTTCATATTTTTCATAGTTTTCATAGTTTTTACTCTGCTTTCTCCAGAGTGATTCTCATGACCCAAAATAGTTGCTAGAGCACCAGCCATCATATTTTCATTTCACATAGTAGGATACAGGAAAACCCAGGAAAGGTATATTACCTACTTTGAAGTAGATTTCCTTGAAGTAGTATGTAACAGTTTTACTACAGCCCATTGGTAAAATTTATTTACTTAGTGTATTAGCTAGGGTTCTCTAGAGAAATAGAATCAACAGGAGATAAAAGTGTCTGATACAACTGTGGGGATGTAAGAGTCCGAGAGCTACAGGGCAGGCAGTAAGCTGGCAGCTCCAATGAAGTTCCTCAACGAACTCTCAGGAGAGGCTGATTGGCTGAAAAAGAAAGAGTGATGTCTCTTCTGAATCCTCCTTAAAAGCCTTCCAGTGATTAGATTAAGTGTCACTCGTTGAAGAAGATACTCCCCTTAGCTGATTGCAGATGCAATCAGCCATAGTTGCAGCCAACATACTCAAAATTTAACTCCATGAAATGTCCTCACAGCAACAAATAGGCCAGTGCTTGACCAGACAGCTGGACACTATCATCTGGCCAAGTTGACACATGAACCTGACCATCACAGTCCACCTCTTGTCAACTTGGCAGCTATACACATCATCTTAAACCACTTTAATCTCTAAATAGAATACAATAACAGACACATTTTTTTGCATGTCCTGCCTGCAGCTGGAAATGCATTAAATCTCTCTAGAACAGGTGCAAGACCTTGGATAATATTCACTCTTAAACTTGATATCCCACAACTTAAATACTATAGCATGAACAAAACAGCTTATGTCATATGAAAAAGGGGATAAAATAAAGAGGAAAATAAAGATATTTTATTTATGTATAAATACATAGATACTACTACAAAACAAGGAAGAAATATTCATACATTACAGTCCTCATTTCTGTAACTGATAAGGTGGTCGCAGTTCATATTTTTCACTACCTCTTTTCACTACCCACTCCATGTTTCCTCTACCCTCAGCAAGCACTTCAGCTGGCCATGGTTCTTTGTCTGGTGGGCTGACCCAAACCTTCATTCCTGAAGTTTCTGAGCCATTGGTACTGCTATCTGGATTCGGTTGCTGCAGTTTTCCATTGATTTTAATTACAGGCCATGGTGATACTAAGAGATGCCCTGAGGGATCTCCTATATTCCAGGAAAAATGTTCTTTACCTCCATTATGTAAATGCAGTCCTATTTCCCCTTGATACTCAGGATCAATCACACCAGTCAGTAAAGTAATCCCTTTCTTGGCTTGTTGATCCAGGGCCATGAGTAGCCTAAAGTGACCAGGTGGCCGTCTTAGATTCCAGTTCAATAGAATCATTGTTGTTCCTCCTGGTGGAAGCACTCCCCCTTCTGGAACTAAAACCTGTAGAACAGCAGAGCTCAAGGTTGCAGAGACAGGAAGCAAAAACTTTCCTAGTGAATTAGTAGGGGTAATAGTGAGTGGTGCCACTCTCATTTCCACCACTTGATTCCTGGACCCATGAATCCTGGCTACGGGAAAAACAGCACCATAGATTGGATTCTGATTCAGAGCTTACAACAGCCTCCTGGAGAATATTGCCCCAGCCTTGCAAAGTATTGCCACCTACTTGACACCATAATTGAGTTCATTACACCATTCCACTGCTCTATCAATCCAGCTGCCTCTGGATGATGGGGAACTTTATAAGACCAAAGAATTCCATGAGCATGTGCCCATTCCCACACTTCATTTGCTGTGAAGTAGGTTCTTTGATCAGAAGCAATGTTGTGTGGAATACAGTGGATAAGGAATTCCTTAAGTTCACAGATGGTAATTTTGGCAGAAGCATTGTGTGCAGGGAAAGCAAAACCATATCCAGAGCATGTGTCAACTTCAGTTAGAACAAATTATTGCCCCTTCCATGATAGAAGTGGTCCAATGCAATCAACCTGCAGCCATGTAGCCAGCTGACCACCTCAGGGAATGGTGCTGTATCAGGGGCTAAGTGTGGGTCTTTGCTGCTGACAGATTGGGCATTCAGGAGTGGCTGTAGCCAGGTTAGCCTTGGTGAGTGGAAGTTGATGTCACTGATCTCATGAATAACCTTCAGCCTTACCACCATGACCACTTCTTCATGAACCCATCGAGCAATGACAGGAGTTGCTGGGGAAAGACATCACTGATATCCACAGAATAGGTCATCTTATCCACTTGATTATTAAAACTTTCCTCTGCTGAAGTCACCCTCTAGTGCACATTCACATGGGACACATACATCTTCATGATTTTTTGCCCACTTAGAAAGGTCTTCTTCCCCAGATCTCTTTGTCACCAATCCTCTAATCATACTCCTTCCAAGTCCTTGAACTTCCAGACAAGTCATTAACAACAGTATGAGTCAATATACAAACAGCTTCTGGTCAGTTCTCCTTCCAAGCAAAATTAACAACCTGCAGCACTGCCCAAAGCTCCACCCACTGTGGGGAGTGCCTCTTACCACTTTCCTTCAGAGACATTCTGGAAAGGGGCTCAGGGTTACAGCTGACCACTTTTGGGTGGTACCTGCATATTGTGCAGAACCATCTGTAAACTAGACTCGAGTTTTCTCTTCCTCAGTGAACTAACTGTAAGGAACTCCCTAAGAAGTCATAGCTCTGGTCTGGGAAAGAGAAGGTAATGTGGCAGGTATGCAGACCATGGGCATTTGGGCCAATTCCTTGTGCCTTCAGGACCTGCTCTGGCCCTATCTCATACATACCGTTTCCATTTCATGATGAAATGCTGCTGTGCATGCCCGATTTTATGGTTTGGTGGGTCAGACAACAACCAACTCATGATAGGCAACTCAGGTCTCATGGTAACTTGGTGGCCCATGATTAGGCATTCAGTCTCTACTAAGACCCAGTAGCAGACCAAAAGCTGTTTCTCAGAAAGAGAATAGTTATCTGTAGCAGATGGTAAGTCTTTCTTCCAAAATCCTATGGGTTGCCTTGTGATTCTCCTATAGGGGCCTGCTGAAGGCTCCAGACAGTGTCTCTATTTGCCACTGACACTTCCAGCACCGGTGGACCTGCTGGATCATACGGTCCAAGTGGCAGAGCAGCTTGTACAGCAGCCTGGACCTGTTGCGGACCCTCCTCTTGTTCAGGTTCCCATTCAAAACTTGCTGTTTTCCTGGTCACTTGGTAAATGAGGAATATGTTATTGCCAAATTCCAAAAAAACCAACTAGGTATTGTGCCTCTTTTTTGGTCATAGGAGGAGCCAGATGCAGCAACTTATCCTTTGCCTTAGAAAGAATTTGCCCTACACCACTGGACCTCTTGAAATTTCACTGAGGTGGAAGCTCCCTGTGTTATTGTTGGATTTATTTATTATCTTCCGACATGCAAATGCCTTACCAATAAGTCTAGAGCAGTTGCTAATCTTTGCTTATTAGGTCCAATCAACATGATATCATCTGTATAATAGGCCCACATAATGTCTTGTGGGAGGGAGAATCAATCAAGTTCCTTGCAGACAAAATTATGACATAGGGGTGGAGAGTTGGTATTCCCTTGAGGTGAGACAGTGAAAGTGTATCACTGACCCTGCCAGCTGAAAGCAAACTGTTTCTGGTGGTTCTTACTAACAGCTTTTGAGAAGAAAGCATTTGCTGAATCAATAGCTGCTGCATACCAGGTACCAGTGTGTTAATTTGCTCAAGCTATGATAGCACATCTGGAACAGTAGCTGCAATTGGGCTTAGAGTCTCCACCTGGTTGAGTTTACAATAATTTACTGTCATCTTCCAAGACCCATCTGTTTTCTGCACAGGCCAAATAGGAGAGATGAGTGAGGATGTGGTAGGAATCACCATCCCTGCATTCTTCTTGTCTGTAGAAGTGGCACTAATCTCTACAATCCCTCTAGGAATCCGGTATTCTTTTTGATTTATTATTTTGCTAGTTCTAGTGGCTTTCACTTGGGCTTTCCTATCATAATAGTTCTCACTTCACAAATCAGAGCCAATGTGGGGCTTCTGTCAGTTGCTTAGTGTGTCTATTCCGATTATGAATTCTGGAACTTGGGAAATAGCTACAGAATGGGTCTGGAGACCCCCTGAACCCATTGTAAGATAGACTTGAGCTAAAACTCTACCAATCACTTGATCTTATAAGCCACTACTTTAACTGGAGGACCAGAGTGATGTTTTGGATCTTCTAGAATTAATGCCATGTCTGAACCAGTGTCTAACAATCCCCAAGATACCTGAACATTTCGTTTTCCCCAATACACAGTTACTCTGGTAAAAGGCCATAGGTCTCCTTGGTGGAAGGCTTAGAAGAAGATTAACAGTATAAATTTGTGACAGTATAACAGAGTCCTTCCCCAAAGGAACCTGATCTTCCCCTCATTGAAGGGGCTCTGGGTCTGTAAACTGTCTCAAGTCTGGAAATTGATTAAGAGACCATGACTCTGTTTTTGTAATTTAAGTCAGATTTCTGTCCACTTGGCCTAGAACTCTTCTGCTTATACAGCTCACACAAGCATGTAGTAGACTGCCCGTCTATTGTACTTCATGTACTCCATGATCTACTAGCCAATGCCACAAGCTTCTGCAAGTCAGATTATTTTGACTGCTGCTCTGAGTCTGCTGTCCACTGTGATAGTCACACCCAAATTGTCTTTGTTGAATAAGTTGCCACCTGGCTTCTGCCAACTCAAGAGCTTATCATCCCCATTGTGTTTAAGGATTCCAGCTCAGTGACAAAGGTTTCCACAGTAATATCTGACCTACAGAGAAGGGCAACTACAGAGCTCTTCAGGGATGATGCAACTAGTCTTGCAAATTTATTTCTCACAGTTTTGGTAAATGGTGTGTCCTCTAAACATTCCTGGGGTGTATGAGCAGGCCTTCCATGATAAATCCACTCTAACATTCCAATCTCTCTAGCCTTTGGATCCCCTCATCTACATTATACCAGGACAGTTCTAGTTTTCAACCTCAGGTAATGTTGACCACCATTTAATCCCTGCTTCAGCCAATCATACAAACAGTTAACGCCTTTTCTAGCCCCTTGAACTATAACGCTGAATGCAGAATCTCTGCTTAATGGGCCCATATCAATAAATTCTACCTGATCCAGCTTTATATTCCTCCCATCATTATCCCACACCTTTAAAATCCATTGCCACACCAACTCCCCTGGTTTTTGTCTATATAAATTGGAAAACTCATGCAGTTATTTTGGAGTATAGCGTACCTCTTCATGGGTGACACTTTGTACCACACCTTTTAGGGCCTGTTGGGACTTTAGTCTAGTTATAAATCTGGAAAAACAGAGGGGTAATGGAGGTGGTCATGAAAAGAATTAGAAGTGTCTTCCGAGCCAATTACCTCAGGGCATTTCTTTGCAGTTTCATCTGGTGAAACAGAATTAATCATTCCAGGCAGAGAAGTAAGTGCTGTTTCTCCATGGGAAGTAGTTGAGCATCACATGCACTGAAAGGTTAATCTCTTCAACTGGAGGTTGGGTGGCCAACTCCTCAGGTCTGACCAGAGGTCAGAAGCCATTATTTCCTCAGGGCAGGCTGGAAATCAGAAGCTGTTTTCTTACAGCTAGAAATCAGAAGCTCTTTCCTTTCATCAAGCTGGAGATGGGGTGGCTATTTCCTCAGGGCAGACCATTACAGGGTTATCTAGAAAAGGCTCAGCAGAATCTAGGGTTTCAATATCTCCACAGCCATCACTATCAATTCATGTGTCACCATCCCATTTTTCAGGATCCCACTTCGTTCCAATCAACACCCTCACTTTAACAGCAGACCCCTGCAAGTTTGAGATTTCAGTTTATGTTGTAAAGCTGCTACTCTAACAATGAGACCCTGAATCTATTTTCAGAGATCTCAAGTCTGAGGCTATAGGAAATAAGATTTTCCTTCAGAGCACTCATTGAAACTTTTACATTTTTCATATGGTGCTTAAGCTTCTCATTTTAAGCCTTCAGTTCTTCCCTTTCCCTCATCACTATATCCAATGTATCTAACTACAACCAGCCAACATCATTATGCCTCTTAATTCCACAAAACTCTATACAGGTGTCAAAAACACTCTCACCCAGAGCCTTGCCTCATATAAGCATACAATCAGCAGGATGTAATGGTAATATTTTGACTATCTCTTTTGCAACTCACCCCATGGACTATCAGTGCATCCTGGTTATGGGAAACAGAGTCATTAGTGCTTCTGAGTCTAATCAGAGTAGAAAACCGATTGTAAAAACTCATTTTTAAGATTCTGTTTGTCAAGAACCACCCCACTCCTGGTACCAAGCTGTATTAGTAGGGTTCTCTAGAGAAACAGAATCAACAGGCAATATCTGCAAATATTAGATTTATAAAAGTATCTCACACAACCATGGGTGATGAAAGAGCCAAAGATCTATAGGGCAGGCTGCGAGCTGGCAACTCCAATGAAGGTCCTCAATGAACTCTCAGGAGAGGCTGGCTGGCTGAAACAGAGAGATTGTCTCCTCTGAATCCTTCTTAAAAGCCTTCTAGTAATTAGATTAAGCATTATTCATTGCAGAAGAGACTCCCCTAAACTGATTGTAGATGTAATCAGCCATGGGTGCAGCCAATGTGCTCATGATTTAAGTCCATGAAATGTTCTCATAGCAACAGATAGGCCAGTGCTTCCTTGACCAGACAACTGGGCACTATCGCCTGGCCAAGTTGACACATGAACTTGACCACTACACTTGGCCACAACTAGCTGTAAGGGAAGATGGGGAATGTACTCATTTTTTTCCTGGACTGCAGCCTGTCCAACAAACATCAAGATTGCTAATACTAAAAAATTTAAGATAATGGTTATTGGGTTATTCCCAATGAGAATGGATATTGTTAGCAACCTCTGCCACAGCACTTTTACCTTATATTCTGTTTTAATTTGTTAAAGCTGCTGGAATGCAATATATTAGAAACAGAATGGCTTTAAAAGGGGGAATTTATTAAGTTGCAAGTTTACAGTTCTAGGAGTGTGACAATGTCCAAATAAAGGCACCAACAAAGGGGTTACTTTCATTCAAGAAAGACTAGTGTCATCTGGAATATCTCTGTCAGCTGGGAAGTCTGTAGCTGGTGTCTGCTGGGTCTCTGACTTCTGGATACCTCTCTCAGTGGGAAGGGACATGGCAATTTGCTAGCTTTCTCTCCTCATTTGATTTCTCCCTTGGAGCATTTTCCTTCTGTACCTCCAAAGGTTTCTGGCTGTGTGGGCTCTGTCAACATTAAAGCTTTTCCAAAATGGTTCCCTCTTAAAGGGTTCCAGTAAGCAACCCCACCTTGAATGGGTGGTGACATGTCTCTATGGAAACCACGAATCAAAAGTTGCCATCCACAACTGGGTGGGTCACATCTCTATGGAAGCAATGAAAAAGATCCCACCCAACAATACTGAATGAGGATTAAAGAAAATGGGTTTTCTAGGGTATACAATAGCTTCAAGCTGGCACATCTTCTAAGAAGTTATTGCAGTTATTACCTAAGTTCGTTTAGGTTCCAGCCCCAACCCTCCATTCTTATGTTCTTTCCCTGATTTCTGTCCGATTGTTTAACCTAAATTTTTTCTTTCAGAAGAGAATACTTGATAATTCATCTGGTCATCTGCCAGACCTCTTCCCAATTCTGCCTCTCAAACCACAGCCCCAAGTTGGATAAGTCACTTAATCCTGTTGTCAAGAGACCCAGAACCCCATCTCCAAGCCCATCTCAGTTACTACTCAACACTCAAGCTCCTTTGTTTTCCAGGAGGAAGGTTTATCCACTGTGCTGGTTTGAAAGTGTTATGTGTCCCAGAAAAGCCATGTCTTTTTAATCCTAATCCAGTCTGGTAGGATCAGACCCATTTTAGGTTGGGACCTCTTGATTAGATCATTTCCATGGAAATGTGACACACTCAATTGGAAGTATGATCTTCTGATTACATGAAGATATGACTCGGCCCATTCAAGGTAAGTCTTAATGAGTACTGGAGTATTTAAGAGAGCTCACAGAGAGAGAACGAGTACAGAGCCAACACAGACAGAGACTTTGGAGATTGAGACAAAAATAGCCCAGGTGCTAGGCAATGACTCAAAGAAATAGCCAGAATCTGAAAAGAAGAAAACTCTGCTCCCAGGAGAAGCTAAGAAAAACCCAGCGTTTTGGCCAGAAAAGCTAAATGAGGACCCACAGATGCTTGAAGAGAAAGGCACTGGAATCAGAAGCTGGAAGCAATGGAACCAGGAACCAGGAAATAGGACCAATAGATGCCAGCTGTCTGCTGTCCCATGTGACAGACATCAGGTGTGCTGTTTTGAAGCTTTTATGTACCCCAGAAAAGTGATGCTCTTCTAATCCTACCCTAATCTCGAGGGGGCAGACCTATTGTTTGGGGGAATCTTTTTGATTAAATCTTTCCATGGAGATGTGACTCACCCATTTATAGGTGGGACCTTCTGATTAGGTAGTTTCCACGGAGATGCACTTCTACCCATTCAACATGGGTCTTAATCCACTTACTGGAGTCCATTAGGAGGGAACTGTTTTGGAAAAATCTCAAAGCCAACACGGACAGGGACATTTGGAGATGTGGAAAGAAAATATCCCTGACAAAGTTGTTTGGAACCAGAAACCAAAGGACCAGCAGATGCCAGTCACACACCTTCCCAGCTGAGAGAGGTGCTCCAGATGCTATTGGCCTCTCTTAAGTCAAGCTATCCTTTACTGGATGCCTTAGTTTGGACGTTTTTTAAGGCCTTAGAACTATAAACTTGTAACTTAATAAATCCCCTTTATAAAAGCTGTTCCATTTCTGGCATA
The DNA here is from genome assembly GCF_023851605.1 of Tamandua tetradactyla. Taxonomy (NCBI): domain Eukaryota; kingdom Metazoa; phylum Chordata; class Mammalia; order Pilosa; family Myrmecophagidae; genus Tamandua; species Tamandua tetradactyla. The sequence continues at coordinate 9,613,178 of NC_135348.1, forward strand.
TTGTGTTTCTGGCAGCTTTAAAAAAACAAAGCATCCACTGACAGGCTGTGCCTTTAAAACATAAACTAGAACCTTAGGGAAACCTTTTTAAATATTTACAAATGGATAAGTTTTCATTTTCTAGCTCAATTGCTCAGTGATTATTAATTTATTAATTCTTTCCTTTATTACCAAAAATGTATTGAGTATCTACCATGTTTCGAGTACAGAACAGGAGAGGATTCGTTTTAACTCATAGCAACATATTTTTACAAAACACAATCTTAGGACCCAGCAGGGAAAGTGGATTAATAATAGATAGTTCTTTTTCCCACTAAAACATGTTGCCACATAAAACAAGGGATCACTGTGTACTTTCGCAATCTTCTCCCAGTTTAATATTTCAGTATTTCGAGACTGTTATAGCACATTTCCTTATTTATCTCCATAACTCTTTCAATTTCTAGGTTTCAGTAGTTGGCAGGTATACTTTGGCACTTCTCAATGGATATTCTTATACACCTTCCAGCAGGAATAACTTCAAAGAATTAGCCTATTTACTGTTACTGATTATGCAACACATCACTTGACAGCCATGACACTACTTCCTAGAATTATAAAAACACAATGTCTTTACCTGGCAATTGGTGGCAGAAGTAAAAAATAATTTCTTAAGAAAATAGTATATGATAAATTTTAAAACAATTGAATTCTTTTATACCAAATACTTTCTAAATATGTTTTTGCCATTCCAGAGGTTGTAGTGAAAAAGAATATTTGGGGGAGTAATATAGTGACTTAATGTTAGGTTCCTAGTTTCGATGAGGTCAAATTCCTGGTCAGGTCAAATTCTTGGCAAATCACCAAATGTATAAATTCTGATAAGAATTTCTAACCAAACACAGAGATCAAAAGGGAAAGAGTAGCATTATCTGCTGAAAAGGACTTAACTTTACTAACTAAAAAGCTAATTTAGAATTTCTTGCTGATCTTTCATCCAAATTTTAGAAAATTAGATGCAACATTGAAAATGTGATTTTTCTTTTAGGACCTTTACATCTCCCCTCTTTCCTTCACTTTCTTTACAATCAAAGTCCTTCAAACAATAAGCTATACCTTTTTCATCCACTTTGTCATCACTTGCTCTTTTCTTTCACTCTTACAATTTGGCATATAGGATAAGCTATGCTGCATAACATATTCAAAAACTGTAATGATTTCACACACAGATACACACTCACAAACACACACACACACAGCGAGTATATTTCTAGTCTAGACAGTCCACTGAAGCCCAGTGGCTCTCCAAAGTAGCTGTCCAAAGTATTCCCCTCCCAAACAATGATACCGATGAAAAGCGGTGGACTCTCTGCCAGATGTGTTCAAATAACAAATTCCTGAAACATCGGGGCTTCAAAGAGAAAAACAGTTTATTGCTAGGAGTGAAGCAGGAGATTAGACAACTTATTGGCCTTTCTCCCTGGGAAAACTGCTATTGCATGCTATGGGCTATGTTTACCAGGAAAACATCAGCAGTACCACAGCAACAGCAGAGGTAAATAATGGGGGGATGGACAAGAGTTAAGGGAAACTTATATTTCATATTTGGTGAGGGTGTGTTTATTGGTTTTCTTTCTCTTGGGAACAATGAAATTATCTAAAATTGAGAATGTTGTTAGACTGTGGACTTTGGGCATTATACATGATGCCTAGTGAATGCAGGTGGTTGAAGGATGCACTGACTGAAAAGTAGATTGGTGAATGATGGTGGATACATGTGATCGAGTACTGAGCTGCTACAAAAAGGAATGAAGTCATAAGGCATGCAACATTATGAATGAACCTGTGGGACATTTGGTGAGGCAAAATGAGCCAAAAATGAAAGAACAATTATTGTATGGTCTCCTTTAGAAAATACTTATAAGAAAACAGGGACCTAGATTGTAAGCTCTTATAGCAGACCCATTTAGTCTTGAGTGGTAATTATTATTTCTGGATTTTGGGAAGCTGTTTTATATGTCTATAACCTGGTATTTAGAGATAAGAATGAAGCCGATCACGTAGGAATGAAAGTAATTCAGAACACAGGGATAAGGAAAACATTGTCTATACTTTAGAACCTCACTTACTCTTTGAGACCAAAGGAAGAAAGGTTTATTTTGTCTGGAACCTAAATTTTCTGTAGCGTGTATTCTAAATCAACTTACCTATATAGTTCATTTAAACAACTGAAACACAGGGAGCCCACTATAAGAATGAGGTCCTTCGATCCTGTATCATTTAGTATAATGCCTGGATACATCCTAGAATATATTAGGCAGATAATCAAAAAGTATTGGCAAAGTTCCTTGAAATATGGGAGAAAAAAATATGTAATTATTAAACTTTACCATCAGGGAATGCCCTGATATTGTGTCAAACATTAAGGACACCCAAACCAATAGGCCAAGCCTTGATCTTGAGACTTACTCTTGTGAAGCTTATGAAAGTAGTGGAGAAGCTTAGCCTACCTATGGGTATGCCTAAGAGTTAGTTCTTGAGACCTCTTTTGTTGCTCAGATGTGGCCTCAGTCTCTATAAGTACTACTCAGCAAGTGAAATCATTGCCCTACCCCCTACATGGAACATGACACGCAAGGGTGAAAATCTCCCTGGCAGCATGGGAGATGAATCTCAGGGATGAGGCTGGCCCTGGCACCTTGGGATCAACAATTCCATCCTGACCAAAAAGGGGAAAAGAAGTATAACTAATAAAGCATCAGTGGTTGGGAGAGTTCAGATAAATTCGAGAGTCTACTCTGGAGGTCATTCTTATGCAAGCTTCAGTCAGACCTCGCTACCTATCATAACTTGCTACACCTAAACCAAAACTATTCAAATCAATCCTAAAGAATTCATAGGGCAATATATAAGATTCTCCAAAGGTTCCATGCACTAGGGTAACTTTCCAGAAATCTACAACCTCCCAATGGGTCCCTGGACCAGATAAGGCCTGAAACCTAGAGGGCTCAGTCTCTCCAGAAAATCAGCTAGTTTCATCTCCCTACCCCATATTATCAACAGCCCCTTCCAACATGAAAAAGTTAGAATGGGGATAGCCCAAAGACCCCTAAAGAGTGGGATAGAAAGATCAAATGTGTTGATAGAGTTACATAGAGAAGGTAATTTTTGACAAATGAATGTGATTGCTCAATCTTAATTTGATATTTCTTTTAGCCTCCAGTATCTTAGAGCAGCTAGAAGTAAAACCTAAAACTGGAATTGTAACCCATACCAAACTCTGAAATCTGTTCTACAACTAATTGTTGTGCTGTGCTCTGAAATGTACTGCTTTTTTGCATATATGTTATTTTTTCATTAAAAAAAAAAGTTGATGGTGGTGATAAAAAAAAGAAAATTATTCCTTCTACCATCCTATATGCTAGAATAGCTAGCAGGAAAAATCTAGGAGGATGGTATGGTAGCCCATGACAAACTCTGGGATCTGTCCTATAACTACTTATTGAAGATTGCTTTGAAAACTATTACTTTTTTTTTCTTTGCTTAGTATATACATTATATTATACAATTTTTTTTAAAGTTTAAAAAAAAGTGTCCCTGAACTGCAGTAATTCTAATCATTTCATAGTATCAAAAGATAAGCAGGTTATAGGATAATGAAAACAATGGCTTGAGATGAGAAGGTTAGAGATGATCTAATTATTGAACATGCACAGCCAATACATGGTGTGCTGGTGTTAATCTGTGGACCCCAGAAAAGTCATGTCCTTTAATCCTCATTCAGTATTGCTGGGTGGGAGCATTTTGAATGTTCCCATGGAGATGTGACCCACCCAACTGTGGGTGGTAACTTTGGATTAGATGATTTCCATGGAGATGTGTCTCCACTCATTGAAGGTGGAGTTACTTACTGGAATCCTGTAAAAGAGGAAACACGTTGGAGATAGTTCCCTTTTGTAGAGCCACGAGAAAGCCAGCAGATGCCGCCATGTTCACCATGTGCCCTTCCAACTGAGAGAGAAATGTTGAACATCATCGGCTTTCTTGAACCAAGGTTCTTTCCCTGGATGCATTAAATTGAACTGTAAACCTGCAACTTATTAAATTCCCCTTTGTAAACGCCATTCTGTTTCTGGTATATTGCATTGAGGCAGTTAGCAAACTAGAACACATGCTTAGTCACAGAATGTAGTAAGAAAATGGCAGTCTTCATATGATGATGGAAATGAGTTTTAATATTGTAATGAGATACAGTTCCATTATAGATTAGAGTTGAAACTACTGTGCATGTCAGGCAGGCCAATTTTGGTTAGATACAGATGAAACTAGCAAGATCATTTTGGAATTGGGGTAAGTTCGTTCTAAGTTGAGTCAGGTCTCTTCATAAATAAACATCAGTGGCTGTCGTAGACTGATCATAAGACTGATCATAAGACTCTAGAGTTGAAAAGCAGGATAAGGGAGTACAACTGGGGGTCAGTCACAAGGTTTATACAATCACAAGATAAAGGCTATATAGTTATACAATTTTTTTCCTGATTCATCTTCCCACATTCTTGGCCAGGCCACGAGAAAGAATTCAAGGGTCCAGTGCAGTATAGAATAAGCAGGTAGAAAAATAATTTGAGAATGCATGTGAAAGGACATACGGGGACTCTCACAAGAAAAAGAGAGGTGAGAGATGAGAGTCCCTGACACTGTGGGGCCATCTACTTTTATAGATTTTTGTTCCTTTTGCAATTTTTATTAAGTGTTTTCCTAAATTCCCTCTTTCCCTCATCTATAGGTGCTTCATGATAGGTGGCTCACTCAGGCACGGTCTGTTGGCTCCACCGTTCTCCAAGCTACCTTACTCAGCAGGGGGTCAGTTTGGCCTCCAGGTGTTGTTTATTACTGTTCTTTTCAGAGATATCTTTCTCCTTGAGGCCTGACCACTTCTAGGAATTTGCCCTTTGCTCAGCTAGCCACTGCCCTTAGTCTAACCCTACCTCACAATAATTATCAGAGATTGAGGCAGCTGGATTACAGATTAGAAATTTCAAGTATTTTCCTCTGTCTATTCCAATAGTACCAAAAAGTTAAAAAATATCTCTATAATGATTCAGTAATCACAAGCATTAGTTAAATCCTGACCTTTCAGTTACACAATGTATCAGGTATCTAGATAGGTTCTATTTTGTGGCTCCAGAACCTCAGGATAGAACCACCACAATCACAGTGGTTGAAAAAGAATGAACTGGAGATCAGGTATCAGATTATCATTGTCTCCTACTAGAAATGGTACCTGGAAGTTACTTCTGTACATGATTCATTTGTCATAACTAATCAAGTGTCTTTCCTTATTTGTGAGAAGTCTGGTAAATGCAGTGTTCTGTACATTCAGAAAGAAGAAAAGAATGGATATTATGGAGCTTCGGTAATGCACAAACATTCTGTTTTATTGAAACACCTTCTTAATTTTAAAATATAATAATACTTTCCGAAAGCCTTATATTTATTAATTTTACCATCACTTTTTCTTCTACATTTATAATTTATGTTCCAAAATTTGGGTACCCATACAACTCCTTTTCAAACCTTGGTCAAGGTTACTGGCATCTTTTAAAACTTTCTGGATGCATGGGCTGGGAATTGAAACTGGGTCTCCCACATGGCAGGCAAGCATCCTACCACTGAGCCACCGATGTACCATCCTACAGGCATCTTTATAAAAAACAAAATTTTATAAAGTTACCATTTATACCATTTATACCATTTATTGCACTGTGTGTTCTGCAATTCAAGAAATTCATATAAACTCCTTTTCCAACCTCACATTCCAAATCTGTGGCCGTCGTGTCTCTGGTTTCTTTAGAGAACTAAAGCTATTTATCCCCACCCTCCCCAAACTTGGGGCACTAAAAACAGAACCATACTTTACTGTCTTCATTAGCATTATTTTGCTTTCCCAAGAGACCCTTACCCAGGCAAATGATTCAGTTGTTCATTAAAGGAACTCACTAAAAGATTCATCAACTTTTGAATGGAAAGTATCAACAACTTGAGGCCTAAGATTCTTTGAATCCCTAACCTTAAGAACTTACCTTGCTGTTTCACCAATCCTGGACTTTGGTAAGTGATTGGTTCCAATCTTAATCCAGTCCCTGCATTAAAAGACCTGCTTTAAGACAAACTTCCTATGGTCAATAAGTTCTGACATTCTGAAAACGTCAGAGCTCTGTGGAAGTGATACTTTCGCAATAAGTTTAGCTTTGCCTTACCACTTATTTGTACTAGTAACACTCTTAGCTTCTTCGAATAATTTTTCTGCTTCTTTGAATAATTCAGACTGAAGCTTTGTTTAGAAAGTCTTTTATTTTTCAAAAATTTTTTTTTTCCCTTGAACGCCATCTTTTATTATCATCTTTGGCTCTGCACATTGTAAGCCCAGGGTTCGTTCTACTCCAGTCCTCTCATTTACAAATGTGGATCCCAGAATCCCAGCTTGAATTTGTCTCCCCAGATAGCTGCTTTTCCAAGAAAATAAGGTAGAGAATTTATTTGCATCAGTGATCCCACTTTTCTTCAAGTTACTGTGATGGCTTGAATAGTGACCCTAAAAAATCATGCCCAACTGGAACATCAGATGTGATCGTGTTCAGAAATAGGGACTTTGCAGATGATTAAAGCTCAAGATGTGCTCTGACTGGATTAGGGTGGACCTAAATCCAATGACAGGTGTTGACAGAAGAAGTAGAGATAGCAAACACAGACACAGAGCAGAAATACAGAAGCCATGTGAAGACAGAGGCAGAGATTGGAGGGATGTAGCTATAAGCCAAGGAATGCCAAGAATTGCCAGAAACTCCCAGAAGCTAAGAAGAGACAAAGATAGTTATTTCCCTAGCATCATAAGGGGGTACATTGCTCTGCCAACGTCTTTATTTTGGTCTTCTTACCTGCAGAACTGTAAGAATAAATTTCTGTTGTTTTAAGCCACCAGATTTGGGATAATTAGTTACAACAGTCCTAGGAAACTAATAAAGATTTTACCTAAATTTGAAAACTTGGTATGACCTTTCATTCTTTGCTCTCTCTTTTCTACTCCCAACACCTCTTTGCTTCCATGGCAAAAATATTTACCAAGTCATGTAAATTTTACTTCCTAGTGGTCTTCTTACATTGGTCTCTACTGTACAATCCAGTCCCATTAACTGCCAAATCAAATCACAATATTGTTCTTATCATGTAAATACAAATTTCAAAATCTTCCCATGGTACACCGATGCATATGAATCAACTACAAATCATTCATCTTGACATTCAAGACCCTTGAATGACACAGTAATATTTCCAAATACTGTATTCCAATCCAAGTTCCAATTATTTTGTTTCCTTTGTTGTGAGTATTCTCTACCTTTTTATAATTTGCGGCAATGCTATCTCCCCGTTAAGTTCTTTTTTTTTTTTTTTTTTTTTTTTTTTTTTTTTAAAGAAAGACAGAGAAGGAAGGAAGGATAGAAGGAAGGAAAGGAGGAAGAAAGGGAAACATCTTTAAACATTTTCTTATTTTATTATATTTTGTTTGTTTGTTTATTTTTTACATGGGCTGGGGCCGGGAATCGAACCGGGGTCCTCCGGCATGGCAGGCAAGCACTCTTGCCCGCTGAGCCACCGCGGCCCCCCGTTAAGTTCTTTATGATACTTCTGAAGCAGGGAGAGGGGGAGAGAAAATATTGTGAAGGAGCTTGTGCTGGTTTGAAAGGATAATGCCTCCTAGAAAAGCCATGCTTTAATTCTAATCCAATTTTGTGGCGGCAGCCACTTCTTTTAAACTCTATCCAGTACTGCACGCTAGAAACTTAATTAGATTTTCTCCTTGGAGATGCAAACCCACCGTTTTAGGTAGGTCTTGATTAGTTTATTGGAATCCCTTAAAAGAGGAAACATAGGGTGGGCCATGGTGGCTCAGCAGGCATAGTTCTTGCTCGCCATGCCAGAGACTTGGGTTTGATTCTCGATGACTGCCCATGCAAAACAAAATAAAACAAAACAAAAAAATCTATGAGCTAGTAAAAGAGGAAACATTTTAGAGAGAGTCCCTTTTTAGAGTCACAAGAACTACAAGAGCCCACATAGTCAGAGACCTTCAGAGATTAAGAAGGAAAACACCCTGGGGATAGGGAACTTCATGAAGCCTGTAAGTCTAGAGAGAAAGCTAGTAGGCATCACCGTGTTTGCCATGCACCTTTCCAGTTGAGAGAGAAACCCTGAACTTCATTGGCCTTTCTTGATTGAAGGTAACCTCTTGCCTTAATTTGGACATTCTTATAGACTTGCTTTAATTGAGACATTTTTATGGCCCTAAAACCGTAAACTTGCAACTTAATAAATTCCCTCTTTTAAAAGCCATTCTATTTCTGGTATATCACATTCCAGCAGTTTGCAAACTAGAACAAAGCCCTTGAGCAAGGATGGTTAATCAAGGTTAGGAGGGCCTGTTCTTCACAAACACCCTGCCTGGGACTACCTATCTACTGAGAACACCCCGAGGTGGCTGACCCACCCAAATGCACTATCTAGTACTAGGTACTGCCCTGAGGAGAGGAGAATGTAGGGAGAAGAGCCTGGGACAAGGAAGCAGGGCAGAAAGTAGGTAAAGCTAAGCAATAAAAGCAGATGGCCATGCCAGAGATCCAGGTTCAATTCCTGGTACTTGTACATGGGAAAAAAAAAAAAAAAGCAGATGGCCTTACAGTTCTGTGACCTCTTGCCTCTCACCTCTCTTTTCTTGCAAGAGTGTCCACATGTTTTTTCCCATGCATTCCTAATAAATGTTCTACCTGCTTTCTATGCTGTACTGTGCCCTTGAATTCTTTCTCACAACGTGGCCAAGAACCTGGAAACTACCTCCAGCAACACTTCCAACCTAAAATGTTAGCTCAGTTTTAAAAATCAAGTAACTTCTTTGTTTGCCCTTAAATATTTCACATTTTAAATTCTTTATATATGACCTCCTCTTGCTTTGTTCACTAAAATATCATTTCTCTGCAATCAGGATCTATACTTTTAATTACTCTTACTTGTCATGCATATAGTAGGCTTTAAATTCAGTTGACAAAATTGAATAAACTTGAATTTGTTAACTGTTTTCCTTAAGTTTGCTAAGGTTAATAATCTCAGTGTCTATTGGGATATTCTATTCATCCTTGTAATAATTGAAAACTCTTTTTAAAATATATATCACAGTTTTATGCTTAGACTGGTATTGGGTTTTATATTTATCATTATTTTCCTATGTTCAAAGAAAAACAGTATCCACAGCAGGAGAAGTGAAGGGAGAAATCTGTGCTTCAGTGGAGAACTATTAATTGTCTAGTCTCTAGAGGACACCCTGATTCCAGTTCTTAGAAGGCATTTTGAAACTGTAAAGTGTAGATAACTGGTATCCATGCAAAATGTTTGTCTGTATACATGCCGCTTCTGTCCAGTCCAGTAGAGGTTCAAACTGAAATATAGAAAAAAACAGTTTTGCTTCCATTTGCACATTTATTTCAGTATTTCTGTTCAATAAATGTGTCCCTTTGGATTTTCTTTTGATAAATTGTAACATCTGCTTGATTTTCCTGTTAATGAGTTTAATGGAACCTTTGGCATGTATTCATTTTTATATGTGTATGGGAGTCATGAATTCATCTTTTTTTGAAAATTTTTAATGAAATGAGTCTCTTGCTTCATTCTTCCTGGTATAAATTCTGACTATCATTTTTTAAGTAAGACACTGAAAATAACAGAAAAAAGAGAAGGGTCACTGAAAATAATAAGGAAATTTCAAAATATGCTATGAAAGGAACAATTGAAAAATGTGGGAAGCTTTAGTTAGAGATAAGTAATGTAAAAAGGAAATGAAAAAGGTTTTAAAAAATTTAAAGGGTTACTTTGTGCAAAAGGGACTGGATGGATTTTATAAGTTTTCATGTAATAAATATGGAAAACTGGATACATTTATAGATGTAAATTTTGACTCAATGTAAGATCAAATTTTCTAATAATTAGAACTGTACAAAAGTGATGTGGTCAACTTTTGGTTGTAGAGATTTTTTGTGTGTGTGTTTAGGGATATCCTAGCAGAATCTGAAGAAAATCTTGTTAGTGTTCTTTTACTATTGATTAAATTATTGGCTATAGAATTGAACTAAATGCCCTGTGGAGGATTTCAACCCAAGATTACCAATTTCATGATTCATTTAGATCCTGGGTGTGTATATAAAGCTCTAGGAGCACTAACACTATCCTGAAAATGCTCTTGGAAAGTTATCCTAACTCATCTTTGTGGAGTAAGATGTGAAAATGAGTCATTTTCTATTGTCTGGGAGTTTGTAGTCAGTCCCTGAAACTGAGATGTATTCATGATAAGAACCTTTGAGGTGGGTAATTTAAGAGGGTGGCTACTGAAGAAATGGGTGCTTGTCGGTTTGCCAGAAACAAAGACAAATATCCTTCCACCTAGCTGGGTGTGTGTTCAGTACAGAAACTCAGGCTTACCCTCTGAACACAGTGACAAAGTTCTTGGGTGTAAGTTTCCCGGAAGTTCGGGGGTGAGTGGTTGGTTGAAGCACTGTTGACTGACTCTTCTCTGGAAGAGTCAAAGTCCAGGATTACAGTTGCTTGAAAGTTACAAGAAAAATGGAGGATTGCTGCGGGAGTGGCCAGTCCTTAAAGAACTGGGTGAGGATATGTAGAGTAAAACTTCCCAAAGCCTGAGGCAATAGCTTGGAAGGTAGCCAGGTGTGAGTCATTGAGAAAGAACCCAACACCAGCAGATTGTTCCCTCTCTGTCTACCACTGGGGCAAGTGTTGAGGGACTCTTGTAAAGGGAGGTGTGAGCCAGAAAGTGCATTGCTTGAATTAAGAAGCGATACTGTGTTTCTTTGTTTGGGGTGTGTGTGTGTGGTGAAGGAGAGATCAAAAGGGGAGTTCCCAAAACTAATACGAGAGGAACATTACTTGGGCATTTGCCATGACAGAAGAGCCATATTCCATATTGTAAGAGTATTAGCCCCGTAAGAACTTGTCTCTGCCCACTCATCTCTCCACCCTTTCTTCTACTCGGAAGAGCCAAGTCAGGAGAAGCAGCATGGTAAGAGAGGGGATAGTGGAAGAGTAAACAGGGGAAACAGTGAGGCAGCCTACTACCCCCATACTAAATTGCAGAATTCATGGGCTTAGTCTGAATCGGGATGGGGAGAAGCTGTGAGAAAAGTTATGACATTAAACTGAAGCGCAATTTTAATAACAAAAAGTTAGTTAGCCTGGAAGATTGTGGCCTTTGCTTGATATTATGATGCAGGAGCAGAGAAAGGAAACCCAGAGATCAGATTTGTGGAGCTGAGGATGGGGGAGAAAGTTGTTTCTTGTTTGCATCTCCACAAGTACAACTAAGTTAATGAACCTGCTTCAGTTGTCATAGCAAACCACTCTATCAAACACATGCTTCTATTTCCCAGTCACACTTGACAGATGTGTGTGCATCTGTGATACCATGCCTCATTTTACGACTTGAATTTTGTATCCTTCATATGGAGCATGCCCCTGGCAAAAGAAAATGTTCAAGTCATAATTCATGTTCCTGTAGGTATGAACTCATTGGTGAACAGGACTTTGATGATGTTATAATTAGTTATGGTGCAGACTCATTTGTGTATAGGAGCTTCAAAGATCCTATTTAGATGAGACCAGATTGAATCAGGGTGGGTATTAAACCATGGGGCTAAAGTCTTTATAAACACAGGAAATTCAGTCAGTGGAAGCCCCAAGTCAGTAGAAGTTTGATGTAAAAGCCACAGGAGGGTAAGGAGACAGATCACCCTGTGACTGAGACAGAGATTGATCGCCAGCGAGTCATCACTAGAAAGCTACAAACTTTGGGGGAGAAGGTGTGACCTGTCAATACCTTGATTTTGGACTTCTGACTTCAAAACAGTCAGTCAATAAATTCATGTTGTTTAAACCAATTTTGTGGGATTTGTCACGGCAGGCCCGGCAAACTAAGAAACTTCATTTAACACATAATTCGCAGATTTAAAGTGTGGAAGACATTCTTCTTTTTCATGGATCCTGCTAAGACATGGAAATTTTCCCTCTTTTCTGTCTCTGCCTTTTGAAATGGAAAATGTAATAAATTTTGGACATTAGTTGTTTAAGAACATCAGTTTAACTCATACATAGATGTCTGTAGCTGGCAGGGTCTTTCTCCTCCCCAGCCTCACCCTGAGCCAATTTCACCCCACTGTCTATCCTTCCAGCCTGGTACAACAGAGGGAGGGAGGGGAATGCTAAGATTATAAAAGGGATATTTTAGAAAATAAACTGAAGGTGGAGGAAGAGACAGACACTTGTATAGTATAATGCAAGTGAAACCAGATATTCTAGCTGAAGTCAAATTTGCATTTAAGATCTGAGTTTCTTTTATATAATCCATTTGTAGGCAGGATCATTTTGAAGGCCTTTGCCCTAACTCCTGGGGAAATTAGATGAAGAGAGAAGGTGGGGTGAGAATGGCTTCGGATAATCTGGGGGATAAGTAGGGAAAGAGATTGAAAGGAGGGTCTGGGAAGGACTCACTACACATTATACTCCTAGAACTGACTCTCCCATGTCTTGAAACAGAGCCAGGGACAATGCGGAAAGAAATTGGAGCTACTCAAAACCCTCCAGCTATCTTTGGACTCTGTATGGGCCAAGCTATCGACCTGCTGCCCTTGCTGACCTCATTCTAATCCAGTCTCCACACTTTGCTGGGAGTGTCATTTCTAAAACTCTGTCCTAATCAAGTCATATTTCTTACTTTCATTGCCTCTAGGATAAAGTCCACACTCTTGAGTAGGCCTAGAAACCCTGCTTGCCTCCCAGCCTTAGTGTTAATCAGTCCCCTTCCTTAGTCCTTGTCTCAATTTGCCAAGCTGCTGTCACGAATACCACATGATGGTTTGGCTTAAACAATGGAAATATATTGGCTCAGGAGCTTCAAAGCCCAGAAATCCAAATCAAGACGCTGTCGAAAAGGCTTGCTTCCTTCTGGGGCCCTTGGCATTCTGGCTGGCTGGCAGTCCTTGGGTTCCTTAGCTATCCTATCACGTGGTTGTGTCCTCTCCTTTCTCTTCTGGGCCCCAGTGACTTCCAGCTTCTGGGTCCTCCCCATAACTTTCTCTCACTATTTGTGATTTTTTTTCTGCTTGAAATCTGCAATGAAAGATTTCTGTAATCTGGAATAAGACCAACCTCATTCAGTTGGGCCACAGTTTAGTATCTTCAAAAGATCTTATTTATAATGGGTTCATACCCACAAGAATGAAAATTAAGACCAAGAACACGTCTAAATTGGAGTACATAGCTCAAGTTATCACAGTCCTTAAGAGCCACTAATGCCTCATGTATTTTCTTCAACTCCTTCAATAAGCCATGTTCTCTCTTTCCTCCAGGTCTCCACATCATATCCTTGACTGGAATTCCTGATTAGAATTTTCCCCATTCCATATTTACCTGAATATTTCCTATATATTCTTAGTATCTTTGCTCAGAATTAACAACTTCTGGGAAAATCTACCTTGCGCTGAGTCCCCAATCTGGTTTAAGTTTCCTTTCTATATTGTACAGACACCTGCTCTTTTCCTTTTATAGTACTTAGCGCTTTGTGTTACAGTGGCTGGAGCACACGCCCATCTCCTCCACCTGACCTTGGCTCTGAAAGGTCAAGGATCTCGTCTCCCATTTTAATAAGTTGATTCTTTGTATCTAGCACATGCCTGGCACCATCAGTGAATTGTTGAATATTAAGGTTTACCGGATATTCAAAGAACATTTGATTGTTGAAATAAAATCAAGAATTGAGGTTCTTGCCTTCTGATAACAAAAACAGAACCAAAGGGTCAGTTTTCCAATAGCCAGTCTGCAATTCTAGAGTGTGATCTTAAAATTCATTTGAAGAGATAGAAGAAATTTCATCTGTGTTCCTATAGCTTATATTTCTCTTTTACAGAACTTCTATGTGTTATTCTAAAAGTGAAGTTATGGATCTGTTTCCTCACTAAACTGTCGGCAAATAAAAGATGCTAAACATATTTTCTTCATTTTGGTATTCTGAGAATTTTGCACAGAGCAGGAACTTAATAAGTGTTTGCTGATGTTTAATGGAAATTCTTACATAGAATAATCAGAAAATATGATCCCTCTAGTGGCTAATATACATCAGTACATAAAAAAAAACTTCAGTTATTAACCCAGTACTCACCAAAATATATGAAGTGTAAAATATATTTTGATCTTTTAATCTTATATAGTTTTAACAAGAGCACTTTATTTTTTATTAATGGAAAGGGAAAGATGTGGAAAATTGCTTATTAGTAATACAGTAAAAATGTGAATTCATCCTGTACTAATATGTATTGATCTTATAACATATACTTTATTAACAATAATAGTCCCTTAACTAGCACTTAAAGAAAATATTTGCCATTGTTCTGAGGGTATATTAGTGTATATTTTAATATATAATATGCTTATGATAAAAATTAAATAATTTTATTGTTTTTCCTAAGTTGTCATGCATCTGGTAACAAGAAACATGATAGCTAATGATACACATTTTCAATTTGGAATCTATTAGATTTTGAATGCATTTATGAATTTGGTCTGTTAACATGTGATGATGCCATTAGCTTCTAAGGAAACATTTTTAATCTTCTCCTGTTCATTTTGGCCTCTGGTACACAGGTGGTTCAGTGGTAGAATGCTCACCTTCCATGCGGGAGACCTGGGTTCGATTCCTGGCCCATGCACCCAGATGGAAACAAAACAAAACAAAACATTTTTGGCACTTTTTGCACTGGCCATGTCAAGATGCAGGGTAATAAAAATGAGTGTATCCAATTCGCATGCTTGTTAGATGTTGTACCTTTGAGAAGTGCTGCTCTGGTAGTTTCATGATGTAACAATAATCGACGTCTTTATTTATGCTTCTGATACTTGTACATCCACAGATTAATATTATTGCTTTATTGGAAAAATTTATGCATAAATATATTGTTACACTCAAAAGGATCTTTGGGATATCAGATACGCACCACTGCACAATAGAACACTAATCGTCAATGAAAAGGAACAAACTATGCTACACACTATAACACTGATGGATCTCAGAATTATCATGCTGATTAAATTAAGTCATAAACAGAAGGCAAAACTGTATAACTCCATTTACATGAAATTCTAGAAAATGTAAACTAGTCAATACTGTCAAAAAAGTAAGTCATTTGTTGTCTGGGGGTGTGGGGGTAAAGGAAGGTATAGACTACAGAGTGGCCTGAGGAAATTTTGGGGGGTGATGGAAATGTTCTGTATCATAGGTATATCTGTCTGATAAAGCTCATCAAATTGTACACTTCAAATGCATGCATTTTATGATATATAATTTATAGATCATTCCAGTCTAATTTCTGTCATTATCTAACCACTAAAATTGCTTTTGTCAAGGTCATCAGTAACTTCCATGTCTCCAAATCCAACGTATTCTTTTCTGTTTCCACTATACTCCTTTTATTAGCCACATTCCATACCTCTGGCCACTGGAGATACATTCTCTTTTCTTAGCAAATAGAACAATACTTTCTTGGGTTTCTGTTTGTTGTTTTAGTTTTTAACTTTTAATTTTGAAATATTTTCAAATTTACAGGACAGTTGCAAAAATAATATAAAGCTTATACTGAAAACTCTAGTATGCCTCTACCCAGATACCCAGATCTACCAAATTTTGCCACATTTGCCATATCATTCTACCCCTCTCTCTCTCTCTCTCTCTCTCTATATATATATATATATATATATACACATATGTATTTTTTCTAGACATTTGAGAGTTTAAACATCATGATCTTTGAATACTTAATACTTCTGAAACAATCTTGTTGTTTTTGCAACTCACATAGATGGCTCTACTTAGCCCCCTTATCTCATCTCCCTCCTTATTGTTTGGGTTTGTTAAAGTTGCCTACATGCAATGTACCAGAAATGGATTGGCTTTTACAAAGGGGACTTACTAGGTTACAAATTTACAGTTCAAAGGCCATGAAAATATAAACATTAAGGAGTTAACAAGAGGATACCTTCCTTCAAGAAAGGTAGATTGCATCCGGGGTTTCTCTGTCACATGGAAAGGCACATGACAATGTTTGCTGGCTATACGCTCCTGAGTTGGTTTCCAAAATGGCTCTCTCACCTCCTCTGAGTCCTTCTGGCTTCTGTTGGGGCATTTTCCTACTTCAAGCATCTGTCACTTGCTTTCATCTCTCTGCTCTCTGTGATGGCTCTGAGTTCTCACCATGTTCTCTGCCTTTTATTCTCTTCGTATAGGACTCCGGTAAAAGCATTCAGACCCACCTTCAGTTGGATGGGTCACATCTCCTTGGAAACAACCTTATCGAAAGGTCTCACCCATAGTAAGTCTGCGCCCATAAGACTGGGTTAGAAGAACGTGGATTTTCTGAGGTCCATAACAATTTCAAACCAGCACACTTATCTTGGGCCTTTGTCTATTTACCATCAACTCCCTCTCTTATCTCCCGCGGCTTAGTATAGTGTTGGATAATTATAGTTAAAATTAGTTGAATAAAGGAGTAAATGATGGAATGAAAATGCAAGATTAAAAGATTAAAACATCTACCAATGAAATATTAAGATTCATAGTCTGAAAAAATCAATGTCTTTCAAAGATATTAACAAAGGCACTTTAAATCAAGTGCATACTATAAAATAAATTTATGTCTCTTTCCCCTCATTCTAAAAATGATTTTGGTCTGCATACTCAAAATGAATATCATTACCCCAATTCCTCTTGATGACTTCTATATTATAGGTGATGGTAAACATCAAACACGTGGCCAGATCTGGTTATCTCTAGCAATACATACTTGATAACTATTTGACTACGGATAGAAGAAAACAAAAGTTGTGGCATAGTGTCCTTAAAAACTCAGTTTATCTGTGCTATTAAATTGGCTAGGACTTTTTTAAGAAGGAAGATAGGAAATATGGGGCTTTTGATATCCGATTCTCAACATTCCTAAAGAAAGTCTGGAGTGATATTTTAAATTTATGCATACATGGCAGTTGCTCTCCTTATAAAATATGCCTGAGTTACCATAGTAACAATTGTAGCGTCTCTTCTATGTGCTTCCTGGTGTTTTCAATGTGAATAACAGTACAAAATTAAAGTCAGAGAAAGACAAAAAGCAAGCCCATGGAAGAATATCATGAGACAAGTTTCAATAGCTATAGTGTTCTTTATTTACTTTTAAATCTAGGAAACATTAATATTCATAATTACATCATCAAATAATAATAAAGGAATTGTTTGCTTTATATCTAGAAAATATTAATGCAAATATAATTTGCATTTGTATAGAAGAATAGACAGAGCCATCAATCAATATCTACTTACACTTCTCTGTGGAGTTCAAACAAGTTGGTACAACTTTCCCAGTCTTGCTACTACAAAACCACCAGCACAGGCCAAAACAGAAATTGGCCACGGATATTTTGTCATTCATATTTACATATAAAGATAATGTCTAAAGGCCAATGAACGCCTCCATTGAAATCCTCGAATAAATGCTTGAAGGAAAAAAAAATGTTTGAAGAATAATTTAGATAATAGATTTTTTTTTTACCAAAATGGGCATTTTAACTGTAAGATCTTTATCTTTTTCCCTTGAGAGCTTCCTTCCTTCTTTCTTTCTTAGATTCCACATACTTTTCCTCTCCCTTGCATAATGTTTTCTTTGTTTTAAACACTTTTTAATCTTTTAAAATAATCTATACTTTGCCTCTGGCCAGGACTGTCTTTAAGACCCAGGTAGGATGTTTTTTAAGAAATAATGAATGCTTTGATGGGATGTCCAGCTAAAAGGACGCTCTCAACTAAAGTTGACTTCCTTCAAAGAAAAAAGATTATTTAAGAAGCAATTTCCTCCCCACAAGAAAGAATATGAAAGTATGCATATTTCTGACAGAAAATAAAAGAATTGGATATTGAATCAGAAAATGTTAGCAATGGAAAGAATCTTGCAATCAAGACTGAACTTCTATTTTTGCAGCTATGGAAACTAAGGATCAGAAAATTTATTTTTTTACTTTAGTTCAAGTTATATATTTTATTTGTGGAACACAAAATTTCTGATTGTGAGCATTGTCTACTATATCATAACGTCCTACAGTAAACATCCTGGACAACAACTGATTTATTTGAAAACACTTGAAAGATGTTCAAAAATAAAGTACTAATGAAAACTCATTTCTAGTGTCAGAAATATGTGGTTCCTTTCTCCTATGAAGCTTTGTATGTGATCAGTTTCATGAGGGACATTTAAATGATGCAGGGATTGAAAACTCCATATTGTGTCCATACAAATGTGTTATTTTTATCATACAGATTTTTAAAAAATATATTAGTTAGGATAGGATGAGGAAAAAAGATAATATTGTCTTAAACAGCATTTGTATATCACACTAAATGGGATCTATTTTAATGATCTTGAAGAGCTATTAAAATTATTATATTTGATCTGAGTTTATTAAGGAATTTATTGGTATTGATTGAGCATTATTAATTAATTAGAATAAAATCCCAGCATTTATGTGGTTTTAAGATAATCCGCTGGTGCCAGAGAAGAAAAAACATAAAGTTGTATGTTTGGGCCCTTTTATAGCAGTTTCTTTAGTTTTTAGGCTGTTAATTCAGAGCTGAAGCTTAAGATCTTATAGTAAAATTAATTGTCCAATGCCCATGAAATGCAAAATAAATTATCGATTTAGTTTAAGTATTAATATTCACAGAGCAGCAAGCACTTCATATCATGTGGTAGCTTGATGACTCTTATAATTTCCTCCACCCCTAGCAGCAGTCAAAAATTACTCTTCAAACAACTGCATTCATTCACACACATGTATATATTTTAAATATATATATATTTGTTACATGCAAACTTTAAAATATTTATAAAAAAAAAAGACTAGTGTTTGATGTCATGTTTTCAAAATATGAACAGGATATTTTCAGAGAAGTTATTTTCCAAAATGGTGATATCTTGGAGATAACACATTGGCTATTAAATAGACAGAGACTTGTGAACCATCTGTTATGTAAAATTTCTCTACCCAAAAGATTTAACTCTATTTAAACCTGTCAGGCAGTATGAGTATGGCCTATTTACCAACTGTTAGAAATAACTTGGCAATTTTAGAAAGAATGTACCTACAATACTCGTGAAATGATAGACATTGGTTTGCTTCCATCTTAGAAAGTGCTTAACTGGTCTCTTTAGCACCTAAAATAAATGAAAGAATATTTGTCATTTTTACTGAGTGTGAGTTTATCAGAGTTTCAGAGCAGCTTGACTGCTGTTTTCCATAGTTAAGCACTTTTTACAATATCCTTTACTTTGACTGAGAGCCAAGCAAGAAAATGAACTCTGTATTTTGTCAGAAATTCACTCCAATTTTGTCAGAAATAGCTGCTCTTCCTTCTATTTTTCATCTGGGAAGATTTAGCACTGGTGTATCTCCATTTGGCTGCTTCATATTTTTGTTGATTTCACTCACCAGATAGTAAAGCCTGTGTTAAGCATGAAACTTCACACTTACAGTGTTAGATTTGGGAGTGAGGACTCGGAGGAAGGATGGTTAGTGATAAAAATAAAAATAGAAAGCAAAATTTCTGCCATCAAAGAATTTATAATTAATTGGGGGGATATCAACAAATCTAGATGTAGGGCATTAATTAATATTGAGCTGCGACGTTAGGAGTTTGTCTAGGAAAGATTTTACAACAGTAACGCTCATCCTAATATTGTAGGTAGTGATAATTAAAAAAAAGAGACAGAAGACAAGAAAAGACTTCTTTACTTAGTCAAAAAATTATTTAATATTATCTTGATTTTAAGACTATTGATTATAAAGTGCCTCTATTGAACTAATAACAGCTTTTGGGGGCAAATATAGAAATAGTTGCTAAGTTTATTCTAACAGTGACTATAAGACATCTCAATTTCAAAAATGTTAAAACAGTAAAAAAAAAGTTTATCTCATAAGTAATAAAATAAAATAACACAATTGCTTACATGTACCACATATTCAAAATGTGCAGAGCATTTTGCCAAAAGCTTTACACATTTTGTTTTATTTAATTCCTGCACATTTTTAAGATAGACCCCATTATTTTCTTTTTATAGTGCTTATGAGTCTAATGTTAGAAACAGTTAACTTGTATACATTCCTCAGCTGGTAAATGACTAGATGTGAGCTTGTATCTCTGACTTCACTGCTTGGATCTTGACTGAGTCTATATCACCTCCAAATATTGGTCAAACACTCTCTACCAGAGCAGTGTAATGGTAGAGTGTTGGGACCCTGGAATTTTATTACTCTGAGCTCAAAACTTAACTGTGAGGCTATAAACCCGTCATAAATTCCTAGATAAGGCAACACTTCTCCCTACCCCACCCTGTATGTGCACATTAAAGCAAATTCCTAAACCCCATAGCAATCTGTACTAAAACCAGTCCTGTTACCTACATATCAGTAACTCCAAAGAGACATGTTACCGATTTGCAGGTCTTGATGAGGCTTTGTGCCTTCCTTATTCTTGTAATATTCTTTCCTTGTAACCCACTGGGTGGCACCACTGCTTTGAACAGCCTGTGGCCGCCCAAGACCAATTCCCGGTCTGTAAGTTTCCTAAGAAACTGCCACTATTTTGCTATATGGAGTGGCTTGCTTCCTTTTTTCGGTCTTAAATGCCCATTGAACTTTGGCAGAACCTATTCTGTAGGTTTGTGACCAGACACCAGCTCTGCCATTTACCACCAGTATGGTCTTGGGAAAGTTGCATAGCCTCTTTGTATTTCATTTTCCTCCTCTATAAAATGAATAAGATAGACTTATCTCATATGTTTATTGTGATAGTGAATATATTTGAACGATATTGGGCTCATAACAAGGGTTGCCAAAAATGATTTGATAAGTGCAATACGCTAAATGCCAGGAAAAAGAAAATAAAAAGAGAAACAAAATAGAACGTAAATTCTCTATCAGGTTATGTATAATTGTGGAGGGAGCATAAGTAAAGTAGCGACGGTCAGGAAGTATGAGTATAAAAATTGTGATGTATCAGGAAACTACAAGAGGCTTACTTAACAGATATAAGACCAGGGCACATAAGGATGAGCAGATCATGCCTAGAAATGAAGATTTTATCCTGTTGGCAAAGGGAAACTGGGTGTGAGATTAAACTGGTAATTCAAGGACTTGGATTAATTTAGGATTTGGAGAAATTTAGGATTAGACTAGATAGAGAGTAGTTAGAAGGTCTTTATGCCAGGAGTAGATAATGGGAAAAGACAGGGGTTATATGTGAAATAAAAACAAATGAAGAGGGCGGCCCATGGTAGCTCGGCAGGCAGAGTTCTTGCCTGCCATGCCAGGAACTTGGGTTCATTTCCAGGTGCCTGACCATGCGAAAAAAAAAAAAAAAAACCAAAACAAATGAAGAGTGTCTGAACGTGCAAAGTAAGGGAGACCTCCCTGGGGGCAGCAATATGTATTCCTTTTTTTTTTTTTAACGCTATTTTTATTGTGAAATAAATAAACAAAAAAGCAATACATTCCAAAGTACATTGTAACAAGTAGTTATAGATCAGATTCCAGAGTTTGGTCTGAGTTTCTGTTCTACAATTTTAGTTTTTTCTTTCTAGCTGCTCCAAGACCCTGGAGACTAGAAGAAATACGATTCAGCAATCATACTTATTTCTTAAATCCTATCTTCTCTGTTTTAACTCCTCCTTCTCCTTTGATCTTTTTCCCAATCTTTAGGGGCATCTGGTTATGCCTATTCTAATTTTTTATGTTGGAAAAAAAAGGGTGTGGACAGTATGTGATGGGGTGGGAGTGGAACTGGTTGATGTTCTTGGAGAGGCTGGTTCCTCTGGGTTTCAGGATTTATCTGGCCTAGGAACCCTCAGGAGGTTGTAGGTTTCTGGAAAGCAATCTTGGTGTGGGAAACTTTTGTAGGCTCTCAGAGTCCTAGGTTTTCTTTAGGGGTAACAAGAATGGTTTGGTTGAAGTTTGGCAAACTGTGGTTGTATTTCCATTTTGTCACTTCTTGGGCGCCCACGGTGAGCATTAGTGTTGCTGACACTGTTATTTTGGTAAGAGCCATGCTAATTTCAAGGTTAGTGTATCAGAAAACTCTTTTCCATTTAGCAATCTCACCTTCTTCAAGAAATTAGTAAGTCATTTCATTACCACTTTGTCCTTCAAAAAAATATTCGAATACAGCTTCTGTGTTACCTTTATCACAGGTTGTCACAACAAGCAACACTTTAGTAGGTGATTTTTTAGCAAGGTTTTATTGCTAGGGATAAGGGCACCAGATCCTTTATCCTTCAAATGGCTTCAGAAGATTCATTTCTCATTTCCATATTCGCTAAAAAGTGTATTCCATCTAACATACAGTGATGTTTTCATGGACTGAAAATCTAGTTCTTTTATGCTTGAGGCGCTGTCCCTTTGGTAACAAATGAAATCAGAATAATTTACACTTACGTTGTTGACAAAACGATTTTAAGTTACAATTTAGAATTGTGTGAAGTTATAAACACCAAACATTTGATATACACCTATGTTTCATTAGTATGAAATGTATTTTTCAAGGCACTATGTACCTTATGCCACCTGGAATGAGCAAATGAAAATGCCATGGTTAAATGTGCCAGCTCTATAGCTAATTGCCTAAATTCAAGTTCTACCTTCACTTCAATACTTAAAAACTGTCTGACTTTGGGCAAGTTACAAAATCTTTCTATGGCTGTTTTCTGTACTTTACAATGGAGATTCTACTACTGTCTACTCATAGAGTTGTTGTAGTGAATTAATTTATGAGTTATTTAGTGTGCAATAGAGAATGTCTTTTGTAGAATGCTTCCTTGTGAATATTTGAATGAAAATACATTTTAAATTAAGAGAAGAAAAAACGTGTGATGCCATGTCCACATGAGGTAAAATGTAAGTAAGGAGGCAGGCTTCCACAGGTCCCAGGAAGGCAGCAATTGGTTCATATACAGGCCTAAGTAGATTCTGAAGGATGAGAAACTTCTTTCCATTAGGAGCATTGAGAGTGCTGAATGTGAGTTTATAGAGTGATAAAGATCTTACAACAGAAATCTAGATAGAAAGAAATAAAAGGATATTATGAAATGTTTTGAATTCTTAAGATACTGTTCTTTACAGATGTATCGTATAATAATTTGCCTCAACATATAGGAACAGTAATAGATATAATAATTACCTGATTCTCATAATTTTCTGTTTGTTTTGATGTGTGTTCTGAAGGTCACCCATGAAGTAAAAGAAAGTAAAGAACTTTTTTCCACTTGTCCCTGGCATAAAAATGGCCCCTACAATCTCTTCTCATTTAGTAAACTGCCTATTTCCTTTTGCAGAGAGCTTGGAGCTTTGGATAGAAATAAAATTTAGTTGTGGAATCAGAATTTCAGTTGAAGGCTTGAAGACTTTTGCTTGCCTGAGGGCTTAAAAAGTCACTAGTTAGTTTTTATTGCTGTGCGATTTGAATCACTCCAACTAATCTAAAGTAATTTAAAAATGCCTTTGTAAAATTACCAACGGACATGCAAAATTGCCTATCATGCAGCTTAAGAAACATGGAGAACCAAGAACTTTCCATTAGAAACATGTGCTGGGACTCATATAGGAATTGTACAAATAAGCGGTAACTTTGGTATCTAAAGTTAATCATAAAGTGACTTTTCAGAGGCAGCAACTGGGAAAACAGTGCATTTCTTCCCAGCCTTGAATCTTCGATTCAGTAGGAATCGTGAGTAGGAAAGGAAGAATGATAATTCATTCCCTTTGTCCTTAGACAAGGAGATAGTTTCTTTGAAATAACTGCCCACAGATGGTCTAGGCTAAGGAATTAGCTAGATGACTAACTTTGGCCAGGATAAACAGGATACTTGTGTATCCTAAGGCTTTAGTCACCACCATTGCCTCAAGTCAAGAAGACAGTAACAATTCTTGAAATTCATTTAGGCTACCTCAAAAAGATGGCTATCTAGTGTTGTATTAATGTTTGAATATATGTGGGGAAAGTTCGCCTCACATGTCCCATAGAATACCTCCAGTGAAACAAAAGGGAAGACATTTACTTATTGTGAAGCAGCTCAGAGAAGAAAGCTTCAAGTAAGAATGTTATTGACTAAAGTCTTAGGGCCTATAGGTGTCAAATTAAAAGCACAGGAGTAAGAAAGAGGAAGCCCTGGGGCCAAACTTTAACTCTACCTGTCATTAACAGTGTCACTCTGGAAAAATAAATCCACCTCTTTGCACTTCAGGTTTTCTGCAGTAAAATGGGAAACCTTCTTCAAAGGATTTATGGGAAATGAAATGAGATATCTGTGAAAGACTCCAACAGTTCCTGGGATATGGTGCGTGCTTGGAAAAGTTGGTTTGAACATGACTAATTCTCTCTTAATATTTATTTTCCTCGATTTGCTTTTGTTTCCCTAACCAGCTTTATGAGCAGCCTGTAAGAAGGAAAACACGCGTTGCTTTTCCTTGTCATGCCACGGAGGACAGATGAGAGATTCTGAAGATGAGAAAAGACAGAAAGTGATGCAGGAAGATGAAGGAAACATAAATGCAAACTGAGCTGATAAAAATAGAATCTGGGAAAAGAAAATCTTGCCTTAAAACGGTGTAAGACTGTTTTAGGAGAAGGGAGAACACACACTTTTATTACTATAAAGATGATAGAGAAAAGCAAGTAATTATAACCATAATAGAAAGGTGTATAAAAATCTCTTGAACTATTTTAAACATAAACACTTGAGGATGCTCTTAATATTAGGCTATAGTTATACTATATTTGCCTTCCCACTAGCCATCAATAATTTTAAGTTCACTATTAAGTAATGGACTGAGACTAACCATGTCTTAGACAAAGGCCAGTAGTCAAGGAAAGGACCGCATTTGAAACAATGATCACAAAGCGAAAGGGTCCTTCTCCCATGACCTTTGAAATAAGAGGGTCACTATCTGAGAAAGAACTGTCTGTAGTTGTGTCTTGACCTCTTTACTATGATTTGTTACAATGGGGACAACTGCCTTCATATCCGATAAATGATTTCAAGGGAGAGAAAAATGACATCTTATTGACTTGAGGATATGGCCAAACATAGTGTTCCGTCGCTGTCCACATTTTTAGAGGATGCCCCTTGCTCTTTGGATTGTTTCACATTCCGTGAGTGTGACTCTATAGAACAGCACGAGATTGACCATCTGCTCTTGACTAACAATATTATTTCCTTATTACTTATAACCCCGTTATGTACTAGAGCTATTTGTTTTTACCTTGATGCTCCACTTGGGATTACACTCTGACTCTTTTGGTGTTGTCACCAGGACACCAACAAAATATTAGAAATTAAGATATGGATCCTCATACATGTTTTATTTAGCTTTCTTGACTTCCATAAAATTCCCAATACTTGTCCTATCTAGTAATTTCCAAACTTCGTTTTTCTTCCTTCTTCTTGGTTGCCAGAAGAAGCTATGTTTCCAAAACATTATAACAACAGATAAAATAGAACTGCTTTGGTTGGACAAGCCATAGAAAGAAGCACCTGTTTATCATCTCCCTTGTAGCCACCAAGACACCGTTAAGTTGAGGCTAAGGAAGTGTTACCCTAGTGACATATTATCCCAGAAACACAGTTCAGTTGACAAAGTACTATCATCATTAATAGCTCAGAGAAAGCAGCAAGGGGCTGGAGACAGAATGCAGTTCGATTTTCTCATTCTAAAGAATAAGAAACTGAGGGGGCAGAGAGGTTTTCTAGATGAGGGTTGTCCTGTTAGTGGTAAAGTCAGACTAAGTCCCTGGTCTTCAATCTCCCAGTCAAATGATCTTCTGATACAGTGGTTCAAAGGTTACCCAGGCGCCTCTTTTTTTGGAGGTTGTTTTTAGTCACTTATTCCCTCTGGGTTCTGAGTCAGACAAACTTCTGAGAGTTTGGAAAAATCTGTGCATACTCAACCGTGATCTCAAAAAGGAAACAGCAGCTTTACTTCAAGGGAAAGACCACAGAGGGCAGCCTAAATGTCAGTGCCTGCTATCTGCCTCAACTGGACACATACCTCTGACTCTCCACCTCGCCAAGCCCCTTCCCCAGAAGTCAAGAGTCAAAAAAAGTACATCTGCTCCTTAGGAGAGCAGGGCCTTAGCAGAACTCCCTACCATCTTGACAGCAGGCAAGCCTTTCTCAGATTAGCAGTTGTTACATTGGGAAGTAAGGGTGCTTCATCCCAGAAAAAATAAAGTGTAAGAAAAGTGTGTTTTATTATTTGTCAGTTGGAAAAACAAGAGTGTTAACATATCCGGGATACCCAGAGATAGCAAGAGCATTGGCTTCTCAAGATGGGGTAGTTGGAAAAAGTGGAGAGACAAAGGTTGATTCTAAGAGAGATTACTTATCTCATTTATTTTTATATTTTGGAATTGAACGATCTTTATGCCTGCTATGGTCTTTGGGCACCTGCCTACTGATGACATCCCTATCTACAGCCATAAAAATAAATAAGAAAATATATACATACATAAATAAATAAAATGCATCTTTTATCTATTCTGGAAACACAGTGGACATGTAGAAAGAGCCCATCTTTCTGAATTCCAGAAATTCATATTCTCTCTTCCACAGAAACACTGAAAAGCTCTATGAAAAGTCTTAAAATAATTCTGTGCATGCTTATTTGTATATATATATATATATATATCAACCTAGAAGAAAGAACAAGAAAACCTATAATATTTGATTTTCTGAGGCAAAAATATGTCCCCAAAGTTCCTGTCCTCATGGGTATTAAGTGACTAGCTAAAGGGATTTTTTTCATTAAAAAAAATTTAATAGTGACACCATTCCCCCCCAGAAAAGATCATCACCTTTAGCAATCAAGTGCATTTTACATGTTCTTTAACTCAGGAATTTGTCGGTGGCACTCTTCAAGCATTCAGCAGGTGTGCCACTCCTTCCTAAGGTTTAAGAAAACATGAAAACCACAAAGAATGCTCGCAATTATTTTCTCTTGGTTGGCAGAACAGATGCCTGTCCTCAGGGAAAATGCTTTAGGCCAAAACAAAGCCATATTCATTCAAAATATATTGTTTAGTAAGTGCTCAGGCTCTGGATAATATAAAATTTACTTTCCATGGAAGGATCTCATTTTTCCAGGAAAGCAAAATAGAGCAGGAAAATAGGCAGAGGATAAGGTGTTAAGGGAATCAACTTTGCCAAAGGCAAGAGAAATGGCGCTGCAAACACAATGCAAAGAAACCAGCCAATGTGGATGTGATTTTCTTTAGGGGTCATTCACAAGCGCCTGACCAGCTTTATTATAAGGCCATTATCAAATCAAGTTGTAGAATCCGGATGAGGTGAAACACAGAGGTGGAGTATTTTTTTTTAGATCATCTGTAACTTTTCAAACATAGCCTTTGTGCTGACATTCCAGGGAGGATATAAGTGATCCCAGCAAAGAAACCTGCCAATCAGAAAAAGTATTTATTTAATACCCCCCTGTACCAGGCACTGTTCTAACCAATATGAAATGATACAAAATAGAGAGAAGTCATCGTTTGTACAATCTGGTGAGAGCAAATGGATTATTCTGCACATGCACACACGCACACGCGAGGCATACACCACAGATCCTATGGGGATGGGCAGGAAATTCAACTATATTGACATGGAATAGCTTTATTTAGAAAAAATCTTGATTAGAAAACTGATAAAAATAGAAAAATTGGGCAGTGATTCTTGTTATAACAAACAGATATAAAGTAGATTCATATAGTATGTCCCTCATGGAGTAAGTCATTATGCTATTGGGAACAATCCTCCTCTCCTTCACAAGTCTTTGGAACATACATGTGTTCAAATATGGGCTTATACTGGTGTTGAATAAAATAACGTGGCTTGTGTCCATCAAACTGTAAATTTCTTAAGGCCAAAGACTGGGCCTTATTTGCCTTTGTATGTAGCACTCTGCAGATAGCAGTGGTGGAGGATTAAAGAATGAATGAATGGGACAGGTGGATAAAGGTTTCAAGGAGGAGCTGAGTCCAGTAGAGTTTTAAGGATGTGGTGTGTGTATGTGTGTGCGTGTGTGCGTGTGTGTGTGTGTAGGACTAGAGATATTCCAGGCAGATTGTTTTGGTTGACGCAGCTGGTGTCCAAATAAAGGAAGAGGGCTTGGTATTTTCATCATGACTGAGGAAAGATCAGCTCCCGGTTTGGTCCAGTTGAAGTATGACTCTGCCCCAATACTACTGCTTAGTTTTAAAGACTTTGTCTTGATTTCATATCTCAGCCCAAGCACACCGGGATCATTTTCAGGGGAGCTCTTCCCAGGACTCAGTAGCTGGCTTTGCAAGGCCAGAAAGGGCAGGTCCTGAAGAAGCGGCATTTCAGACTCCCACCTCTGTTTCTGCAGGTGGTATTCTTCCTTCCCATCCTTTGTGGAGCCCCACATTGGTTGCGTGACAAGCTGAACAAAGCCTGGGAAGAGGTTAGGTGCTATTTCTAATTTGCATGCGGCAGCATTCCCTTGATATTCATATAATACTGCCCAGCCAGTATATAAGCTTCATGAGGGCAGGGATTTTTTTTGTTGTTGTTGTCTGTTTTCACTATCACAGCTCCAGCTTCTGGAACAGCGTCTGACACACTAGACGCTCAATAAATATTTGTTAAATGAATGAAGGCTATCGTTATTATTATTTTGGCAGCTTGCCTTTACTTTTTGTTTCATCCACCCCTCTTCAGAAAGCTGGAAACTGGAGGGAGTCTTTGAATCCCAATTTCCCTTTCCTCTTTCAGTCTAGAAACTGTGACCAAGGCGTCCGGGGCAAAGCCATGCAGGGAGCCCCCTCGGAAATTAATGACAAGTCACGGCCACAGGGGCCGGGGAAGAAGGACAGTAGTGAAGGACAGTGGCAGCACGCTCTCTCCCACTTTTTTTTTTTGGTTTCTGCTGCACCCCTCGTCGTCCCATCCCGCCCCTTCTTTGGAGTCAGCGGCGTCGTGTGGAAAGGAAACCGGGGGGGGGGGGGGGGCGCTCTGGCCGCGCTTCCTGCGGGGCCGTGCGGGTGTTTCGGTCCGCAGCGAGCCCCGCGTGCACCCCTCGCCCGGACCGGCACCTGTCGAGCGGCCAATGGGCGGCCCAAAGCGGCGCGCGGGCGGCCGCGGGCGGCCGCGGGGAGGGAGTCGCCCCCCCCCCCCCCCGCAGCGCTGACCCCCGCCCGCCCCCGGCGCCGCCCGCGGGAGAGACGCTCAGCCTCCCTCCCCGCACCCCCCCCCCCCCGCCCCCCGCTCGGCCGCCGCGCGCTCCGCCCGGGCTCGGCCCACGGCCCCCTCCTCCCGACCGCCGCCGGGCTGGGGGAAGGCAGAGAAGGGGAGGGGACGAGCCGGATCGTTCGGGCCGCCCCGGCCTCCGGTCTCTCCCGCGCGGAGAGACGCCGCTCCGAGCCCCGAGGTTTGCGCCGAACCCGAGGCGTTGGAGTGACGGGGGTTAGGGGGGGTGGGGGGGGAAGGGCCGGGACCCCGCGGCGACCCGGAGCCGCCGAATTCTCCCGGGCTCCGAGGAGGGGGCGACGCGCCCAGACAAGGTGAACTTTGGTCGCCGAGAACTCCAGCCAGGTGCCGGAATTCGGGCTGCGGCGGCCGGGACCCGGCGCTGACTCGCGCGCCGGGCGGTGGAGCGGGTGCCGAGCGCGGCCTCCCTCCGCCCGCGACCGGGGCGGGGACCTCGGCCCGGAGTCCCGCGGACCCTCCGGCTCCGGGTGGCCCCCGGGGGGAACCAGCGCGGCGCCCTCGCCTTCTTGCTTCCCCCTCCCCCCCTCGGGGGTGGGGGTGGGGCGCGGGAGAGGGGCGCCCGGAGAGCCGCATCCATTGGCAGCTTTTGTTATTGATCCGAAGGCGCTTCGCAGCCAGCTTGGCTCGGTGCGACCCTGGGGTTTCCGCCTCTGTCCCGTCCTCCAAACTGACAGGTGCTCCCAGCAACTTGCTGGGGACTTCGCGCCGCTCCCCCGTCTCCCCCGCGTCCCCACCCCCTCTTTCCTCCCTCGCCTTCACCCCCACCCCCACCCCCACCACTTCGGCACAGCTCAGGATTTGTTTAAACCTTGGGAAACTGGTTCAGGTCCAGGTTTTGCTTTGATCCTTTTCAAAAACTGGAGACACAGAAGAGGGCTCTAGGAAAAAGTTTTGGATGGGATTATGTGGAAACTACCCTGCGATTCTCTGCTGCCAGAGCAGGCTCGGCGCTTCCACCCCAGTGCAGCCTTCCCCTGGCGGTGGTGAAAGAGACTCGGGAGTCGCTGCTTCCAAAGTGCCCGCCGTGAGTGAGTTTTCGCCCCGATCAGCCAAATGCTCCTCTTCGGGCTTCTCCTGCTGACATCTGCCCTGGCCGGCCAGAGACACGGGACTCAGGCTGAGTCCAACCTGAGTAGTAAATTCCAGTTCTCCAGCGACAAGGAACAGAACGGTAAGACCTCTTCCCCGTTCTCTCCTTTCTCGATTCACGCGGTGTGTGTGTGTGTGCGGTCCTTTGGCATTGTGTATTGGTGTGTGCTGTGCAGCAGCCTGCGAGTGTATAATCGTCTCTCTGTCCGTGCAACTGCGCGCTCTGTTCATTGGCACGGACCTTTGGAGATTACGTGTAGTTTGCAACTTTGGAAACAGCCACAAAGCTCTAACGGGGCAGCGTGAATGGTACTGTAGCCCCAGCTGGTGAGAGGATATTCTGGGAGCGATTGGGCACGTCAGTTCAAAAGCACATTGCAGGATCTCTCACTGCCAGAGTTAGAAGTTCAAGAACTGCTTCTAAAAACGAATCCAAAATGAATGAGTCTTGGCATGTTTGACTTAACGCACATTTTTGGGGGGTGGAGTGGGGGGGAGGGGTGTGGCTCAGCAAATGTACCAGATGCATTAATTAAAGCACTATAGGTAAAGAAGCACCAATTAATCACGTAGTAGGTAGGGAATACAGAGGTCAAGAGGCCGTTTGGAAGTTTTTAGGGGGATTAAAAATGTATTTCTCCTGCGCCTTTTTTTTTTTTTTTTAAGCGCCTTTGTACTCTGAAGTCCTTACCTTTCTGGTGGTGTGTTTTTGTATGTGTTGGTGAATGACTGCTATTTTGTGTGTGCTGGAAACGACTTAATCCTGCCTAGGAAATGAGAATTACTTTCAGCTTTCAAGTGTACCTGAAATGTTTAGAAAACTCTCAGATGCAAGTTCCCTTGGGCTGGGATTGCGCAGTGCTGGAGAAAGGCTCCTTTCATAAACCCGGGGCAGCGTCAGGGTGTGTAATTTGCTTAGCCTCTGAACCCCATATGATTTACATCATTCCATTTCTAAAGTCTTTTTCTCTTGATCTACTATTATGAAGTCATTTTTGAAAATACTTTGTACATAGAAATTTTATACTGCCCATGAAACCACAATGTTAACGTAGACTGTCTAAAATTAGAACTTTAAACACCTTGTTTACAAGTAGTCTCAATGTTATTTGAAAAAGAAATGTACATGTTTTTACTACTTTGCGTGTCATCTGTTCAGAGGCAAGGATGCTGTCACTTCATTAACCAGGCAAAATGAACACGAGTGCCATGTCTAGATTAGTGTGTACTGTATATTAGATTAGTGTGCACTGTATTTTGAAGCCTTGGTAACCTAATTTTCCTCTAAGTTCTAGGGTGTTTCAAAGCTTCAGTTTTAAACCTAAACTCTCTGAAGTGTTCATCTTTAAGATCAGGCACCCTACAACCCTTGAGTCCAAAAATCAGGGATTCCTAGGACTTGGTTAGACATTATTTTATTTGTTGCATGTGTGCCAAGACATAGTATTACATTTATCAGTCAATATTATTAATGTGGTTGCTTCTTACAACTTGTTAATGTGATGGCACATGGCACCTGCAGTCGCCTGAGCTGCTGATCAAAGGGTAGCCTAGGGATCTATCTCTAATCACAGGAGCTGCAGAGGGCTGGAGGAAAGTGATCAAAGGAGCCACAGCACCAGCCTTACCCTGGCAGGAAACAGATCAGACCAGCCTTTGTTCTTCCTCATGTAAAATAAATGTCCAGTTCAAAATATTGCTTGTTACTAAACAAACTTCCCTCAGATGACGACAATGCACAATATTCCTGGTTTCTGCCCCCTACCTCTGATTTTTCTTTTTAAGTTACTGTTTCCCCTACTACCACTGTCTTGTCAAGCCTGTGCTTGGTATCTGTTGTCTTCCCCAATTCCTTTTGCTACCTGTGCCTCTTTTTGTCCTTTCCTTGTAGTTCTCTCCCTGTGATCCACATGCCTTCATCACTTTGTCATGGTCCCCAGCTCTCATGTGGCCATTGGCCTCTTTACCAGTAGCATCCAGAGTAAGTTCACACCCTCAGGAGAGGAGAGTTCATTAAAGCCAGGCCACCCACATTCTGTTGCCATCAGAGACTGGGCCATTTCCATTCCTAAGATGCATGATGCTAAAAATAGCCTGGTTGTTTCCTAATCTGTGTGTAGAGAATTGGCTATGTTTAGCTTCAGTGTGTGTGTGTGTGGGGGGGGAGGGGGCGGGGAAGGGGTTGGCGGCAGGAAGTAACTAGGGGTAGGGTAGCTACTCACCTTCTAGCTTGGAGCCTCAGGAGAAGTGGGCAGGCCAGCACTAGGGGGCAATATAGAGCTATTTTCCTGCACATTTCATGTTGATTTTTATGCTTCATCAAGGTTCCAAGATTTGAGGATAACAAGCAGGTGGTAAAAAAGATCCCCCTGGAATGTGATCACATTTGCTCGAACTTCTTTTTTTTTTTTTTTTACTTTGAAAGTTTCCATTCCTTCATGTGGGTGAATTTTTTTTCCCCTCATTGGTTGATTTTTGATTGCCTTCTTTGCTCTCTCTATGTAGATGATTGTCAAATTCTGAAAGTAGATAGCCTTTTGAGGATGTCACATAGAAAATGCCATTGGCACAGTTCGTTCATTACATCATTTTCTGCAAGGTGTCCTAAGTGCCATTATCTGAGAAGTCCAAGTTGACCTGTTGTGACTCTTCCTTATCTACTCTCGTTCTTCTAGTATTCCAGAGTCTCTAAAGGTGTTGACTCAATCAGATCTCTGCTCCATTTCAGTAGTAACTTAATGCCTCAAGAGGTGCTGTAAATGGAAATTAGTTGCTTTAGCCAATCTAGACATATGGATTTAGACCGAAACATGTGGAGAGGCTTCAGAATTAATGTTGAGGAATCTGTGTCATTTGCCTAATTACTTATTTGGTTTTGACAGTTTTGGATTGCAGTTCTTGCCATTTACTGTAAAAAATAGCTTTACCCTTCAATATTATAATTTGTATGTGCAGCCTTCATTCTTAAACTTACTTCTAAAATTGAAGTCTCAACATCTAAACCAAGGGGCTCCAGATTTAACTTAAGGGAATTGATTCAAGATAAGAACATTGCTTGCAGGGAGGTTTTCTGGCCTTTACTTCCTCTGTGGCTATGGGAAAATTGCCAATATCCCCATGTGCTCATTTTAGGTAGGCATGCCCACTGTGGGATGATTAAGTTCTGGGATAGTGCTTCTGAGTTGTAAAGTAGATCAAATACAACAAAATACAGAGTGAAACAAACCTTCCTTTGCTTATTGCATATAGCAGAAATAGATGGCAATCCCAAAGTTGTTTGTGAGGTTATGTCTCCTCCACCTTGCATCATTGGTGAGTGATTTTAATTTATCCATTAACTTGGAACATACTTCTTACTTTTCTCATTTTCCTTAACTATTTTGAATGTAGATTTCGAGCTTGCCTCTTTTAGTTAGGATTGCCATTATGAACATCACTTAATGTATATGTTCTTGTCCTGAAGGTTTTTTGTTACATATAAGACCCTTTACTTTGGCAACAAATTTTCCCTAATAATGTTTTTTTTTTTTTAGTACATATATCTTGTGTTTTTCACTTTTCTCTCCTTTTTTTCAGAGCTCAATTTCTGTTTTGATCACTGCCGATGTGACTATGTCTAACAAAACCCTGTCCACTCCCTCTTCTTTTTAGGTGGCAGCTTGTAAGCTTGATTTTACTGAAAAACAGATCATCGCAATCATTAGAATAATGTCAAGAGTAAAGAGTCCCTGAGTGAGGACCAAAGGGACTTTCCTGTGAGTTAGTCTATAAGTTTTAGTGCATGACCTTTGTGACATTTATTTTTGTTGTGCAGAGGCTTTTTTTTTTTTAAGCTTCCCCCTAGTTCTCTGCTCTGTTCCAGAAAGTTGAGGAAGTTGAATAAGTGGCCTTATGTAATGGTAAATGTTCTTTTTTCACGATAGGTGACCAAAAAACCTCATTCTATTTTATGGTAACTTTTCTTTTCCTGCAGATTGTTCACAAAGTCTTTTATATTTAATCTGATATACTTTTTTCAAAATTTTTTTTGTTGTATAGTATAATATATATATACAAAGCAAAGAAAGAAAAATGCAATGGTTTTCAAAGCATTCTTCAATGAGTAGTTATAGGACAGATCCCACAGCTTGTCATAGGCTACCATATAATATGATATGCTTTTAAATTTACCTCTAAAAGATGTCCTGAAGGTACAAAAATCTGTGGGAAGCTTCAAGAATCAGTATATCATTTCCTAAGTTATTGTCAGTAGATGCTAGGATCAGATGCTAAACTTTCCTTAGTGTTGTCACTTTGCATATCTCTTTCTTAGGCACCCAAATCTTAGCTTTGCCTATTATTTCATCTTTCCTGAAACTTCTTTCTTCATTTCTTATTTATTTCCATCCAATTCATGTTTTTTTCAACCTTTGTAGTGGCTAAAATTTTAAATTTTAGCTGCAAATTTACACACCCATTTTAGAAACAGATATCTAATGAAAAATGATCTATGTTAAATAAGTAATAGTTGAATCAAAGCATTCATAAGGTTCATAGTCTACCTCCCTAATAGTTTCCTGGACTGCTAAAAGTTTTCCTCATAAATTACTGTTTGTTACAGCCAAAATGAAGAAGTCATAACCAGTGTCCTTCTATTTCATTAGTCTAATTTTTATGTTTCTCATTGTTTTCCATTGAAGTTATATAACCAGAGTATTCAATGGCTTCCTTTTCTTTAAATGCCTGTGATTGGGATTTTGTATCCCTAGTCAAACTTGTATTGTTTATTTAATTTGTTTTTGTTTTCTGCTTTTGCCCAACTACCACTTACGATTTCACTTTCTATGCCAAAATTATGTTACATTGACTCTTACCTACCTCTCCACCCTATCCCTGTTCTTGGTGAATTCAAAGGCATACTGATGCTTGGAGGCAAAGGATATTCTACTAAAATCTACAGTACTCTTCTGAAACTATTAGACTAATTCAGAACATTCATGTGTGTCAAACCTCTAGCTTGAATGATCTCTGTACTCAAGTGTAACCTGTCTCCATAAAATCCTTTCATGCTACTTTACCGCTGGGAACCCCTTATACTGTGTCAAACATTAGGGACACCCAAATTAATAGGCCAAGCTCTTGATCTTCAGGCTTACTCTTGTGAAGCTTATGTGTGTAGCAGAGAAGCTTAACCTACCTATAGGTATACCTAAGAGTTACTTCTGGAGGACCTCTTTTGTTGCTCAGATGTGGCTTCACTCTCTCTAAGCCCAACTCTGCAGGTGAAATCACTTCCCTCCCCCCTACGTGGGACATGACGTCCAGGGGTGAAAGTCTCCCTGGTGGCGTGGGAGATGACTCTCAGGGATGAGTCTGGCCCTGGCATTGTTGGATCAACAATGCCATCCTGATCAAAAAGGAGAAAAAAAATGTAACTAATGAAGCATCAGTGGCTGGGAGAGTTCAAACAGAGTCAAGAGGCTACTCTGGAGGTCACTCTTACACAAGCTTCAGTTAGACCTTGCTACCTATCATAACCTGCCAAACCCCAACCAGGACCATTCCGACCAAATCCTAAAAAACACCTGAGGCAATATATAAGATTCTACAAAGGTTCCAGGCACTAGGGTAACTTTCCAGAAACCTACAACCTCCAGATGGGTCCTTGGACTGTATCTGTTCTGAAGCCTAGAGGTCCAAGCCTCTCCAGAGCATCAGCTAGTTCCATCTCCCTACTCCATATTATTGACAACCTGTTCCAATATGAAAAAATCAGAATGGCCATCTCCCAAATACCCCTAAAGAGAGGATGGAAAGATCAAAGGTGATGGTGGAGTTATGTAGAGAAGGTGGGGTTTAACAAATGAATATGATTGCTGAATCATTAAATTGATATTTCTTTTAGTCTCCAGTATCTTACTTAGAGCAGCTTGGAATGAAATCCTAAAATTGTGAAATTGTAACCCATACCAAACTCTGAAATCTGTTCTACAACTAATCATGGTGCTGTGCTTTGAAATTTATTGCTTTTTTGTATATATGTCATTTTTCACACACACACAAAAAAAGTCAATTGTGATGATAAAGAAATAAATATTTATTCCTTCTAGCCTCCTATGTTCTGGAGGAGCTAGAAGGAAAAATCTGAGATGATGGTATGGTAGCCCATGACAAACTTTGGGATCTGTCCTGTAACTACTGATTGAAGAGTGCTTTGCAAAGGATTGCTTTTTTCTTTCTTTGCTTTGCATGTATGTTAATTATACAATAAAAAAAGTTAAAAAAAATTCTTTCATGCCCCAAATATCTGTACCATAATCTTACTTAAAATTTGACTTAAAAATTTTTTTTGGCTTTTAAATCTTTCTTCCTTATCTTTCAACTATGAATATTGATATTCTAAAATTAATCTTTTATACATTTGTCATAATCTACCCTTTACCTCAATGAATTGCTTGCGTGAATGAACAAGTTGAACTAACTGATGAAGGTCTTACATAACAGGTCATTCGTGCCTACCTGTGTCAGTGCCATCCCATCCCTGTTAGGAAATTATTTATAGCCAATCTGTCCTTTGTGATAATTAGCACAATTAATTTCTTTCTAGTGAGAACATTTTTTAGTTATTTTTATTCCATTTGAAATATACAGTGATGCCATAGGGTTTGGATATTTCAGCAGCCATATTCCTTATAACCTTGTCATAGGGAAAAGGGATCTTTGATATTTTCAAACATAATTCAGAAGATGGGGACTGCCATTGGTTTGAATTTCAAGACTAAAGCTATTTGAATGTCTTTCAAAGGTTGTCAGCCTGATTGAATCTTGTTGGTTCTCTTTACTGTTTGTTGGCAAGGAGTTAAGTCATCTTTTTACTCTCCTGAAGCACCTATGAGCTGCACTACTCTTGGTCACATATATGTTGACTTATTTTGGAATCTAAATGTCCTAGCTATATATAACTGTGATATGAAATAAATGCTAAATAATACAAATTTTGTGTTTTGCATTTTTTTCTGACACTGTCTCCAATTGTGATTTTTTTTTTCAACCTTCCCTTTCCCTGAGGATACTTCCAGTGGTTGATTTTCAGCTGGTATATACCAGTACTAACATATCAGTTCTAAAGAACTGAAATATATCCTGTGGGCTGGGAAGGAATCACTCCTCTTTCTCCAGGGCAACCGATCCATCTGATTGTCCAGGAACTGGAGAATATTGTCAGATACAGCTGGAAGCCTCCAGAACACTACTCCACCCCTTTTGGCTCCAGTCTGACTGAGCCATGTGACTGCCGCATTTAATCTTAGCCATTTTGGCGTTGTTAGCCGTGAACAATTTAGTTCACATTGGAATTACAACTCCTCTCTTTCTGCTCCCTTGGCACCTCAGGCCTGTTCATGGCTTGTGAAGAACTTGGGATAAGGAAGGGGGGCAGCCTTTTTCAAACCTTCTTCCTGCCTTTTTTCTTTTTTGGTTCTAACTCCTCAAGGTTTGGGGGAGATGTGGGACTGGAGGCAAGGCACACTGGGCATGGGGTTGCAGCCCTTAATTGGTTGCCTCTGCTTCTCTGGCTAACATTGGCCTGAAACCTTTCCATAGCTAGAACCTTCCTGTCATCTAGATTAAGTGGATCCTCTGATCACTCTCTATCACATCCAGATTAATTAACTACATAGCACTTAGCAAACATTGCTATTGTTTTTGTTTATTAATTAATTAGCTGCTTCTTTTTTTTGCATGGGCAGGCACTGTGAATGGAACCCGGGTCTCCAGCACAGCAGGCGAGAACTCTACCTGCTGAGCCACTGTGGCTGGCCCTATTAGTTAGCTTCTTTATTGTCTGTCTGCCACTCTTCTCCCCATAGAATGTAAGTTCCTTGAGAGAATGGGCTGATTGACCTTGCTGTCTGCTGAATCTCTCGCATCTGAAAGTGCCGTATAGTATGTGCTCAATAAATGTTTGTTGAGTGGTTGGAAATGTAGTGCCTTCTTAGAGTAAGACTGTGGTGGTGACTAAAAGAGCAGGCCACTTTCAAGATGTCTTGTTGGTCATGGAACTTTGACACTAATTTTTTTCCGTGAGAAGGAAGATAAACCTCTTTCTTTATTGGTAGTAATGGGATATCCGATTGGAGTATTACTTTATAATCCATGTAAATTATCATGTTACCTGCTGAGCATGTACCAACCAGGTAAATAGGTTTCTTAAAACTGGTCTAGTTACACTCTTAAAAGTGCCGTGCTGTGTGAGTACCCTAATATTCTTTGAAGATGGGAGTTGTTCTGCAATATGCACATTGCTCAGTGAAGACTGTGAGGCAGGGAGTAGGGATGGTGAATGCCTGACTCACTGCTAAAATACAGGTGCTTTCCCTCTTTTGCTTGTGACTCCTGAATGCTGAGAACCTTTGCCAAGGATAGAAATCAGCACTAAAAATGAAGTACTGAATGTCAGTGCCGGAATGATCTCCAAAACCCATCCTTGCTCATGTGTAAATTGAGTTTTAGAGAGCTGAGGTGACTTTGTTATGATCACTCTTGAGTGCAAGGATAGTAAAGTGCAGATGTGGTGATAAGGTTCTCCTTATGTGACAACAAACTTGACAAATGAAATTCTAGTTTCTAAATTCAGATGCTTTGCATAAAAGCATTTCTTTACTAATTTAAATGATAGCCTGTTTTTCAGGGCGTGAGGAAGGTGATAATCCCTTGTTCCTGAAACATCTGCGGAAATGCTAAAGAAAACATTTGCAGAATAACCACATTAATCAAATATCACAGATAATCTGGCTATTATATATTGTAATACTTATTTTGGGGTAGAAATCTGATAATTTGGCAAAAGTTTGGAATTGATACCGTTTAAAATTGTTACCATTACATGGTAGAGCTTTATTTTAAGCAGTATACCAAGACCATTGAATGAATGATGTTTATTTAAATATTTTGGTTTGTGATTAGATCACAATGAAGGAAATGGTTGAGATTGAAACCCTGGTTTCACTAGGTCTTTAAAAAAAATAATTTTGAACATTTTATTTAGCAGCGCATTTCACTGATAAAAGTACCCTAGAAATGAGTGAATAAACATGAGTTAGTGAGCCCTAGAAAGCGTGCCTTTTATTCTCTTAAAATAGATTTAAAAAGTGTTCTTGGTTTTTGTTTATACTGTATCGTATCAGATATTGTATAGAAATTTAGATTTCTCTTTTAAATCAAGAGCATGGGCAAATAAATAGCTGTGGTCTTGAATGGCTTGCCCAAAAGAGAATTTGCCTTTTAAAAAATTTTGTTTGTCAAGTTCCTAAATCTGAGAACAGAATTGAATTTTTCATTAAAGCTGTGCTCAGTTGTGATATTT
Organism: Tamandua tetradactyla; assembly: GCF_023851605.1. NCBI lineage: Eukaryota > Metazoa > Chordata > Mammalia > Pilosa > Myrmecophagidae > Tamandua > Tamandua tetradactyla. The sequence continues at coordinate 9,653,066 of NC_135348.1, forward strand.
TTGGTAACAGCTTATTTCATCTTATATTTCATGAGAATATGTTTTTAAATTTAGTTTAGCTAATTTTTTCGGTTGTCCGATTTTGCATTAAACTTCATATGCCAAGTTGAAGCAGTTACTTCCAGTTCCCTGATGACTGAATATTCTCCTTCTGGATATTCGCCTTGTGTCTAAACCAAACTATCTTTTCCAGGCTGACTTCACTAATTTCGCTTTCTTGGTGTCCTGCTTAATTCCTCTTTTATTCTCAAATTATGCCTTTTAGTACTTGGCTTTTTCCCTATCCAATAGTAAATGAGCCATTTCTCACTCAAATGATGTGTGTCTGTAGGTGTTGCAGGAGTTTAGGGGATAGAGGCAAAGTGGAAGTCTCCTTTTTTGGGGGAAAACCAGCATTCCCAGACAGCACAAGACATGCTACTATGAATGCAAGGATATAAATTTGTATTGCTACTGTCTATGTGTAAGAAACCTAAGTAATAGTTGCCAGGAAGGACACGTGACGGGCGGTATTTGGATGCATTCCTTGGGGGAAGTGGGATGGGCTGAACAGCTCTGTTTCATGATATTTAAGAAATGAATATGGAACAATTGAAGAGTGCCTCAGTGTTTCCATGTAGTGTACAGTTTATAACCTCCCCATGAGGCATTGAAAAAACATGGAGGCTTCACGGGCTAAATAAATAAGGTCCCATAGCTTTTAAATGTTTGGTCCTAAGTCTAACTTCTAGGTAGGACTCAGTGCCACGTGCCTCTTCCTTCATAAGTTAAATGTTTCTTCATTTTACATGTGCGGACACCGGGAACCGAACCCGGATCTCCAGCATGGGAGGTGAGAACTCTGCCTGCTGAGCCACCGTGGCCCGCCCTGGTCTGATGTTTGATTAGGACTTTGTTTTCATTCAGCAAATATTTATAAGCATTTGGTCTTCGCTAAGCTCTGTTCTAGGTGCTGGGTATACAAAGAAGAATCACATGCAGTTCCCATCCTTGAGAAGCTCTGAAATTGGGAGGGATGGCACATTAATCCTTTATCTTATGTTCTGTTAGCTCTGCGTTCAAAGTGCTATGGGAATGTAGGGTGCTTTATTTCACTTGCAGAAATTCTCAGTTGATTTACTAAGTCGTTGATTCTGCCTGTGAGAGAAGTGCAAGGAGAACAGCTTCTACAGAGGAGGTGACATATTTTGAAGTGGTTCTAAGAGGGAAATGGAGGAAAGCATCTTAGGCAGAGGTAACAGCTTGAACGAAAGAATGGAGGCATGAAAGAGCATATCACGTGTGAGAATAAGGAGGGTCTTGGAGTGTCCAGAAGAAGCAGGGACAGGAAAAGAGAAGAAAGGTGTCTTGGGCTCATGTTTGCGGTGTTTGTTTCCTGCACAGTTTGCAGTTAACTGAACAAAAGAAAAAGTTGCTTTCCTGTTACGATTTAGTCAAAAACTTTTATTTTCCGTTGTTTTTTTTAAAGGCATGGAGTAGCAAGCAGAGTTTTGCTTTGGTGTCTGTAGTTAACTGCTTATCGCTAGAATTTTCTTCTAGTGATTAGGCACTCTTGAAAGTTCTGAACTGGCTGGAAGGGCAGAAGCTGTACAGCCTCAGTTCCACACAAATAAGCCAAGCCTGTGTCCACATCACTCTACATTGCCTTCTTTATGTAAACAAAGAGCTGTTTTCACACTTCATTCACAAAATGGTTGTCATGCAGAATGAGGCTGGGTGAGGTATCAGGAGATTGTGATAAAAGGGAGGCAGCTTCCACTACACTGAATTAGCGTAACGAAGCTATTACATTGCAAGAAGTAAAAAAAATATCTGTAGTACATGTAAGGGAAGGGATTTCAAGTTTCATGGGAAATTAATTATTATGTAACTCAGTATTCAGTAAGTACATCATTTCGCTAGTGAGGTTCATTCCGGTTCCTTGTTTACAATGCTAGAAATATTTTGGGATATTTAAGATTTGAAATGAGAGAGCTCTCTGGGTGGATGTTCTATCTTGATGCCATGACCGTTTTTGCAGGGATGCCTTGTTCATGAGTGGATACTATTTTAAGCATTTCCGGGTTTGCAAGATAGAGGTAGTTGCTCTGTGCTCGTCATTGCACCTGTCCTTTAGCCACTACAGAGATCAGAAACCATTAACAGAAGTTGGGCTTATGTGGCACTTATCTTCCTGTTGTTTCTGGCAGTTATTTTTGCGGGGTGTTTTTAAGGACATCAGTCTTTCAGAGTCATATTATTTATCTTTTATTTTCCACTGAAGAATAAATCACAGCTTGTTTCTCATACTGCCAAATACATTCATAGTCAGGAATGATTAGAAATGCAAATTGAGAGTCATTAAAGCATTGTAATTTCCTTTTATATGGCAGCAGGCGTTTAAAATCAGTCTACTAAGAAGGAACATTTGCTTAAAATGTAAGTAATATGTAAACAAATGAGACGATTGAAATACTCAGTTTTCTTACTGGACTATATTCTTTACTGGTTTGAAATAAACAGGAACCAGCATTCTTTTTTTTTTTTTAAGCAGTTTATTGAGATATATTCACACACCATAAAATTCAAACTGCAATTGATGGCTCCCAGTATAGTCATAGAGTTGTGCATTCATCACCACAATCAGTTTTAGACCACTTTCATTACAACAAAAAGAAAAACCCCATATCCCTTATAGCCCCTTTGACACATAGCATTGGTGTGGTACCTTTGTAACAATTGATGAAAGAATGTTAAAATATTGCTATTAACTATAGTCCATCTTCTAGTTTGCTAGCTGCCAGAATGCAATATATCAGAAATGGAATGGCTTTTAAAAAGGGGAATTTAATCAGAAGCTAGTTTACACTTCCAAGGCTGAGAAAATGTCCAATTAAAACAAGTCTATAGACATGTCCAATCTAAGGCATCCAGGGAAAGATACCTTGGTTCAAGAAGGCTGATGAAATTCAGGGTTTTTTTCTCAAGTGAGAAGGCACATGGAGACACAGTCAGAGTTTCTCTCTATCTGGAAAGGCACATGGTGAACATGGTGTCATCTGCTAGCTTCTCCTGGCTTCCTGTTTCATGAAGCTCCCCGGAGACATTTTCCTTCTTCATCTCCAAAGGTCATTGGCTAGTGGTCTCTGCTTCTTGTGGCTATGTCATTCTGCTCTGCTCTCTCTGAATCTCCCATTCTCCAAAATGTTTCCTCTTTTATAGGACTCCAGAAACTTCTCCCACCCAAATGGGTGGAGACATGTTGTTTTCTAATCCAGTTTAACAACCACTCTTGAGTAAATCACATCTCCAGGGAGATGATCTGATTACAGTTTCAAACATATAGTATTGAATAGGGATTATTCTACCTTTATGAAATGGGATTTTGATTAAAACATGACTTTTCTAGGGGACATACAGCTTTCAAACCAGCACAGTCCATAGTTTGCATTAGGTATATGTTTGTTCTAGTTCATGAAAGAACATTCTTATGTTTATACTGTTAACCACACTCATTGTCCACAGGTATTAAACAGTAGTCTCATGTTTAATCCTCTAACTTTCCTTCTAATGACATTCATGACCACAGACTTCCCCTTTTAATCACAATCACATAATTCAGCGCTTTTAGTTGTACTCACAATAATGTGCTGCCATCACCCCTGTCCATCTCCAAACTTTTACAATCAATCTAATTGAACATTCTGGATCAAAAAGCATCGGCTCCCCATGCTCTACCTGCATCCTACTTCTTGGTAACCTATATTCTAGATTTTAACTCTGTGAGTTAGCTTATTATAATTAGTTCATATTAGTGAGATCACACAGTATTTGTCCTTTTGTGTCTGCCTTATTTCATTCAACATAATGTCTTCAAAGTTCATCCATGTCACAAGCATCAGAACTTCATTCCTTTTTTACGGGTAAATAATATTCCATCATATATATATACCACATTTTGTTTATCAGCACATCTGTTGATGGACGCTTGAGTTATTTCCATCTTTTGGCAATTGTGAATAATGATGCTGTGAACTTTGGTGTGCAGATATCTGTTTGGGTTCCTGCTTTCAGTTCTTACTGGAATTGCCGGGTTGGATGGTAATTCTATATTTAGCTTCCAGAAGAATCGCCAAACTGTCTTCCACTGTAGATGCGCCATTTTACACTTCCATCAGCAAGGAATGGGTGTTCCTGTTTCTCCACATCTTCTCCAACACTTGACATTTTCTGTTTTGTTTTGTTTTTTAACGGTAGCCCTTCTGGTGGATGTGAAATAACTCATTTTGGTTTTGATTTCATTTCCCTAAAAGCTAACAATGCTGAGCATCTTTCATGTGCTTTTTTGGCCATTTATATATCCTCGTTGGAGAAATGTCTATTCAAATCTGTTGTCCATTTTTTAATTAAATTATTTATTTATTTTATTGTTGAGGCACAGGATTTCTTTATATATTCTGGATATTAAACCCTTATTGGATATATAGTTTCCAAATATTTTCTCCAGTTGAGTAGGCTTCCTGTTCACCTTCATTACAGAGTCCTTTTAAGCACAACAATATTTATTTGGAGGAGTTCCCATTTATCTATTTTTTCTTTCCTTGTTTGTGCTTTGGGTGTAAAGTCTAAAGAGCATTGCCTTCTACAAGATCTTAAAGATGCTTCCCTACATTTTCTTTTAGGAGTTTTATGGTTTTGGTTCTTGTGCTTAGATCTTTGATCCATTTTGAATTTAATTTATATAAAGTGTTAGATAGGGATCCTCTTTCATTCTTTTGGAAAATGATATATGGTTCTCCCAATATCATATATTGAAGAGACTGTTCTGTCCCAGTTGACCATAGCTATAAGAGTCTTTCTGAACTCTCAATTCAATTCCCTTCATCATATCTTTAATGCCAACATTATGCTGGCATTTGTTTTGACTGCTGTAGCTTTGCTATGCTTTAAAGTCAGAAAGTGTGAGTCCTCCAGATTCTTTCTTCTTTTTCGATACGTTTTTGACTATTTGGGGTCCCTTGCCCTTCCATGTAAATTAGATAATGGGCTTTTCCATTTCCGATAAAGTAGGTTGTTGGAATTTTTATTGGATTGCATTAAATCTGTAGATCAGTTTGGGTAAATTGGCATCTTAATGATTTTAACCTTCCAATCCATGAACACAGAATGTCCTTCCATTTATTTAGGTCGTCTTTGATTTCTTGTAGCAATGTTTTGTAGTTTTCTGTGTACACAGCCTTTATATTCTTGGAACTTGCATTTGTTATTTCTGATTTACCATACATTTAATTTTTAACCTGAGCCAATGATGACAAGTAAAGTGCACATTGTTTATGAAGTCAGTGTTTTCAAGAAATTGTTCTTTGGGAATACACAAGACTTTCGTGCTACAGTCTGGCTTACCATAGGATTACCCATTGAAAGGACCGATACAATTCATGGAATAGGAACACCATAAAAACAGGAATGGATTTAGGAACACCATAGAAATAGGAATAACAATTGAACAGTGCTGGTAGACCTTTTACATCCATTGTTGGAGGTAGGGTGTACTGTAGGCAAGACTCATCTGCTGGAAATTCATTTAAGTTGTAGGTAATCAAAGGTGTTAGGAGATACTCTCTATTCAGTAAGCTGTGGTGTCTCTATGATACGCATTTTGTTACTGATTTATTTTGTTTATCAACAGAAGTATACTTTATTTCTGGAGCTCTCCATGAAAATCGATTGCCTCTAGGATTCAAAATAATAGACCTCAAAGCATAGATGCAATTTTATATATTAGAAAGAAACATGATGGGCTCAAGTATATCTTTGCTTTGCTTTAGTCCTTGTCATCATAACTATCTGTCTCCCAGAAGGAATGACTAAAAGTAAAGACTGGGACTGTATAAGCAAAACTTAGAGTGATCAATGACAGTGATTAAATATACACATATAAGAATGCCTTTACATGAGTGGGAACAAATGAAGGTCAATATTTTGAGATGTTGAAAATGGGGCAGTGTATGGAAAAACTACAGTTACTGCAAACTAGAGTCTATTGTTAATAGTAACATTGTGATATGCTCCCAGCAAATGTAACAAAGGCAGTATACCAAAGCTAAATGTCAGTAAGAGGCGGATATAAGGGAAGGGTAGGAACTCTTAGTGTTGGTGTTGGTGTTTCTCCTTTTTATTTTATTTTTAATTTTTTTTCCTCTTTTTTTTTGGGGTGCATGGTTTGGGAATTGAACCCGGGCCTCCCACATGGACGGTGGGCATTCTACTCACTGATATCTTAAAATTTTAATTAAAAAAAGTTGTTCTTCAGTTTTCTTTTTCTTCCTTTTCCTCTTCTCTTTGTGGAAGCATTGTAAATGTCCTTATATAGATTGTGGTTGTGAATGCATACCTAAGTGATTGTATCAGGAATCACTGATTGTTTACATAGGATGAATTATAGGGTGTGTAAGTAAAATTGTTCAAAAAATAAACAGAACGATACAAGTCTGGAGAAAATGTGGAGAGAGGGATGCACTTTTTCCTCTTCACTGTTGATAAGGAAGTAGAATGGTGCAGCCCATCTGGAGGGCAGAGTGATGGGTCTACGGGAGGCTGAGTATAGGATTGCTATATGATCCAGCAACCCCATTATTAGGCATATACTTAGAAGAACTGACAGTAGGAACATGAATGGACCTTTGCACACTGGTGTTTACGGCAGCAGTATTCACAATTTGCAATGGATGGAGGAGGCCTCAGTGTACATCAGTTGATGAATGGAAGGTTAAACTGTGGTATATACATACAATGGAATATTGAGTGGCTGCAAGAAAGAATGAAGTTGTGAGGCCAGCAACTAGGTAAATGAACCCTGAGGACAGTATTTTGAGTGAAATAAGACAGAAAATGAAAAGAAAAATATTATAATGCCTTGCTAATATGGATTAATTATAATGTGTAAACTGTAAGGATTGAACCCAAGATCACTGGTTATCAAAAGAAGGCTTATTGTGAAGATTCCTATATTGTAATCTGTTATAGCAGTCACCTCTATTCTGGAGTTGTACCGGTTGTTTTTAAATTCTTAGATGCTGAGCTCTTTGTGTATAACCTGGTTGGTCTATGGAACTTTGAGTATATGTATAACACCTGAGACTCAGAGCTAGAGTTCTGCAGCTCTCAAGTCATCATTACCCCGTACAGCAACTGTTTAAGAAGCTGAAAAAGAGATCAGACTTCACTTAGAGATATGAATGAAGCAGATCTATTTGGGACTAAGCTAAACCAGATTAAAGAGTATAGGATGCTATTGACTATTTTAAAACTTCAACTTCTGGTGTGAGACCAAAGGGAGGTTTTTTTATTTGGTCCAAAATACATATTTTCTGTAGCACTGTCTAATTTAACATGTATGGTCAGTTTATTTGAACATCATGATTACATGGAATCTTGAATAGGGTGTGAGATCTTTTTGTTTTGTACAGGCTAGTGTGGTACCCCAGTACACCCCAGGGCAATTAGGGCAGAGAATAAGAAAGTATTTCCAAAGCACCTTTGATGGACTGGAGGAAAATATGGAAATATTGGGCTTCCCCATCAGGGGAATTCTTGATGTTCTCACAAGCATTGGGGACAGCCAGTTTGGTGGGCCAAGCCCTCGCTCAATCTTGGGGCTTGCCCTTTTGAAACTTATTTCTGCAAAGGAGAAGCTAAGCCTATTTATATATGCCTAAGAGTCATTCCCAGAGAACCTCTTTTGTTGCTCAGATGAGGTCTCTCTCTCTAAGCCAACTCAGCAGGTGAACCCACTGCCCTCCCCACTACTGTGGGACAAATCTCCCAGGGGTATAAATCTCCCTGGCAATGTGGAACCTAACTCCTGGGGATGAGCTGGCCCTGGCATCATGGGATTGAGAAGGCCTTCTTGACCAGAACCAGGAAGAAAAAGAAACACAGTTTCAGTGGCTGAGAGATTTCAAATAGAACCGAATGGTCATTCTGGAGGTTATTCTTATGCATTGCATAGATATCCCATTTTAATTTTTAGTGGATTAGAATCACTAGAAGGAAATACCTGAGAATGTTGGACAGTCTTGATTCTTGAAGACTATATAGCTTTTAAGGTGTGACCATGTGACTGTGAAAACCATGTGGCTGACACTCCCTTTATAGTGTATAGACAGATAAGTCAGAAAATAAGGGCAAAAAATAAATAAATAATAGGGGGGATAAGGGATATGGGATGTTTTGGGTGTTCTTTTTCATTTTTTTTTTTTTTTTATTCTTATGTATTCTTTTGGAGTAAAGAAAAGTTTCAAAAATTGATTGTGGTGATGAATGCACAATTGTGTGATGATACCATGACCCGTTAGTTGTACACTTTGGATGATTATAGGGTATGTGAATATATCTCAATAAAAGTGTATTAAAAAAACCTGACTCTAGAAAAAGCAGCAATTTAAAAATAGCAGTTGTTTCCCAGATCCAAATCTGGATATTTACAGATGCTGAGAGGGTCCGAATTGGTACATGCTAACCCTTTAAAAAGTAGTTTTAATTTCTCTTTTCTTGAGAATATTAGCAGGCCTGATGTTTAAAGGAATGACAAAGAATGTAAAATTAGGAATAACCTCTATGCTTATTAAAACAAAAAGTTTTTTTCTTCATGGTAGAAAATTTATCCTTAATCTGTACTGATAAATTTTAATAGGCATCAGTTGGACACCCCATTAAACTAACTGCTTTAAAATGGTTTCCTTTTAGAACTAGCATTTACATCCTAGGAAATCAAATGGGGTGTCTGGATTTCACATTTCCCTTGCAGTCTGCCTCTGCAGTTATTTCTGAATGGCTAACCTACTATAACAAAACACTCAAAGGTGCAAATCTTCTGGAAGAAGTGCAAATGCCACATTTTACTTGGAAAAATGGAAAAATAGGACTTATGTAATATATCTGCCGAACCTTTAAAACTACATGAAGTACAGGAAATACTTTTGGTATGTGGGAATGTGTGGTGTTTCTAAACTACAAACATTGTTCTGAAAATTTGCCCAGCAGTGGTGAATTATATGAGACCACGTCCATCTAAGGAAAGCTTGTTTAACTGACTTGTGGTTCTAGGGCTCATTCAAACACTTTCAAACAAAATAAAGGGAATGGATGTAACAACTTCTTTATGGAAAGGCCATAAAAAGCTATGGGGCCATGCAAACAAATTGGGTCATTTACTAGATGTTTAAGTGATAGATTTGCAGGCCAAATTCAGGTGTGTATTTTATGTTTTATAGGATCATGGCCATGTCCTACCTTGAGAATGGGGTTACAAGCTTACTTTTTATTTAAAATTTTGTTTTGTGCATGGGAACCCATTGGTGCTATTTTAATCTGCAGTTTGAAAGCCCATCTAAAATTTTGAGAATGTGCACTTATAAATTTATTTCACCTTTGGGAGATAGCTAGCAACTCACATGTGAAGACTTTTAATTGACCTAATTTTTGGTAGCACTAGGTTCTGTTCAAGGGAAATAGTATGATTGAAATTGAAATTTTCCTTCTGGGCTCAGACATGTCTAAACTAATTGTAAAATAACTGTTCTGGCTTACAAGAGTAGACTCATAACTACAGCTATGTAAAGTAGAAATCCAACCACAGATATGATTTACAGTTACTGTAACTGCCAGTCTTGTAATAAAACCACTGTTATAACCAACTTGGTGTGACATTCATTTGTCTTACTTGATAGGTAGGTAATACATCCTATCCCAAGCTTTCTTGCTTTGGGGTATTCATTAACCTCCTGTAAAATTGGACATGAGGGTTGTACCAGGATGACCCCCCAGATTGGGGGCCGTTATATGGAAATAGAAGAATATGTGTTGTTGTGCTTTGGTGGTAATGACCAGTGGAAATAGAAGCCATAAATCAATTTAGGAATTGAAATGAGCAAAGGAAACCAAATAATTTCTGTGTTTGTATGATAATATGTATTCATTCTGTAACTTCTCTCAATCATGCTTGGTTTGTTTGGCTTTAGAGGAAGTGATTGTGCAAGAAACCTTTAGTAAAAATCAATGAGGCTTTCTAAGTTTTAAATATGGATGGCATCATACCATGTTGGCATCTTTTGACCATTATTGATGGATGTGTGGCAATAGAAGTAACTATTCCATTTCCACAGGCGTAAAAAACAATGGACTATGGTGGATATTATAGTTTCTGTGTAGTATGTGACTTGCCATTTCCTTTTTTTTATAACGAGTAACTTAAGGCTAGATGGTCTTAAGTCTAGAAAGAGACCTGTTTCCTGCCTTAATATTGGATTCCCTGTGATCTTGAAAACATTTCTGTGCCTTTGGTATCCATTATTCACTTGTTTTATAGCATGGAGTTAGGCATGGTTATATATTATCTAAATGAAAACTCACTCTCAGAACTGAGCTGTAAACTACAAAGTGACACTACTCCTTGCCTAAAATTGTGAGGTGCTGTGGAGGATGCCAAGTTGAATTAGAGCTAGCCCTTACCTTCAGGTGGTTTACAGTCAAAACTGGAGATAACACATGCAGCTATAGTTTTGTCATATGGAATAAAGAGTGATAAAGTGTTTGGTGGGAATTCAAAGCAAGACAAAGTTATTTACAGCTAGGTCATTAGATAAGGCTTAGGAAAGTTGTCATAGGAGATGTAGAATTCGAGCAAGAGGTCTGGAAAGATGGGCAACACTGATACATGCAGAATCCAGGGTTGAATAGCATAGACTTTTGAGATGGGAACCTGGTGAATGAAGATGCAGAGTAAGGAAGTATGGGAAACTCAGGTAATCTAATGTGTGGTTTGTTTTGATTGAGACTTCATAGACATTGTTGGGGGTGGGTTCAACTAATAATTGTTTTTTTCAGAGATGACCCTATCTTGGTATGCATATTCCACCTTTCCAAAGAGCTGTTTTCTATGTACATTTCCAGAGAAGAAATTGTATATGCTCGTCTTATGGGGGATTCCCTTTTGTGTTCCTGTAATCATTGGCAACATGGAACTGGACTGTTAAACAACTGTATATGTCTTCCTATACATATATTCTGAGGAGTCCCTATTTCCCAGAGTTCTAACTGCTCTAAGAACTCTAAGTCCGAGAATGCATCTTAAAGCTAACCATTTTTGTTCCACTTAAATAGTATTCCATTCTTTCACAAAAAATCCAAATACATAATAGATTAAATAAGCATAGAATCAATGTCAATTTAATAAATTGATACCCCAAATATTCTTTTAAGTGAAATGGCAACATTTTATTTTTCATTTATACAGTCTCTCTGTCATTACCTTATGCCAGCTGCTGGTTACCTTGGAGCCTAAATCATAGCAGCGGTGTCTTCTATTCTCCTTCCTACCTCCAAGCTTTCCCCACATGCACCCATCCCGATCAGTTATATTTAGGGTGTTGATGTCAGATGATCTTCCTAAAATGTAGTTTGGGTCATGTTTACTCTTGTCAAACTCAGATTGTTGCTTCCCATACTTCAGTGTACAGACAGATTATCTGGGGGTCTTATTAAAAGGCAGATTCTGATTTAATGGGCCTGGGGTGGAACCTGAGTTGTTGCATTTTCAGATGCTCCCATGTGATGCTGATGCTACCCAACTGAGAAGCACACTTTGAGTAACAAGGGTCTGCTCTGATGTTCTCAAGGTGTGCTCTCATCTCACTTCAATCTCTCTAATAAAACATTCTGCAAAAGTGATCCCTGTTCACTATGGAGATCTGTGTTTTCCTAACCCTACGCTATTGCTCTTATAATTCTTAACCAAGAAGTCAGTTCAGCTTAGTAAAAATCCGGTGTCTTTGTGTTCTAAATTACCATATCACATCCTGAAAACAGGTGAACAAAATGCTGTTCTTTGTGTACTTGAGGTTTGATTTAGTTTGTAAGCTGCTGGAATGCAATATACCAGAAATGGAACAGCTTTTAGAAAGGGGAATTTATTAAATTCCACGTTTACAATTCTAAGGCTGTGAAAATGTCCAAGGCATCCAAGAAAAGATACCTTGGCTCAAGAAGGCCGGTGACATTCGGCATTTCTCTCTCAGCTGGAAGGGCACCTAGCCAGATATCTGCTAGTTTTCTTTCCAGGCTTCTTCAGTGTCTTCCCCAGGGGTATTTTCTTCCTGCATCTCCAGTGGTCTCTGCCTGTGTGGGCTCTGTCTGTTCTAAAGCTTTTTCCAAAATGATTCCCCCTTAAAGGGCTCCAGCAAGCAACTCCACCTTAAATGGGTGGAGACACATCTCCATGGAAACCATCTAATCAAAAGTCACCACTCACAATTGTGTAGGTCACATCTCCTTGGAAGCAATAAAAAAGACCCCACCCAGCAATATTGAATGAAGACTAAAGGACGAGACTTTTCTGGGGTACGTAGTAGCTTCAAACTGGCACAATATTCAAGTTCTCTGTGACTTGTGATACCCTAGAGGTATGTTTTGAATTCTAAAGTGATCTCAAGGGCCTTCCATTTCCTAGTAAAGAAAGACTTCATATGACGCTGACATTTATGTTAGGTTGATGAAGGATAAAGAGAATTCAACAGAAAAGGAAGGGAATTCTAAGCAGATGGTATAGACTTATGAAACAACACAAAGTCTTTTTTTTTGTATAATATAACATATATACAAAACAAAGACAGAGAAAAGCAACAGTTTTCAAAGTACTCTTCAACAAGTAGTTAAAAGACAGACCCCAGAGTTGGTCATGGGCTGCCATACCATCCTCTCAGATTTTTCCTTCTAGCTGCTCTATAATATAGAATATAGGAGGCTAGAAGGATTAAATATATTTTTATCATCACAATCGATTTTTTTGTGAAAAATAACATACATACAAAAAAAGAATACATTTCAAAGCACTGCACGACAATTAGTTGTAGAACAGATTTCAGAGTTTGGTATGGGTTACAATTCCACAATTTTATTTTTTTAGTCCTAGCTGCTCTAAAATACTGGAGACTAAAAGAAATATCAGTTTAATGATTTGGCAACCATGTTTGTTAACACAGAGTCTTTTAGGAAATTAGCTCTGTTTGTTTCGTGTAAAATAAGATTGAAGATTGTGACAATTATTCATTAATCGTGAAGGGCTCTGTCGTAACCTACTCTTCTAGTTTGCTTGCTGCCGGAATGCAACACCCTAGAGACGGATGAGCTTTTAATAAAAGGGGATTTATTTCTTTAGTTCTTCAGAGGAAAGGCAGCTAACTTTCAACTGAGGTTCTTTCTTACATGGAAAGGCACAAGGTGATCTCTGCTGGCCTTCTCTCCAAGCCTCTGGGTTCCAACAACCTTCCCTGGGGTGATTTCCTTCTATATCTCCAAAGACCTGGGCTGAGCTGCGAGTGCTGAGAAGAGGTATGCTGAGCTGCTTGGGCTGTGCTACGTTGCACTCTCTCATTTAAGCACCAGCCAGTTAAATCAAGCATCATTCATTACAGCAGGCACGCCTCTTAGCCAACTGCAGATGTAATGAGCAACAGATGAGGGTCACATACCATTGTCTCATGTCCACAGCAACAGAACTAGGCACGTTCACCTGGCCAGGTTGACACTGAACCTAACTACCACACCTACCAAGAAGTGTGTTTAGCTGTTAGCTTACAGATGACAGGGAACCTATAGTAGATAGTCTTCTGTACTAGTTCCAAAGCAACTATTTTCTCCCTCATTTTCATATTCTTACACCTATGTTAAGTCTGTACATATTCATTGAATGTTTTTGTTTGTTTTCTTCTTTGCTTTCTATGAAAGATTCATCAGGATGATTGTTGAGGACAGAGAAGCTAGCGACAGAGTCACCAATTTTATGACTTTTGCAAGAGTTGAGATGCCAGCTGATAAAAACATGGGTGGGTTAGTGCCTGGGGAGTGGCAGAAGGGTCACATCGTCTCTTTCACTCTCCTTGAAGTTAAGACCTGGGCTTACTAATGTCCTTTGCATAATAATGCTTTATCCAGTTCCCTGAATCCGGCATTCATGCCTTCTCTAAACTCCCCACATATTGCAGAATTTACCACTTTCTTAGATTCTAGCTGTATGTGCATTTTATCTCCCTTGGTTTTCAGTTAGAAAATAAAAAGTTGTGTGATCTTCGGCTTTAGTGCCTCATTGGAAGGTAAGTTTTTTAAATAGAGTGAAAGCAGCCTACTTAGACCTAGCACAGTCTGTTCTGTTTGTAGTGTTGGCATCTGGTGTCATAAATTTTTACTGAATTGCCCTAAAGGAGTCATGCGCCTTCTTTCACAACTGAGGGATACCACTTATGCGTGGTTACATTTTGAGGAACTAAAAGGGGATCCGCTGGAGGGCCTCTTATTCTTTCTGCTGAGTAAAATGAATCTACAAAGGACCTAATTGGCAAAATTATAATGATGACTGCTTAGAATGTTATTTCCTCACCAAGAAAAAGAAATGTGTCATTTCCAGGAAAATTATTTTTGAACAGGGAACTTTATGATAAAGTTTTATTTTAATCAATTTGTTATAGAGAAGAGCATGGCTTTCAAAAGTCCAGTTTCGATAATTTTAACTTGTTTTTTGTTTTGAATAATTTCTTCCTTCCCTTCTTTCTAGTTAATATAAGATGCTCACTCATGTGCTTTCTTACTTTTAGTTTTTTTTTCTTTTTATGGCTTTGGGGTTTTGAGATTGGCAACTGTGATTTATCCTGTGGAAGGCGAAATACTTGAAAAAAGTTATTATTTTAAAAAAAAATCACTCAAAGGACTTATTTCTTCCTTGGAAAAAAGTTGATTTCCTCAGCTCTGATCATATGAGGTTATGGGCAAGAAGTCCTTAGTTTTGGCATATGGACAAAACAGAAGCAGACCCTGGAGAAGGAGTTCGAAATTCATGGCAGTAAGCACATGTTCAGTATGCCGGTATTTATGGTGTCACAACCAAATTAAAACCATACCTTCTGCTATTTACCTGTGTATGGCATCCCGACTGCATGAGTTTGTCCCCATGTTTCCCAGTAAATTGAAGGCAATACAAATGTTTAGGGCCTTTACAGACCAGACTATTTATTTTCACATTCATTGTATTTCTCTCTGTGAGAGAGAGTGGATTGTCTTCATTTGTATTTGTTTTTGAAGTCAGCCAGAATTGGAAGGAATGGTGTTTAGAATGAATAAAGACTGGCATTGTTTTTCATATGTAATGTATTTAAGCAATTGCATCCTGGTATTCTTTAATTCCTGTACTGAGGGATGTTGAATGTATTGAATATTGAAATGTATCAATTATTGAAAATGGATTGCTTCTTAGAGGAGCAATTCTCAATCTGATAGTATTAGAGAAAATGGGTTTCACCTTTTTGGAAAAATACCAGACACATACTTATGGTAAGAAGACATATTTTATGTCTTCATGGAAATTTTTGAAGTATTTTCATCTGGTAACTTTTAAGAACATTAAAATTTCAGAAGCATTGTGGGAGTACATCTTATTTATTTATTTATTTATTTACTTTTAAAGGACAGAGAAATTTACTAGTAATTTAAATTATAACAACAATATTATGCACTTGTGTAGCAATGTCTAAATTGCACTTGTACAGCAGTGTAGGTGCCAGTGACAATGCAGAAGATTCAGTGGTATTATTGGAAATGGGCTTTGTGGAAAACAATGCATCACATTTGCTGATGGATATGATAGTGAGTGTGGATGCATTCTTAGTGATCTTTTTGACAGTTCTAGGTTTCTCTCAGATTTCATTTTATGCGTCTGTTAGTTAAGACTCTCTAGTTTAGAAAACAAGCCGAGTCTACCAGATTGCTAGGTGTGTCTTTAATAGGTGGCATTTGATTTCGCTCTTGGAGGGATGGTTGTGTAACTCAGTGTCAAAATGAGTTCATCAAAACATTTAGTGACTGAAGGTGAAAATGTTATGCAAGGGAGGAGGCTTTTCATTCATAGAATAAAAGACCTTTTAAGAGTAATTCCCATGGGAGCAAATGAAGCTTGACTATGCAAATCCTTTTTTTTTTAAGAAGGGATAGAATTCAGGATATTAAGGGGTCTTTTTTTTTACAGCTCAGTAATTAAAACTTTGTGCATAGGCTGTTTGTTGTCACGCCAAACATTTTATTAGTGATTAAGGTTTTCCTTTGCATTTCCTTTAAAAGGCAAAATTGAGCATGGTGTCTCTGTAAATAATTGTCTTAAACATAGGTAAAGCAGAAAACAAACTTTCCTTTATCATTTTGTTTCAGACTAATTATTCAGTGTTTTGTGTGCCAAGAATTTTTAAATGATCCTAGACTGATCACTAATCTCTTCATATTTTATTTTGGAGCCAGAAAGAAAAGAACTATATATATTACTCTGGGTGTTTAAGTCTTAGGCATATTAGTAAAATCTACCAAGGAAATTTCCTTGGTTGTGTATTAGAAGGTTGAAGCGAAGGACTGGCTTGTGTAGTCCATGAATAGATCACATTATTGAGTATTTAGTTGCTAGTTATCTTATTTGTCAGGAAATGTCATAGGTGTTAAGGAGAATTGGCATGCTCTACATTCAATTCTATACTAGCTGTCAAAATTGATTTTCACATTTTGAGTGTGACTTAGTCCTTGTACTGGAATAGGTTGAAAAATAGTTCACATCTTAGAACATTAAGAGATTAAGTTTCAGTGTTGTCAAAAATTTCAGTAAGTAACAAAGAAACACACTTTCATTAGACTATTCTTAAACGTTTCTGTTTTATTTTCTACATAGTGATAAATGTTGATACCTCAGTGATTTAATGACAGCAAATAAGTGTTACATTTCCTGGGAAACTTGGCAGTATCATTGTGTGCCTGTGTGTAATAACTAACCTATTAGGCTAACTCCATCTTCACTGTGATTTGAAATTCTTTGTTTCTGACTGTTTCATGAATCCTCTTACACTTTACAGAAAATACCTTGTTTGTTTAAGGACAAAGAAGAGTTGGTAGAATCAAATTTAGCAGAAGTCTGGAAAAAGTTTTGCTTATTCACAAACCCAATGTGAAAAAAATCCAATGGATTCATCACTTTGCGAAAATATATTGTGTCTTATGTTATAAATAAGACTTTTTTTGTTTCATTTCATATATGTATTAAAACAGATTACACCCCAAATAATATAATATTGTTACTGGGCAAAGGCTGTGGATTCTTTTGCCTTATATACTCGATAGCCAATTCTTGAGATATCGGGGTTTCAAAGAAAGAAAGAATTTATCATTAGGCACGTAGTAGTAAAGCAAATGGCTTAGTGGCCCCAAATCTGTCTCCCAGAACTGTGGTTATTCTGATAGTTTTATTAGAGAAAAGATGGGCAGGTATTAGGATAATGAGCACAGTGGCCCCAGATGATGTAATTAGAGGTTATCTAATTATTGAGCATGCACAGATTGATGACATGCTTAGTCACAGGACATAGGAAAGAAAATGGCGGAATGAGGTCTAGGTGACTTGTAGGTTCAAGTCTAAGCTCCTGTCAGGTGGGACCACTTTGGTTAGATCCGGTCTTGGTTATCAAGACAACTTTGGACTTGAGGTGGGTTAGTTCTGGGCTGACCCAGGGGTTAGTTAATAAACATTAATAAACATTAGGGGCTGTCTTTATTGATCACAAGACTCTAAATTTGAAAAACTGGAGAGCTGGGTACAAATGAAGGTTGGTCACAAGGTTTTTACAATTACAGAGGCAGAAGATAAAGTCTGTACAATCATTATCAGAGTTCAGGGCAGCTGGATTACAATTTAGAGATTTCAGGTATTTTCCTCTGTCTATTTCAAAAAAACCAGAAACAAAAAGGACTCTCTCTATATGATTCAGTAATGAGAATCATCCTTAAATCCTAACTTCTCGGTTACACTATTTGTTGCTGTAACTGTTGTCACTGTGGTAGTTTTGGGGAAGGAAGTCTGAAGGATCCACGTATTCAGATGGTTCACCAGAAGTTTCTTTGCCCCTAAAAATTCTTGCTTGAAATGGCCAAGAGTTTTTACATTTGAAGCATATTGGGCCTGGGCATATCTGTGGATTTAGGAAAGAATTAATTTGACCCCTTGTGCAATGAGTCTGAAGTAAGAGCAGGAATTTTAATCTTTCCATCCAGATGAGTCTGGATCCCTAGGGTCAGATTTTGGCTAAGTTTAGGATGCTAATGATTTCAAAACTGTGCATACCCTTTTAACTGTTTGCCCATATAGACTGTAGAGTGAATGGAACCTCACAATGAACTCCTAATACGTTCAGCATTAAGCTGTGTTGCTTTTTACTGTTTTGGACTTGTATGAGTTCACTGGAATGAAAGCTCTGTGAGGGTTGAGATTTTCTTCATTGTTACTGGAATTTACAATTAAAACATTTTTCCCTTTCCACTGCTTTATCTTCAGGTTCTAGAAAATTGCCTGATAGTCAGTCAGTTGCTCAATGATTATTTGTGAAATGAAAGAATGAAGGATGTTGGAAGCATCTCCTTCTGGAGTTAAAATACAGTGAGCTGCAACTACATTTTATCTTCTCTTTTCCTCCTTGTTTCGAATGTAAACCATTGTATTCATTGAGCCTTGATTGGGACTTGGTAGGCGCTCAAAACTGGAAGAACAAATAAGTAAAATTTTTAATGCAACAAAAATCTGAACTGCCGATTTTGTTTGTTAAAACAACATATCTATCACCATATTCCTGCCAATTTTCTATCAGTTTTCTCATTTTGCATTTCACCAAATGTTTTCAAATGTATGAAGTCCTTTAACAATCCAAGTCTAAACATTTCAGAGATCTGTGTATTTGTGAGTGTAAACATGATTTTTCCAGTTCAAGACTGCTTTTCAAATTGCCTATTTAACTGTTGAGTAAAACATCTGACTTTTACAAATAGCTTATATACATTGCCCAGAAAAGGGGTCAGTGGTGGCATTTCATGTGGTTAAGGATGCTGGTACTGGAGCACATGAGTAAAGCTTTATTTATTTATTTTTCTGGTACTCACCTTGCCCACCTTCCTGTAGATAAAGCTGAAAGTTACAAAAATATCATCCAGTTGTTAATAGCTTTGCCGAGCACTGAACTTGTACAATTGCAGATACCCCAGATATGTTCTCCAGCATCTTGGGAAAAGCAGCTCTGCACTCTGATTTGTACCATCCTTGATTTCCATAGATTCGTTCCAGTAATATACAATTAGGTAATGTGAGGTGTTATGACTCATTTCTTTTGGCTTTGCACTGTATTGAAAATTTCTTGGCTGGGAAGGAATTCCTTTTCAAACTGTCGGTCCTCCCCAAACAATTCTCCTCCCTTTTCTGAATAGGTAGTTCTCTTTTTGCTCAGACATTCTTCTCGGCTTAGCTGCTGTGTAACCTCCTAACCCCTCATTAATAATTTCCTGAGGCCGGTTTGTTATAAAGAAACAGTGAGAGAGAAAGAGAGGGAGAGAGCGATCTAGAGAGACTGAGAGATTACTCCTAAATGACCGACTTGAATGGTGTTACTGCACTGAAGGAAGAAACAAGTAAGCATTAGATTCTTTCCACATAACTTTGCATGTTAATCAAGGAGATCATACCCTTAAGGCAGAAAATAATGAGTGTTTTTTTTAACTTCTTTCCGTTATTCACATGAAATAGCTCATTTTTTTCCCTATGTTGTACACACGTTTAAATGGTTTGAATACATTTAAAGGAAAAATTATCCTTCAGAGGCTTCTTAATATTAAGGGACCAGAAAATAAATTTGCCTCTTTTAAGAAAAGTGACTTTCTTCCCTTTTTTGGAAGAAATTATGGAGGAACTGAATATATTTAGAGACTTTTTTTTTTTTTTTTTAACGTGGGCAGACACTGGGAATCAAACCCAGGTCCTCGGGCATGGCAGGCAAACACTCTTACCTGCTGAGCCACCGTGGCCCGCCCTCTCACCTTTCTTGTAATTCAGCTGCACATGCCATCAGTGAATTTTACCCTAGTCCCATGGCTTGCCAGTGGAGCAATAAAAGCGCCCGTGAGAAATGCTGTGAATTCCACAAAACTCTCATTACTCATGGGCTAAGGCCAGGGTTGTGATCAAAATTCTGGTCCCTGTGGGAAAATGCGCCTACTTTAATGTTAAGTGAAAGAGCAGAGTGAAAATGTGATTTTAAGTATTTTTATATATGCACACATAAATATTTCTGTGAATGTAGAACTAGAGTGGCGCATACTAAAATGTTATTAATATTATATCTCAAGGTATATAGGGAGGCAATAGTTTTGGTATATCCCTTATGCATTTAGAGTTTCTAAATTATCTATAGCAAGCTTGTAATACTATTGTATTAGAAGGAATCCAGGGCTAATTTCTTTTTTTACTAGAGAAGTTGTGCGTTTACAGAAAAATCATGCAGGAAATACAGTTTCCAAATACCCCATCTCACACAGTTTCCTATTTGTAATACTTTGTATTAGTTTGATACACTTTGTTACAATTGATGAAACAATATTATTATAATTATACTATTAACTGCAGTCTATAGCTTACCTTAGGGTTTACTGTGATGTACAGTCCTATGTTGAGTTTTTATTTTCTTTTTCATTTTTATTCTAGTAAAATTTAAAAGCTGAAATTTCTCCTTTTTAACCATATTCAAATTTATAATTCATTGGCATTAATTAACCATACAGTGTTGTGCTGCCATCACCACCATCCATTCCCAAAACTTTTCCATTTTTCCAAACAAACTCTGGACCAATTAATTATTATCTCCCCATTTCCTATACTCTTCCTGCCCCCTGGTAAACTGTATTCTCGTTGTAAACTATGAATTTGCTTATTCGAATGATTTCACATATCAGTGAACTCATACAATATTTCTCCTTTTGTGTTTGGCTGAGTTTACTCTCTCGGATGTCTTTCAGGTTCATTCATGTTGTTGCATGTATTAGAACGTCATTCCTTTTTATAGTTGAATAATATTCCATTGTATGTGTATACCATATTTTGTTTATCCATTTATCTGTTAATGGACACTTGGGTTGCTTCCATTTTAGGCAATTGTGAATTATGCCACCATGAACATCAGTGTCCAAATACCTGTTCGAGTCCCCGGTATCAGTTCTTTCAGTTTTAAACCTAGAAGTGGGATTGCCAGGTCATGTGGTAATTCAATACTTATTTTATGAGGTTCCACCACACTGTTTTCCTCAGAGGCTGCACCATTTTACATTCCCACCAACAATGAATAAATGTTTGTATTTTCTGACATCTACTCCAATATTTGTTCGTTTGCCTTTTAAATAGTTGCCATTCTAGTGGTTGTGAGATGATATCTCACTGTGGTTTTGATTTGCATTTCCCTGATGGCTAAGGATGTTGAGCATTTTTTCAGGTGCTTATGGTCATTTGTATATCTTTGGAGAAATATCTATTCAAGTCTTTGCCCGTTTTTTAATTGGTTTGTTTTTTCGTAGTTGAGGTTTTCTTTATATTTTCTGGATATTAAACTGACATTGGATATGTGGTATGGTGGATTCGAAGTTGTATGTATCCTGGAAAAAAAATGTTCTTTAATCCATTAATGTGGGTGTAAATCCATTGTAAATAGGACCTTTTGATGGGGTTACTTCAGTGAAAGTGTGACTAAGCCCAGTCAAGATAGGTCTTAATCCTATTACTGGAGTATTTTATAAGTAGAATGAAATTCAGACAGACAGAAAGTCAGAGGGAGCAGTCGGAAGCTATAATCGGCGGGACCTGGAAGGAAAGGGAGAGACCAGGAGATGCTGCCACAGGCATTGCCATGTGACAAACTAAGGACTAAAGATCACCAGCAACCAGCCCCAGAATGCCACCTTCTTCTAGGAGAAAGCATGACCTTGATGATGCCTTGGTTTGGAATTTTCCAAACCTCAAAACCATGAGTGAATAAATTCCCATTGTTTTCAGTGAATGAACTTGGAGAATTTCAGTTAAGAGCAGAGACCATCAGGAGATAGAAATAGGGTAGATATTGGATAATTGGAGCTGAAGAGATACAGATTGTGCAACAGGACTGATTGTAAAAATTCAGGAATGGATAGTACAATACTAACTAACTCTAATACAATAATGTTAGTACACTGAATGAAGCTGAATATGAGAATGATAGAGGGAGGAGGGCTGGGGGCACAAATGAAATCAGAAGAAAAGATAGACGATAAAGACTGAGATGGTATGATCTAGGAATGCCTAGAGTGTATAATGATAGTGACTAAATGTACACATTTAAAAATGTTTTTGCATGAGGAAGAACGAAGGAATGTCAGTACTGCAGGGTGTTGAAAATAGATGGTAATTCACATTTTAAAACTTTAACTTATGTTGAGACTAAAGCAAAAAATATTTGTTACAAAATTTATATTTTGACTAGTGCATTTCCTAATATAATTTATGTGGACAGATTAATTGAACACCATAAGAACATGGAACCTTGAGTAAGGCATGAGATTTTGTAGGTTTGTCCAGAGTGATGCCCTGATAAATCCCAGAGTGATTTGAACAGTGAATAAAAAAGTATTTGCAAAGTCTCCTTGGGATAATGGCGAGAAAGGGGAAAAATTCAATTTCCCCATGTGGAGAACTCCTGATATTCTCACAAGCAATGGGGACAACCAAAGCAATAGGTCGAGCCCTCAATCTTGGGTTTTGTTCATATGAAACTTATCCCTCAAAGAATAGGCTAAGCCTACTTAAAATTAGGCCTAAGAGTCACCCCCAGAGAACCTCTTTTGTTGCTCAGATGTGGCCTCTCTTTCTCTCAGCCAACATGACAAGCAAACTCATTGCCCTCCCCCTCTCTGCATGGGACATGACTCCCAGGGGTGTAAACTTCCCTGGCAATGTGGGATAGAAATCCTAGAATGAGCTGGGACTCAATATCAAGGGATTGAGAAAACCTACTAAGCCAAAAAGGGGAAGAGAGAAATGAGACAAAATAAAGTATCAATGGCTGAGAGATTTCAAACAGAATCTAGAGGTTATCCTGGAGATTATTCTTATGCATTATATAGATATCATCTTTTTAGTTAAGGTGTGAGGCTGGAGGGAAATGCCTGAAAATGTAGAACTGTGTTCCAGTAGCCACGTTTCTTGAAGATGATTGTATAATGATATAGCTTTCACATGTGACTGTGTGATTGTGAAAACTTTGTGTCTTGATGATTTTATCTACCTTATGGACAGATAAGTAAAATATATGGATTAAAAATAGGGCGGGCCACGGTGGCTCAGCAGGCAGGAATGCTTTCCTGCAATGCCAGAGGACCCAGGTTCGATTCCAGGTGCCTGCCCATGTTAAAAAATAAATAAATAAATATATATAAAAAAATAAATTATAGGGGGGAACAAATGTTAAAATAAATTTAGTAGATTGAAATGATAGTGATCAATGAAAGGGAGGGATAGGGAGTATGGTAGGTATGAATTTTTTTCTTTTTATTTCTTTTTCTGAATTGATGCAAATGTTCTAACAAATGATCATGATGGTGAATATATAACTATGTGATGATGTTGTGAGTTATTGATTATATATCAAGAATGGAATGGTCATATAGTAAGAATGTTCATGTTTATATGTTGTTATGTTTAAAAAAAAATCCCATTGTTTAACCCAACACAGTTCGTGGTATTTGCTTGAGCAGCCAAAGGAAACTGAAACATGTGGTTTCCAAATATTATCTTCCATTCCGTAGGGTTTTTTTTTTTTTTAACTTTCATGATGAGGTGTTTGAATGCACAAATGTATTTAATTTAGATAAGGATCCATTTACCTATTTTTTCTTTTGTTGCTTGTGCCTTTGATGTCAATTCTAAGAAAACTATTGCCTAACACAGGTCCTGAAGACCTTTCCGCATGCTTTCTTCTAGGAATTTTACAGTTTCATTCTTATAATGGCCATTATGAGCTAGTTTTTGTATATGGTATGAGGTGGGGTCTTCCTTTGTTCTTTTGCTCGTGGATATCTGTTTTCCCAGCACCGTTTTATGAAGAGATATTCTTTCTCCATTGAATGGGCAAGGAGCCTTGTTAGGAATTAATTGGCCATTGTTTTAGTTTCCTAGCTGCTAAAACAAAAATAACGTACAATGGTTTGGTTTATCAGGAATTTGTTGACTCATGGTTTCAGGGGCTGGAAAGCTTGCTGTCTCTTTTTGGTTGGCTAAAGCTGACAAAATGCAATAGACCAGAAATGGGTAGGCTGTTTTGACAATGAGGATTCATTAGCTTACAAGCTTACAATTTTAGGCCATGAAATATGTTCCGACTAAGCCATCAACAGCATAATATCTTCTCTAAAGACCGGCTACTTATGAGCTTGGGCTTCTCTGTCAGCTAACAAGGCACATGGTGACATCTGCTGGTCCTTCTCTCTTGGGTTTCCGTGCTTCCACCTTCTGGCTTCAGTGACTTCTTTCATTTTCTCTGGGGCTTTTTCTGAGAGCTTCCTTAATTTCCTCTAGCTTCTCTGGGGGCATTTATCCTCTTATAAAGGACTCCAGTAAGAGGATTAAGACCCATCCTGGGGTACTCCTCAACTGAAATAACCTAATCTAAAGGTCCTACCCATAATAGGGCTCTACCCACAGGAGTAGACTAAAAGAACATGATTTTTTCTGGGGTACATAAAACTTTACACTAGTACATGGGGTGAATGTCTTCTGGCTGGCAGGCAATATTTGACTCCTTTTTCCTTCTTGTGGCAATCTGTGTGGCAGCATCTTCTTTTTCTTCCAGAATCTGTTGTCTTCAAGCTTCTTGCTTCTCCTATGGCTTGTTTCTCTTTCTGACATTCAGTCTATTTATAAGGGGCATCAGTAATCCTGCTTAAAGCCCAACCTGATTCAATTGGATGGATCACATCTTAACTGAAGTAAAATAACGAAGATATCTTATTTAATATGGGTCCATACCCACCAGAATGCAGACCAAAACCAAAAACCTGTCCAAACTGGGCTACACATCTCAAGCCACCACTATCATGATGTGAAGGTTTATTTCTGAAATCTCAATTCATTTGCACTGGACTCTGTTCTTGTGTCGGTTCCATGCTGTTTTAATTCCTATAGCTTTGTAATAATTTGAGAAGTGTGAGCCCACCAACTTCATTCTTCTTTTTCAAGATGGTTTTGGCCAAATGGAGCCACTTACCTTTCCATATAAATTTGATGATCGGCTTTTCTATTTCTGCCAAGAAGGCTGTTGAAATTTTTTCTTACATGGGCAGGCACTGGGAATCAAACCCAGGTCTCCGGTCTGACAGGCAAGAACTCTGTGTGCTGAGCCACCATGGCTGCCCCGGCTGTTGGAATTTTGATTGGAATTGTGTTGAGTCTGTAAGTCACATTGAGGAAAACTGACATCCTAACAATGGTCTTTCAATCCATTAATGTGACATATCGTTCCGTTTATATAGACCTATTTAAACATTTCTTTTAGTAGTGTGGTTTTCCATGTATAAATCCTTTACAGCCTTGTTAAATTTATTCTTAGATATTTGATTCTTTTAGTTGTTATTATAAATGGAATTCTTTTCCTGATTTTAGATTCTTCTGAAATTATGTTCATATTGTTTATTACTATTGCATACAAATACTACTGATTTTTTAGTGTTGCTCTTGTACCCTGACATTTCCTGAATTCGTTTATTAGCCCTAGAAGCTGTGTTGTGGATTTTCAATATCTAGGTTCCTATAATCTGCAAATAGAGAAAGTTTTATTTCTTCCTTTCTACTTGGGATGCCTTTTTATTTCTTCTTGTCTAACTGCACTGGCGAGAACTTCCAGTACAATATTGAATATCAGTGGTGACAGTGGACATTCTTGTCTTATTCCTGATCTTGAAGGGAAGTTCTTTCAGTCTTTCAGCATTGAATATGACATTGACTGTGCATTTTTTTCTGTCCTATATTATCTTGAGGAAGTTTCCTTCTATTCCTAGTATTCTGAATGTTTTAATCAAGAAGAGGTGCTATAGTTTCTCAAATGACTTTTCTTTGTCAATTGAGATGATCATGTGTTTTTTTCCCTCTTCATTCTATTAATGTGGTATATTATATTAATTAATTTTCTCATGTTAAATCACCCTTGCATATCTAGGATAAATTCCATTTAATCTGTCTTTGGTAATAGGGTGATGTTGGTCTCATACAATGAGTTAAGGAGTGTTCTCTCCTCTTCAAATTTTTGGAAGATTTTAAACAGGATTGTTGTCAATTTTTCTTGGAATGTTTGATAAAATTTACTAATGAAGCATTCTTCTTGTGGGTTTTTCTCTGTTGGGAGGATTTAAAAATTTTTTTTTAAAATGTAACAACATACAAACACAAACATTCTTACCATATGATCATTGCATTCTTGATATATAGTCAGTAACTCACAGTATCATCACATGGTTGTGTATTCACCACCATGATCATTTCTTAGAACATTTGCATCAATTCAGAAAAAGAAAAAGAAGAAAGAAAAAAACTCATACATACCATACCCCTTACCCCTCCCTCTCATAGACTGCTAGTATTTTTATCTACCCAATATGTTTAACCTTTGTTTCCCCTATTTTTTTCTATACCCCTTACCACTCCCTTTCATCGATCATTAGCATTTCAATCTACTAAACTTATTTTAACATTTGTTCCCTCTTTTATTTGTTTATTTTTAATCCATATGTTTTACTCATCTGTCCATGCCATAGATAGAAGGAGCATCAGACACAAGGTTTTCACAATCACACAGTCACATTGCGAAAGCTATATCATCGTACAATCATCTTCAAGAAACATGAGTACTGGAACACAGCTCTACATTTTCAGGCAGTTCCCTCCAACCTCTCCAGTATACCTTAACTAAAAAGGTGATATCTTTATCATGCGTAAGAATAACCTCCAGGATAACCTCTCGACTCTGTTTGAAATCTCAGCCATTGATACTTTATTTTGTCTCATTTCTCTCTTCCTCCTTTTGGTTGAGAATGTTTTCTTAATCCCTTGATGTTGAATCCCAGCCCTCTCTAAGATTTCTGTCCCACGTTGCCAGGATGGTTTATACCCCTGGGAGTCATGTTGTTGGGAGATTTTTTAATGACTGACTGAATCTCTTTACTTCCTATTGCTTTCTTGAGATCTATTTCTTCTTTATTCAGTATGGATAGTTTGTGTATTTCTAAGAATTTGTGCATTTCATCTATTTTATCTAGTTTGTGGCAAATAGTCATTCCTAATATCCTCTTATACTCTTTTTATTTCTAACGGTTGGTAGTAATAGCCTGCTTTCATTTCTGACTTTAGTTATTTGTGTCCTCTTACTTCTGATTTTAGTTATTTGTGTCCTCTTTATTTTTCCTTGTTGGTCTAGCTAAAAATTTGCCAATTTTTAACCAACGTTTGGTTTAGATGATTTTCTTTTTTACACTTTATTTCATTTATTTCCATTTTAATCTTTATTATTTCCTTCCTTCTGCTTGCTTTGAATTTAGTTTGCTCTTGTTTTTGTAGTTTCTACAGTTGTGCATTTAGGTCTCTGATTTGAAATCCATCTTCCTTTTTTTTTTTTTGTATGCTGTATTGCGGGGTCACATTTCACATTTCATTCTTTCTCCACACAATGAGTATCCCCTTATTGCAGCACTATTTGTTGAATTTTTGTTTGGTTGGTTTTTGTTTGCATGTTTGTTTTGTTTGGGAAGTGCATGGGCTGGGAATCGAACCTGGGTCTCCTGTATGGCAAGTGAGCATTCTACCACCGAACTGCCCTATACCCCCATCTTGCTTTTTAATGTGAGCGTTTAGATTTATAAATTTTCCTCTCAGAACTGCCTTTGTTGCATCCCATAAATTTTCATTTACCTCAAGATATTTCCTAATTTCCTTTTGATCGCTTCTTTTCACCATTGGGTGTTTAAGAGCACATTGTTTAATTCCCACCTATTTTTGAATTTCCCAGGTCTTTTCTGTTATTGATTTTTAACTTCAATCCATTGTGGTCAGGGTATGGCAGAACCCTGACCACAGAGTTTTATGTTTATTGAGACTTGTTTTGTGACCTACCATATGCTCTATTTTGGAGAATGACCCTTGTGCATTAGAGAAGAATATGTGTTCTGCCGCCTTTTGATTAAGTGTTCTATATATCTCTATTAAGTCTAGTTCTGTATGTCTTTTAAGTCTTCTGTTTGCTTATTAATCTTCTGTCTAGATATTCTAATCCATTAGTGAAAGTGGTATATTATTGCAATCTCCTGCTATTAATATAGAACCATCTATTTCTCTTCAAATTTGGCAATATTTGCTTCATCTATTTTGGGCATCTGTTGTGTTATGCATATGTATTTATAATTTTTATTTCTTCTTGAATTGATACTTTTATCAATATATAGTGACCTACTATGTCACTTGTAATAGTTTGATTTAAAGTCTATTTTATCTGATATTATTGTAGCTACCCTCGCTCTCTGTCTTGTTTCCCGTTCTTTCTCTTTCAACTGATTTGTGTCTTTGAATTTAAGGTGAGTCTCAAATAAATAGTATCTAGTTGGTTCATGCGTTTTTATCCATTTTGCCAGTCTCTCTCTCTTGACTGGAGAGTTTGGTCCAGGTGATGGTGGAATTTCTTCTCCCGTTTTGCCATTTGGTCTCTGTAAGTTTTTAACCTTTTTATTTCTGATAATACCTACTTTCATATCCATTTGATTTTTTTTTATAGTGTACCATTTAGAGCCTCTTCTCATTTCTTCCCATATATAACGTTCAGATATATGCTTTGTGGCTACCATCGAGGCTTGAATTTAACATCCTGAATCTATAATAATCACCTTTGAATTCATATGAACTCAACTCCGATAGCATACGTATATACTGTTCCTATACTGCCATATCTCCCACCATTTAATTCTGCATGCTCAAATGATATATTTATATATGTCCCAAACCTTAGATTTATCATTACTTTTTATGGGTTAATGTTTTAGTATCTATAAGAAATAAAATGCAATACAACAGAAGCAGCATTTATTTAACCCATGTGGCTACCTTTATCAGAGACCTTTATGCCACTTAGAACTACTGTCTCATGGCTTTTCCTCCCAGTCAGAAGAATTCCCCTTTGACACTGCTGGTCAGCCCTGTCGAGTGGTGACAAATTCCCTGTCCCTTTGTAGTTTATCTGGTAATATCATAGCCTCTCCCTCACTTTTGAAAGACTGTTTGGCTGGATATAATATTTTTGGTTGGCAGTTGTTTCCTTTATCACTTTAAATATTTTGTCCTACTGCCTCTTGCCCTCATGATTTCTGATGAGAATTGACACTTAATCTTATTGGGACTCCCTCGTACATAACAAGGGTGTTTTTCTCTTCCAGTTCTTCTCTATCTATGTCATTTGACAGTTCGACTCCCATGCATCTCAGTGCAGTTTTCTTTAAGGTTATCCTGTTTGGGGTTCATTGGACTTCTTGAATGTGCATATTCTTGTCTTTTGTTAAATTTGGAACATTTTCTGCCATTATTTCTCTGAATATTCCTTTTGCCCCTATCTCTCTTCCTCTGGGATTCCTATAATGCGTATATTGGTGCACTTGATGTTGTCCCACAGGTCTCTTGGGTTCTGTTCACTTTTCTTTTTTGTTATTTTTCTTTCTACTCATCAGCTTACGTCATTTCAATGTTTTGTCTTTGTGCTCACTGATTCTTTGGCCAGCTCCAATCTGCTATTGAAACCCTGTAGAGATTGTTTTCAATTCTTTGTTACTTTGGTTTTCAATTTTAGTAGTTCTGTTTGGTTCCTTTTTAAAAATTTCTATCTTGGTATTGAGAGTCCCATATTGTTCACTCATTGTTATCTTGAGATCCTTCAGTTCTTTTTCTCTGTGTTTTTTTAAATCTCCTTGAGCATACTCAGGTTCATTCTTTCCAAATGTTTGTCTGGTATCCCCAAAGCCTGGCATTCTTCGTTGATGGTTTCTGGATTTTTATCTTGTTGCTTTGCATGAGCCACTATTTCTGGTTTCTTTGTTTCTGTTGGAATCTCTTGTTGCCACTGGACATTTTAATATCTTAACATCTTAACTTTGGGATTTAATCCTTGAGCTGTGCTTTCCTTAAGACTGTGTCCAGTTAGAGTTGTCAGCCCATTCCTTTAGTGCCAACAGCTAAGAAAAATAATCAAGCCCATGCAAAAAATACCTTTCATAGAATTTGTAAATTGTCTCTACCTAAGCTGGTGGTCTTCTGAGTTTTGCCCTCCCATCAAGAAGATCATCTTGAGGGAAAAGTGAAGTGCCAGGGTCCTCTTGACTTTCAAGACCTGCAGCCTTGTCCTGGGCTTGTGCTCATTTTACCCTTAGAGACTCCGCCCCCCCCCCGCCCCCCCCGCACCATACACACACAGGAATTTAAACGCCCTTTCTACTACTTATGAATTAGACTTTTTTTGCCCACCCAGATGCTCTGTTCTGTGACTCAAAGCAACTATTCCTTTGCTGCAGTGCAACTTTCATTTAATTGTTTCTTTCATTACCTGAGCTGTTCACAAGGTCTTTAGCCTGTGGAATAAGTCCTGGGAGGGTGAGCCAGAGATGAGTTTCCTAGTTCAGTTTTTAAGGCTGCCCCCAGATTGATGGTTACCTACTGACAGACACCCTAATTTGCACATACGTGTTACTCTGCTCTCTCTGGAACAGGGCCAGTTACCCCCAATCGGAGTCAGGCTGGCTCCACAACATGCCAGGGAGGGGGTAGAAAAGGAGTCACCAACAAAGGCACTATGAGCTTCCCCTGCCTGTTTTTAAAGCTGTGTCTTCTTGAATTGTCGCTGACCTAGTTAATGCAAACTTTATGTTTTTTCCAGAGTTCTCAGGAAGATGTGTCACTGATTTCTGCTACTTGTTAAAAGATTCTTTGGGGAAATGGCTTCCTGGAGGGATTATGCTGGCACGTTGGTCTACTGGAAGCTCCCAAAGCCAATGCTTATTTTTAAAACATAATTTAAATTGCGGGGAGGAGAGGCAGCATGGCAAATACAAACAAAAAACATTTTCTCATATTTTAAAGGAAAGCACTTCAGCTGCAAGAATGATTTTTAGCAGGCTTGCAAATGAGATTTCTTAAAGTGTCTCTTCAGAGTTAATGTTTAAAGTTGGCTGTTAATTTTATTGCAGGGTGAATATAGTCAAAGCAAAAAGTCTTGTGCAGTGGTTGGCATGGAAGAGTCATCACAACAATTATCTCTGTTATTTTGGTATTTAACAAGAAATGTTGTTTTCATATGATTTAAGAGTTTTGTCTGGAAAGAAGAAAGACACCTACTAATATTTGGCATCATATGGGTTTTCTTCTTTTTCGTTTAAATTATTTTTTAAGTTTACTGTGTAGTATGTACATCATACTCTTAATCTTTAAGAGATTAAGAAACCCCACAATATTTGTACAGTTTTTGGAAACGTCTGGAATGTGCCATTAGGTTGCACACCAAGGGTGTTCTTTACAGACAAGTGTGTAAGAAATAAACCATTGAAAAACAAAACAAAACACCTGCCTTTGCAGCTGCATTTCCCAGTAGTAGACGATCCAGGGACCATGTAGACCAAATATCTCCTGTTATTCACACTCATGAGGATGGAACACAATGAAGTAAAGCAGATTAAGGAATCATAAGTTAATTTGCCTTTCTATCTGTCTATTCCGACATACCCGCATCTGTTCCCCTATTGAGATCAGGTAGTTTTGGCCATTTCTGTTTTGGTTTGTCCCTGAGATTGCACACTTGTATATTTTGAAGCAGATGAAGTTCAGAAATTCATCTATTTTTGTGGCTATTTTGTAGAAAATCAAGAGTAACAGTTGATTCAAATTCCAGGTGTAAAACTTGTAGAAAATTCTGCCGTAAGGAATGCTATTTATTTTAGGAAGCAACACTGCAGTTTGTGTTTATGACACTGAAGATTAAGTTTAAGGGAATGATTTAAAAGACTGGTAGGTAGTGATGACTTTGTATTTTATGCCTGCAGTTGCAACTATGCCTTGATTAAAGTAGGTATTTTTGGATGTCATCCCCCATTGATTTGTTTAACAAATCATCACATGTACAGTTTGTCTAAATAAGCAATAAATTTGCAAAATAATAAAAAAAAAGCCATGCAAATGTTTTGTTTCCTGAATCTTAGTTTTTCATACTGCCTTTGTACTGCATTTTCATGCCTTCATTATGATGTTGAATTATTTTGATTTCTTGTTTCAAAAAAACTGCTGTCCTCCCAGTCTGGAACTGTCCCCTGAGACTGGACCCTTTCAAAGCTCTGTAACCTCTGAGACCAGGTGATAATAAGGGAGAGCTCTAAATTTAGGATTTTAAGTAGGGATCCAAGTGCTGAAGCAACCCTGTGTATTAACTTGTGGTGGGAACATCTGTTCCATAGAGTTGTGTGGCTGCTGCTGTTCATATGTACAAATCTTTAATATGAGGCAGCTGGTCAGTGGCTTCTGTGTTTAGCTCTGTCTTTTTTTTTTTTTTTTTTAACTTCTTTTTGGACTTCTATCCTGTTTGCTTCCTAGTGGCTTGACTCTTAAGAGATCAGAGAGCAAGATCACTTTTGTCCATTCTGCCTACTCCCTTTCTTTATGTCATTTAAGATGTGTAATGTTGACTCATCAACACTTACTCAGGGTGTCGGAGCAGAGCCATACACATTTCTGTTTCCAGCCTTCTTGACATGGAAACTGAGATTATTCCTGTCTTCTACCTTTTTTTTTGTGGAGGTCATTTTGAAAATTATTTCAAATACTCTTAAATAAGCTTGATGTTGTCTTTTTATTGCTTTTGTTCTGGAAATTTTCAGGCTTAAAGAGTCTTAAAAAAAATGCAAACATGCACTGGGAATGATTTACATTTCATTTTCTCTAACTCTTCCCTTGTGTAGGTGTGGTCCTTTTGCAAGAGGTTAAGTCATTTGGAGTCATGTAGGTCATTGGCGGCAGAACTAGAATACAAGACTAATTCTCTGCTTCATCAAGACCTGTTTTTCAGTTTATTTTGCTTTGATGATAAATAGGTGAGCTCTTGAGAAAAAGCAGTGGTTTTTCCCTCTGTGATATTGGCAAATTTTTAGCCCTCTGACTTCAGAAAATAGACTTTCTGCATTAAAATAAAAAAAAATATATTGTCATACTCATTAAATGAATAAATAATACACAAGATTCTTTTTCATCAAAGAGCTAAAAACCTTCCTGTAATATATTCTTTGATAATTTTCTCTGATATGGAAATGGAATCATCTTGGGTGAAATATTGTACAGAGTCCTTTAAAGTATTTTGATTCCAATTCCTGATTTATAATTTTGTATTTCTGGTTAGTTTGCATACATTATGCTATGAAACCAGAACCATTATTTTTGCCTCAATCTAATTACATACTCCATATTCTTGGAGGTAGATAAGGAAACATTTCAGAATTTCATATTAAATTTATTGATTTAAAAATTTTTTCTATCTTTTCTGTCAACAGTCAACAATATTAGTGCTTTTTGCAGGATTCACAGTACCCCTTTTAGCATATCTCATATGTAGTTTTAATGGTAGGTCATGACCTACTTTTTTTTTGCATGGGCAGACGCCAGGAATCGGACCTGGGTGTTTGGCACGGCAGGAGAAAACTCTGCCACTGAGCCACCATCGTACCACCCAGCCATCACCCACTTTTATCCATATTTTTCATAAATATAATAAATGCCTCCTATTGTTGGAATAAGTATTACAAACCAAATATGAGAAGCGGACAGAATATGAATTCTAGTATCTTAGTTCCCAGCATTTGATTTGGGTAAGATGTGCTTAGTTCATGGCAGCAGATGGCTGAAATATGCTTCTGATAATGGGCCGGGTGATTCAAGAGCTATGTTGAATCCATGAGTGAATATCGTAACAGAGAGTGTTACAGTACTGGATATTTTTCAGATGAGAATTGAAACTCAGCTGCTGAGTGTGTGGTCTTTAAAATTCCCAAGGTGCTTTTTTTTGCAAGACAATGGCTTGTTATCCAGCGTCATGGTCAAATGAGTAATTGCTCTGTCCATCGCCTCTTGCAATTTCATTTGTACAAGGTCATTATATCTGCCTCCTGAGCTGAACTGTCTCATTAAGGGCGTGTGGCCTTTCTAACTGAGTGGGTGTGATCTCTTTCATTACCAAACACTTGCATTTATCGTTTGCCTTTCCCTGCTTTGGGAGAAGAGGCTGTAGTTGTTTAGCTTCTATAAACTGGAGCTGGTTTTTTTTCTCTTTTCATTGCAATATTTGATTTTCTTTTTAATTGGATTTCTGGCAGAAGGCATGAGTTTGTATTCACTTTTCCCTCCTTATTTCTGTATACTAGGAGAAGTTTATAAACAAATATTAATTGAGCATTTGTTGCATAAGGAGCATAATGCTGGACCCAGGTGTTACAGCAATGAAGAGAACGTACAAGACCACAGCCTTAATGGAGATCATATATATTTTAGGGAGGTGAGAAGGATGAAGAACAATGTGGATGAGTAAATGTGCAATATGATAGAAGTCGATCAGTGCTATGTATTGGTGTTAGTTAGGGTGGGGTAGAGGACATTGCTGCCGTGTAAAATAGGTCATGGAGGAGGAGGTCCTTACTGAGAGGAGATTTGAACATAGATCTTAAAGAAATATGAAGAGAAGGCCCTTCTCAGGCAGAGCAGATAGCAGATGCAAAGGACTGGAGGTAGGAGTGTGTCTGGCATGATTGATCAACTGCTAGGGGGTTAATGTTTCTGCAGTAGGATGACCAGATGAGTGATGAGTTTTGTAGGGATTTTTATAGCCCCTGGGCTGAGAACAGACTTTTGGGGTACAGGGGAAACATTGTAATGGCGGCTTGGACCAGAGTGAAAATGGTGTCATTATATTTTGGATATATTCTGTAATTAGAGCTGTTGAATTCGCCAACCCGTTGGAAATTGGGAGTTGAGAATGGATTGTAAATAAGCCTGGAAGTTCCCGCTGTTGCAGGTCTGGAGAAGCATCTTGTGTCTTGACCTTTGGCCTGCTGGTTTATGTCTTACAAGTGTCAGGCTACTTGTTAATTGCCCTAACTTGGTAAGAATGAGCACGTGAATTGATTATGACAGTGAAAGGATGTAAGAGATAAATGTTAAGGATGGATCTCATTGTTCTTTTTAAATAATACTAAGTGATCAATGAATGTAAGTAGAAAATCAATAGACGAGCAGGAAGCAAATGGTACATTGATTTGGAAAAATATTACCAAGTGCCTAGCTAAGTGGAAGACTGGATTTTTTTTTTTTTAACAAAAGCAGTTTGCACTTGAGTAAGAATTCCAGTGAATAATAAATATTGCTAACGCTTACTGAGTGCTTACTATCTACCAGTCATGCTTCTAAGCCCATTACAAATATTAATTCCTTTTGTCCTCATGAAAGCCCTCTGAGATAAATTACTGTCGTTATTCCCATGTTAGGGAGATTGTAAGCTACTTGGCCCAGGTCAAACAGCTGAATGGCAGGGCATGCTGGGGTTTCAACAAAGGCAGTCTGGTTCCAGAGTCCATGCTAATTTGTTAGAAATAAAACTCTAATTTGGTTAGGAGCTTTGCTTAGCTGACAGTTTCATTTCTTGAGTGTAGACGAGTCAGTGAGGATTTCAGTACTCTGAACTTTATTCTCACTAAGAGTGCATGTTGGTTTTAACAAAAAGTATAGACATTTGGGATCAGAAGAACCATAGAGGGAGAAAGGACAGAATTTGAAAATATTACTTAAGGAAACCTGGAACTGAATTAAATCTTGGTTTCCTCAACTTGTTAGCTGCATGACCTAGATTTTAGTCATTTAACCTTTCTGAATGCTCAGTTCCCTAATATGAAATTTCCCAGGGTGGCGTTAATGAAAACTCCTAGGAAAATTCCTGGTCTACTTAATAAATTTTAATTTCTCTTCCCATACCTCTGCTAGAGAGGCTGAAAATCAATATAGGCATTTCTACAAATGAATTGGCTGGAATTTTAAAAAGTTTAGTAGAGAGTGGGCAACAAAACAACCCACTGTAGCTTCACAGCTACAATATATGTATTTATTTGAACCAGTGCTTGTCAGCCTTGAATGTGCATTTGAACCATCCAGTTTTCTTGTTTAGGTGCAAGTTCTGATTCTGTAGTCTAAGCTGGGGCTTGACGTTCTGCATTTCTAACAAGCCAATAAGATGCTGATATGGCTTGTTTGTAGATTACGGTTTGATTAGTAAAGACCTATCACAGTGTATTTATGAAGACACACCATAGGAAGTTATGGTAAATAATATTCAAGTGAATATAAAAGCATTTTAACAGAGATTTTGAGAGATGAAGTCAGCTGTATCATAGGTAATATGTATTTATCCATATTCTAGGCGGTGTCACTGAAATATTTTTGAATAGATAGATGTCTAGGGAAACTGTGAGGCTATCAAGCACAGATGTTTTAGAAGGAATTCCTTCAGTGAAATAATCAGGCTAGATAACTGCTGATATTCATTTTAGCCTTGTGATCTGATGTTAAGTCAAAAACTACCTCTTGCTGAGAGGGGTAATATGAGCTTTATATGGTGTCTAACACATATAATAATCAGAAGAAATCTCAGAATTTCCTGAGAATTCTCAATAGAAAGTACAAGCATTCATTGGCATATATGTGATTTTGCTCTCTGATCATAGATCATAATATCATATATTATATTTATCATAACTGATATACATATGCCAAGAAATGTATGTGTCCTATTATGCAGTTCCTTTGATTTATTGTTAGCAGTAGTTTTTTCACCTGTTTGAGGTCATGATCATTTGTGCACTGTTTTTCAGACATTTTTGAAATCTAGCTGACTTATTAAGAAGAGTAAATGGATGAGGCATTGTTATAGACCTTACATAGAGTCTTCTTTTACACAGATGTAATATTAGCAGGAGAAGAAGTGTCTATTTATGGGAGATGTGTTTTCTCTCATCCAGCTGAATTCTAAAGGCATTTTTTCAAGTATTTCTAGACCTGCCACCTGTTAAATCGTGGTGATCCTAACGATATTTTTATCATGAAAGAAGATAAGCTAGAAATATAAAGTACATTAGAGGTTGGAAAATGTAAGACTTTTTGAATCCTGTTTGCATTAAGCTCTTGGATCTGCCTGTTCTGGCTGGACTTCAGGAGTGCCTGAAGTGAACACAAAGGAATGGTATGTATTTATACTTCTGTAAATACGATCCTGTATACTTTCCACCGAGAACTTGCGAGCAGCCCTTTTATGGTCAGCCAGGGGTTTTCCCACAGGCCTCTGGCCCCTGGACAGACCACAGGACTATATGCACAAGAGTGTGTTTTTGATACCACCCATAAGAGTGGTTCCACCAGCTCGTTCTTTGTAGAAAATCCTAGAAATGATTGAAAAGGCAGTTCTTTTTTTAGTTTCTTTTCCTATCCAGTTTTCAGTTTGCTGATAGGAACTACTTCTCAGATGGACAGTGTAACCTTGTTATTTTGACCTTGTTCTGTTCAGATTTGTGGGGGCTCATGGACTGTATGGTATTTTATATTATCACCTAGGCAAGTTCAAAGTTTCTTTATGAAGAGTCTCAAATTGCATTCAGATGTTGACATAAATTATTAACTGACTCGAAAGTTGAAAGAAGGATTGTAATGGTATTGATGGGCGATGTTAGGAAGCAGCATTTAGCAAGCACATATTTGATATTTTCTTTTGGTTTCACATTATTTTCTAACAGTGAATTAATATGAACGCTGATGATAGCATTATTTTAAAACTAATGTAGTCTCTAGTAAGTATTAGACCTAATAACGATAAGCCACCCTTGTTCTCTTCCCAAAGCAAAATTATTCCTATGACGGGTGGTTGAATGTCCATATTTGAAACCAAGGTTTTCTATAGAAGTACAGAACAGAGCCTGTTGGGAAGCATTAATTAGCTTTCCATGGCTCATTGTCCCTCATCTTGCCACTTTCTCATATGTAAGATGGTACTTTATTTTTAATAACTTTCTATGAACTGCTCAACTTCTTGGCAAACATTTTAAATAGCACTATTTATAAGCTGTATAATTATATAAGTAAAGTTCCTCTCAGGTTATGACTAGAGCCCTCCTTCCCCTACCTTCTTTACCTTGCACTGACCCCAACCAGGAGGCCTCCTACTCGCCCCTCGGGGCTCAGCTTAATAGTCACTGCATTTATACATTCATTATTTATCCACAGATATAATATTTATAGATTCTCAATCTTTTTAGACTCCGAACCCCTTTACACTTGTACAGACTTTCGAAGAGCTGTTGTGTACTTATATCTATTGATAGTTACCATGTTAGAAATTAAAATTGAGACATTTAAAGATGTTTATAAGCTCATTTAAAAATAGCAGTGATAAACAACTTAACGTTAACATCTTATGAAAAAAAAATGATTATGTTTTCCATAGCAGAAAAATTAAAGAGAGGCATTGCTTTAATTTTTTTTTGAAATCCCTTTAATATCTGACTTACTAGAAGACAGCTGCATTTTCCATATACTTCTGCATTGAGTCTGTTGCAACGTCAGTTAGTTAAATCATTAGTTGCATCAGGAAAACTTGACAGTATACTTCTGAGCAAATGAGAATGAAAAAGGCAAAAAAATCTTAGTAGTAGTATAAAATAGACTTGACCTTGTGGATCCCTGAAACGGATTTTGCGTAGACTCTCAGAGGTCCCCGATCACACTAAGCAAACCACTAGGCTTGACCATGGATAAATCAGTGCACAGAGACAAAAACCCCTGCCGTTGCGGACTTGAAGTTTATTCTTAGTATTATGCAATTTTCCTTTTAAATACTTTTAACTCTCCCACTATGCTTGAGTCTCAGAAGGCAGGGATTTCTTGTATTTGAATCTCGTTCAATGTTTATTTTTCTGTTTACATTACTAAGGATTTGCAGAATGAATGAATTATATCAGCTATTAATGGCCAGCTTGACTATATGATTTTTTCTTTTTTAATTGTATAATGTAACATACAAAATATGTTATATGTGTATATGTTGTACAAATTAACAAAGCAAAGAAAGAAAAAAAAAGCAATAGTTTTCAAAGCACTCTTCAACAAGTAATTACAGGACAGATCCCAGAGTTTGTCTTGGGCTACCATGCCATCACCTCAGATTTTCCCTTCTAGCTGCTCCACAATTTAGGACACTAGAAGGAATAAATATTTTGTTATCATTACAATCGACTTTTGTGTGTGTGTGTGTGAGAAATAACATACATGCAAAAAAGCAATAAATCTCAAAGCACAGCACCACCTTTGATCATTCTATCACACTCTAGGGGAATTTGGGCTATGGCCATTCTAACTTTTTCATGTTGGAAAAGGGCTGCCAATACTATGGGGTAGGGAGATGGAGCTAGCTGATGTTCTGGAGAGGTTGGGCCCTTTAGATTACAGGACTTACCTGGTCCAAGTTGTAGGTTTCTGGAGGTTGTAGGTTTCTGGAAAGTGCATGGAACCCTTGTTGAATCTTATATATTGCCCTAGGTATTCTTTAGGATTGGCTGGAATGATTTTGGTTGGGCTTTGGCAATTTATAATATGTAGCAATGTCTAACTGAAGCATGTGTAAGAGTGCCCACCAGAGTAGCCTCTCAACTCTATTTGAACTCTCTCAGCCACTGATACTTTATTAGTTACACTTCTTTTCCCCCTTTTGGTCAGGATGGCGTTGTTGATCTCATGCTATCAGGGCAGGACTCATTCCTGGGAGTCATCTCCCACACTGCCAGGGAGACTTTCACCCCTGGATGTCATGTCCAATGTAGGGGGAAGGGCAATGATTTCACTTACAGAGTTAGGTTTAGAGAAAGTAAGGCCACATCTGGGCAACAAAAGAGATCCTCCAGAAGTAATTCTTAGGCATGCCTATAGGTAGGCTCAGCTTCTCCACTACCTACATAAGCTTCACAAGAGCAAGCCTCAAGATCAAGGGCTTGGCCTACTGTTTTGGGTGTCTCTAATGTTTGACATAGTATCAAGGGATTCCCTGATGATAAAGTTTAATAGTTCCATATTTTTTCTCCCATCCCTCAAGGGACTTTGCCAATAGTTTTTGATTATGTGCTTCATATATTCTAGGATGTATCCAGGCATTATATTAAGCTATACAGGATTAAAAGCCCTCATTCTTATTCTGGGCTCCCTGTGTTTTAGTTGTTCAAATGAGCTGTCCAGCCAAGTTGAGTTAGATTATGTGCTACAGAAAATTTAGCTTCTGGACAAAATAGACCTTTCTTTCTTAGATCTCAAAGAGTAGGTGCAGTTCTAAAATATAGACAATGTCTTCCTTATCCCTGTGTTCTGAGTTACTTTAATCCTGACCTGATCAGCTTCATTCTTATCTCTAAATACCAGGTTATAGATAAATAATACAGCCTCTCAGAAGTCCAGAAATAGTAATTACCACTCTAGATTAAATGTGTCTGCTATAAGAGCTTACGATCTAGGCCCTTGTTTTCTTATAAGCGTTTTCTAAAGGAG
Organism: Tamandua tetradactyla; assembly: GCF_023851605.1. Lineage (NCBI taxonomy): Eukaryota > Metazoa > Chordata > Mammalia > Pilosa > Myrmecophagidae > Tamandua > Tamandua tetradactyla. The sequence continues at coordinate 9,693,636 of NC_135348.1, forward strand.
ACCATACAATAATCGTTTTTTTGTTTCAGGCTTATTTTGCATCACCAAATGTCCCACAGGTTCCCTGTCGAACAATATATAAATTTTGACTCCATTTTTTCCTCTGTAAACAAAGATATAATAATTATCCTTTTTACTAAATCTTGTTTTAAAACACTTAAAAACGATTTGCCATTTGGTTAGCATTTTTTTTAGCAATGGTAAAGTTGAATACTTTTCTTCATAAATTTCTGCTCATTTGTATTTTTTTGTGAAGTACATCATCATATGTGGTTTGGTTTGCTAATGCTGTTGGAATGCAATACACCAGAAAAGGATTGACTTTTATAAAGGTGATTTATTAAGTTACAAGTTAAAATTCTAAGGCCATGAAAATATTCAAATTAAGGCACCAATAAGAGGATATCTTCTTGAAGAAAGGGCTGCTGGCATCTCGAATATGTTTGTCAGCTGGAAAGTCACGTGGCTGGTATCCTCTGGTCCTCTTTCAGTTTATGTACAGTAATTTTCAAAATGCATAGTTAAAGAGATCACTTTTTAAATAGTTTTTTCTTTCATTTTATGAAATAATTTGTTTTTTAATGAAATGTGAATATGACCTGGTGCATTTTATTCAGGAATCAACTCATTGGGATTGATTGTACTAAACCCATGTCAAGTCCCTCCCTGCCCCCTTTTCTTATTGGCAAAGGATTCATCCTTTTTCTCTTCTTGGAGGGGGCCGCTTCACCTTTTAAATTTTACCTCCCCACAAGCCTGGTTGCTTAGAAGGATATGGTGGAACAGAACATCCCCCTTTCTTCCTTCCTTTATTGTTCCTGAAGACAAGAACAGAGGCTCTTTTCATGTAAAGGGTTTTATTTGGGAAGCAAAAAAAAAAAAAAAAAAAACATTGGCAAAGTGATTATGGAATCTTTTAAAACTATTAAAATTGAGTCAGACTTTTTTGCTGAAGTGATAAATGAAGTTCAACAGGGCCACTGAACTCAGTGTATCCCCTGGAGACTGTAGCTCCCAAGACCTCCTTTTTTTAGGGCTTTAGAACCTAAAACATTCTTTTACTCTTTGGTCACCCTGACTGATAAAAATATATACCCAAAGAACTGACCATGCACTGACTGAGCAAAGTATCCGTTTTGCTAAATGTTGGGCAGCCATCCAATAATCCTCCCAAATACAGTGTTTCTGACAAATTACGTTGAAGAATGTGGCTTACACCTGAGTCCAAAAATGGAATTTTTGCCTTTATAACTGGGTCTCTGAAGAGGCCTAATCTATTTACCCACCAAGTCCGACAATAGGGGAATCCTGAGCCCTTGTGGAAGGGGTTAGCGAGTGACTGCCCACAACGGCAGTAAATGTCCTGGCCTGTTTGAAGCTGTTATGTTCCCCAAGAAAGCCATGTCCTTTAATCCTCATTCAGTATTGCCGGGTGGGATCTTCTTGATTATTTCCATGGAAACCCACCCAGATTGTGAGTGGTAACTTTTCATTAGGTGGTTTCCATGAAATGTGTCTCTACCCATTCAAGGTGGGGTTGCTTACTGGAGCCCTTTAAGAGGACCCATTTTAGGAAAAGCTTTAGATCCCACAGAGCCCACACAGCTAGAGACCTTTGGAGATGCCAGAGGAAAATGCCCCGAGGGAAGCCTTATGAAATCTGGAGAGAAAGCTAGAAGATTTCACCATTTGCTTTTCCAACTGAGAGAGAAACCCTGAATGTCATCGGCCTTCTTGAGTCAAGGTATCTTTTCCTGGATGCCTTAAGTTTGGACATTTTCCTGTCTTTAGAACTGTAAACTTGCAACTTAATAAATTCCCCCTTTTAAAAGCCATTCTGTTTCTGGTACATTGCATTTTGGCAGCGTTTACAGACTAAAGCAGGTCCTAACCAGAAACTGATGGAAACTCAGAGTTTAATGAAGCGACTTTAAAAAGAACAATAATAAACCCACTACATGTTAACCTAAATAACATAATTTTATGAAAAATAATTACATATTCCAAAGAAAAATTACATTAATGAGTGGCATTATTTTGCATTTTTGCAAATCTCTTTAATGCCTGGCATAAAGGATGACAGCATATGCTCGTATCTGTGTCTGCATTCAATCTATTGTGATATCACAACATGTAGCTTTTTGAAAACTCCACTATATACTCATGAAAGAATGAGTGTGTAAAAGACAAACTGTGTGTTAATGTTATTATGAAAAATATTTTCATCTTGTGGACTTATTAAAAGGGCCTTATCCTTATTTTTTATTTATTTTTTTTACTATTATTATTACTTTTATTTTTTTTCTCTATATTAACATTCTGTATCTTTTTCTGTTGTGTTGCTGGTTCTTCTAGACCGATGCAAATGTGCTGAGGGGCGATGATCGTGCATCTATGTGATGATGTTGGAAATTGCTGATTGCATGTGTAGAGTGGTATGATTTCTAAATGTTGTGTTAATTTCTTTTTTTCCGTTGATTAATAAAAAAAAAAAAAGGGCCTTATCCTGACTCCAGCCAGAAAAGAGTAGTAATTTATATTTATCTCCCCAAATTTGCTCTTTTATATTCTTATTGCATAATAGAAAATGGAAAGATATCAATTTGGAATTACAACTTTCTAATACATTTCCATTCTGGCAATTGTCAGTTTGTGTTTTGATATTTTACAAAGTGTTAAACATTTTAGGGCGGTGCAACAGTGGCTCAGTGGCAAAATTCTTGCCTGCCATACCAGAGACCCAGATTCGATTTCCGGTGCCTGCCCACACACACACACACAAATTTTTTTTAATTAAAAATTTTAATTGCCTTAAGAGCAAAGACCCTATATTTTTAATTGTGTACTCCTGTTGGTTAATTTAAGATACATATAACTACTTAACATGCAGTAAGTTGGGATGTCTTATTCAGTACATGAAGAGTATTTCATTGAAATGAGGGGAATATGTAGCTACTATAGGGATACCTACTGTGTTGGCCAGCATTCTTTAGCTTTCTTTTATTTAGGTCTTTAAACAACCCTCTGAATTAGTTGATAGCCTTTTATAGATGAGGCAGCTAAAACTTAAGAGACATTATGTAACTTGCCCCAGAGCCTGAATTTTACAGACCTGACTCCACCATACGATGGTCATTATACTTTATAATACGTATTAACTATTGTTCCGTACTTTTTTTCACTCTTTGAGTACAAATATAGAATGCTGTCTCTGGTTTACTTCCTTTAACTAACTAAAGTAGATATCAAGGCTCTTGATATCTAAAAGCTAAACTTAAGTGCATTCATTTATAATTAATGAATTAATTCAAAAGATTTTGCCCTACAGACGTAAATGGTAGAAAATGTGAAGGTGAGTTTAACACAGAATCCTAGCTGCATTTGGACCCTTTAGCATATTACATATTCCTAATAATATGTCAAATTAGCATTATATTAGTAAGTAAATATCCCTCCATTACACCTTTTATTTATACATTTTATAATTCTTTGAGCTACTTTTGAGCCAAATCATACAGAGTAAGGAGTTTCATTTCTGATTTAGTAGCCTTGCATTTGTCCATTGCAGTGCCTCTCGCCTTAGATCTTTTCAGCAGTAAGATTTGATGTACTTAAATGTTACCTTGGGCCATTTTTCTGGGATGTTTATGAAAAACCATCACCACTGACGCTCCACACCCAAAGCAGTCCAACCTGAAGTGTCCTGAAGCATATGCAGTAACCAAAGAGGTTGACGTGATCCTGGGCAATTTAAGCCTTCATGGATCTTTGTCTTTAATTTAAGTGTTTTTCCGGTTGAAATATAATACTCTTTGTCCTGTAGCGTACTTAGTCTTTTGATTGTCACTGTGGAGTTATCTTTTCAGAAGCCCTGCATTAGTCTGGGGAAGGTAATCCAAAAATGTTTTAATAACAGGAAATGTTTGCCATTTCAGCCATAATACAAAAGAATTCATGTTTACTGGGAGCTGGTCAGGCATCTGCTTTCAAGTTCTAAAGGTCAGAATTCTGAAGCTGTGCTGTCTTTTGCCATTTAAAGTTCCTGTCCATTTTGTCTATTCAGAACAATTTTCCTGCATTCCCAATAGAAGCTGTTTTGTTTTGTTTTTTCTCTTCTATAGTAGCAGGAAAAGGAAGTTGAAATTATTGTCTTTATGAAAGGAATCTCAGCTTTATAGTGGGATTTCATTTTTGTTTACAATTAAATGTCTGTGTGGTAATGCCTTATTTAATAGAAGCCTTTTAAGGTAGGGTAAACTATTCGCTTGACATTGTCCCTCCTAAACATTTAATATGATTTTCTATCTTAAATATCCTTCATTGATCAAGCTCAAACTTCTTATTGCTTTCATCTCTCCAGCTCAGATCACTTAAGTCCTAGCTATTTTTAACTCTTTTCAGTTCCCCAAATTTGATGTTATGATTCTGTACATGCTACTGCCTCTGCCTGCAGTTCCTGTTCAACTGTCTGCTGGAAAAATCTTACAACAATAAGGACAAACTGTATAGAATTTTATGAGCTAAATCTACTTTTGAAAGGTATTAATTCTTACAATATAACTTTAAGAAATATCCTCCAGCATTGTATATAAGTTATCTAGTATTCATATAACAGCTTATAGGTGAGGTGAAAACCAAGAACTTTTGCTTTTGGGGGATTAGAAACATGTAAGTCTAATGACAAGTTAATCCAGTTAGTAATCCAGTTGATTTGGATTAAATCCAAAATCAAATTGTAACCGATGTAATGTTCTAGCACTAGTGGATCACATGTGTGAACCAAGGACTTTTTCTTTCCTTTCCCTCCCAACCTATCTCCCTGTTCCTCCCCTCCCCTCCTCCTCCCCCTCCCTCTCCCCCTTCCCTCCCATTCCCTGCCCTTCCCTACCCAACTTTTTGGGCCTTCTGAGTAGGAGTTTGAGCTACTCAGGTTCCTAGTAGTTCCAGCCTATCAACACGGATAACATACCTCGAAAGGATCTTTGAAAGTAAGAGGTAACTTGATGTGAAACCAAGCATTTAAAAACGTTACTAGCTGCCCCTAAAATCCGTAAGTCACTAAGGGCTGATTAATCAAGGAATCTTTTCCATTCTGCTCTGCGTAAAGTCTGACTGTTAACCTCAGTTAACTCCTATTGAACAGTAAATCACGACTGAACAGTAAAGTCACTGAAGTAGAAGGAGGGGAAAATGAATGCTTTTGTCTCTTTGGATAATTCTTTTGTGTTTTGATACTTCCAGAAGGCTGGATGAATAGAGTTCCTGTTCATATGCCATGGGGCAAAACCAGTTGTTGTTTGTTGTTTTTTTTTCCAGTAAGTTTTGTAATTTTCTTTGACTTTTTGCTATGAAAATTTGATTATATGAGCTGTAAAAATGCCGCTTACTTTTTCTCCCCTTTCCTTTCTACCCACTTCTTTTCTTCTGATAATTCACATAGCTCAGGACATAGAATATTTATTTTCTGCAATTTATTTTTTGAATAGTCAGTGCTTAATTTTTTGAACTATCCAGATCCTTGAGTATTTTAACATGAATTAACATGCTCTTAACATGTTTAAATAGCATATTTTTTTGTTCGGTCATAAAGATTGATTTGTATCTTCTGTTTTCTTGATGGCCGACAGTTTGCTCATTATTTTATTTTATTTTTTAATTAAGGGTTTCCAAATTGAAGGTCAGTAATGCTCAGTTTATTTCAGTGTATTTAAATAGCAGGTGTGTCACTACTTCGTCATCTATTATGCCCAGCTAACCTTACTAAATTGTTCCTAATTGTCTAATTTATTGAAGTTGTCTCTACTCATGCCTTCTTTCTGGAAGAATTTGTGCACATTATTTAAGTTTACAGTTGCTTTGTCCACTGTATTTTTTTTTTGTTACTTTGCTTGTCTCTCATGTAAATATAATTATGTATGATTAGCATGACAGTCTATTTAAGAAGCACCATAGAGATAAACACTTAGTCCTTCACTTACTATAAACTTTGTTCTTCAGATAACCAGTGTGAAAAAAAGTGGACTCTTGTAAGCAGTGTTTTCAGAAAATCCCTAATGGCTAAATTCTGTTCCTTTAGGAGCTGTGTATAAGAAATCTTTAAAGGCAACCATAAAAGAATGTTTTTCTTGGTCCTTTAAAGACTGGCAAAAAGAACAAAAAGAAACCGTATCGGTTGATTTAAAAGGAAAGTATCTAAAAAGGCCTGTGTAGAACATGGAATGGGCAAACTATCTCTTTCTGGTCTGTGCACCAGCCTGTCCCCCTTTTCTATCACCTAGGCCTCAATTATTCTTCCCAGCAGCCTGTCCCCTGGTCCTTTACAGCCCGTCCAGCTGTTCTGAGGTGGGTTTTGTGTTTTATTTTTGTGTTACCCAGCCCAGGTCTTTTCTTTTTACCTTAGCCTAATGCATTAGTTAGTAAATCCCACCTTACAAATGCAAGTGTCATGCATGAATTTTCAATCTTTAAAGATAAAACGGAATCTGTGGGTAGATGGAAAGGGTGCTATTAAGTGCCCCACAGTCTGGCAAAATCTAATCACATGGACCTGTGTAAGTTAGGAGGGAGTTTCTAAGGGCTTGGTATTGCTAACAGTACTTAGTAAAGTGGAAAATAATATTCTATAAAACAGGAATGAAACCAAGTTGTGTTTCAAAAATGTTCTCTTTAACCCAACCACAAAAAGTGAATTATTTCCAGATACTGGATATTTGAGATGTAGTTAATGAATTTAGAATTCTAGAAATATTCACCACCAATCTCATTCATGTATTTTGCCATCTAGCAAAATACATTCTAGAGTTATCTTTCCACCAGTGCCCCACCTCTGTGGTTTGTTCTTTACGTCTCACTCTTGAAATGCACCTGCCTCCCAAGTGTTTACAGATGAAATTTTACAAATTTGAAAAGACTTTAAGTCCCAGCTTAAAAGCTGTTTTTCCCTGTTTCTACCCTTTTTTACTCATCCAGTTCATCTGCAAGTCATCTTTCTTCATGTTTGCTCCCGCAACCATTACTCCAGTTCAGCAGCTCCCTGGGTTTCTTGCTTGCCCTCATTTGTTCCAGGGAAATCTTTTAAAAATGCAGCTAACATCCTGTGAAGCGCCTGCTTAAAATCCACCAGTGTTTTTCCCAGCAAAATGAGAATATATTCCAAGTGTTTTATTCTGATTCCAGAGCTTTGCCTTATTTTCAGACTTCATTTTATACAAGTTTTCCCCGTTGCCATCCAACTTAACTTTCATTTCCACCAAGACACCCATACCAAGCTTGGCCTAGTTCTAGCAGTTCCCTCTGTTGGGAATTCTTTTACTGTTGGTCTGTCTTTCCATTTGGATTCTAGCATCAGTGCCTCCTGCAGGCCCTACCCTTGTACTCTGCCTTGACTACTACATTGCACAACCCCTGCTAACACATGCATTTCTTTGCTGAGTGCTTTCTCTTCCCTGCTTGAGTTTCCCTTTAGTTCCCCTATGCTGTCCAGCAAACCTGAAGTACTGGGGAATTACTGCCTCCTCTTCCAGTACTTCTCAGCCAATGACTGATAGGAATCCGTATATAAATACCCCAGCTCCCCTACTCCTCAGATGGGAAACCAGAAGCTTGTTCTTGTTCACCGAGCCCCATGCTTTGTTCGAAGATATTAACTGAAATTGCCCTCGGTGTCCTGATTCTGGTCCCTTTATTGGCCCCCTAATTTCCTTGTCTTATCTCATTTCCCTACTGATGTTTCTTCTGCCTTCCAAATAAATTATTCTTAATTCCTTGTCCCAAGATTTGCTGCTGTGGGAATCAGAACTAAGGAATTAACCAATCTAAAGAAGTCCACCTGTTGTCTCTCACGTCACATTATTTTAATTCTCTGCATAGCATATATCACTCTCTGCTATTTTCCTTGTTACATTGGGTAAAATTTATTTTTAAATTTTGTTTTCTTTCCTCTGGATTTTAAAAATCAAGAAAATGGGTTGTCTTTTTTTACTTCAGTATACACAGGACTTAAGACATTGTTTATCACAAGTATGCAATAAGTGATTGGTGAATAAATGGACAAAGGTTTAACAGGAAAAAAAGGGCCATATTTCAAGAATATGAATTGTAGGTTAAAGCTGTTCAGCTGCTCATGAATGGCAGCACACTTGACTGTGTGCTAAGTAAGTTTTGAACTTTTTTTATGGCCCCGCTTTGCAGAGAGAAAAAGTTTTAGCTATTCATTTGGCCAACATCTATTGCATGCCATTTCTGTGCTTCTGTGTGTTTTAGACTAGGCTACTTGGCTGGGGTGGCATTTTAAGCAAACCTTTGAAAGAATAATATTCCAACTGTTGTAATTAGGAGCACAGTGCATTCTAAAGAGGGAGGGCATTTCTTTTTAGGAATAGGCTTCGACAGTTACCCACCCTGCCACCTTTTCTTTCATTTTTCATCTCTCTCCACTCAGGCGCCTGCTTCCTAGGTTCCTCTGACGCCCCACAGCCCTGTTTGCTGCTTTTCTGACTTGTGTCTTTCTCCATGATCTGCATATGTGCAGGAATTGAGTTTTTTTCATCTCTGCCTCCTTTTCCTTGCATTTATTAGTAAATACTGACTAAATATTTGCTGACTAATTGGATATTATGCCTCTTAGAGTACTGGTTTACCTGTTGCATGTCTGGTTTTGGGAAATTTCATGGGTTATTTTTAAAGAAATGATAGCATTTGCTGATCATTCTAATGACATTGAATGTAATTCAGAAAAAAAATTGGTGTTTATATTTCATTTAAGATGATTTGAAGAAGATGGCTTTTGAATGTTCTTTGAAATAACTTCTTTGTTTATTTACAAGTTAATTGCTTTCTCCAGATTTTCCCTTTAACACTAGTAATTAAAAGTATTTAAAATTAATTAGTAATCAAATACAGCCCTGTTTTCTAAGTCTATCCATTGAATAACATCAGTGTGGTTATTATCTCTTTGTTGTTTTGAATTAGTCTTCTTAGCTACTGGATCTTTTTTTAAGACTCAAAGAACGTTGAATTGTTTGGTTTATAAATAAATATTCATTTTGATCTTAGGCATATACAGCTAGGTCTAACCTTTTTAATACTATACTGTTATTGTGGAAGAATGTGAGATCTAGAGTTATTGAATTAATAATAATTATATATGTTGATTAATTTATGTTAATTTTCCCCATGATTTAAAATTTTTATACAAAGAAGACATTAATCACTTTGTGATTTTTTTGGCCACATGAATTATTTCTAAAAACCACAAAATAAAAATATTTAGCTGTAGTTTGTTTTTTTTTTAAACTTTTTTCATTGTATAGTATAAAATATACACAAAGCAAAGAAATAAAAAAGCAATAGTTTTCAAAGCACTCTTCACAAAGTAGTTACAGGACAGATCCCAGAGTTTGTCATGGGCTACCATACAATCCTCTCATATTTTTCCCTGTAGCTGCTCCAAAGTAAGGGAGGTTAGAGGGTTTAAATACTTTTTTAATCATCACTATTGACATTTTTTCCTTCTTTTTTGTGAACAATAACATGTATGCAAAAATACTATAAATTTCCAAGCACAGCACCACAATTAGTTGTAGAACATATTTCAAATTTTGACATGGGTTACAATTTCACAATTTTAGGTTTTTACTTCTAGCTGCTCTAAAATACTGGAGACTAAAAGAGATTTCAGTTTAATGATTCAGCATTCATATTCATTTGTTAAGTCCTATCTTCTATGAATAATTCCACCATCACCTTTGATCTTTGCATACCTTTCATTGGGGTTATTTGGGCTATGGCAATTCTTTATCTTTGATACTGAAAGGTCTGTCACTAATATGAGGTAATGAGATGTAGCTATCTGATGTTCTGGAGGCTGGGCTAGGTTTCAGGACTTATCTGGACCAGGGACCCATCTGGAGGTTGTAGGTTTCTGGCAAGTAACTCTAGTACCTGGAATGCTTGTGGAATCCTATAAATTGCCCTAGGTGTTCTTTAAGATTGGCTGGAATTGTCTTGGTTGGGGGTTGGCAGGTTATGATAGGTAGCAAGGTCTACCTGAAGTTTGCGTAAGAGCAACCTCCAGAGTAGACTCTCGACTCTGAATTCTTTCTGCTACTGACACTTTATCAATTATACTTCTTTTCCCCCATTTTGTCAGGATGTAATTGTTGATCCCATAGTGCCGGGTCTGGATTCATCCCTGGGAGTCCTCTCCCACATCACCAGGGAGACTTTCACCCCTGGATGTCATGTCCCATGTAGCGGGGAGGGCAATGATTTCGCTTGCAGGGTTGGGCTTAGAGAGAGTGAGGCCACATCTGAGCCACAACGGAGGTCCTCCAGAAGTAACTCTTAAGCATACCTATAGGTAGTTTAAGCTTCTATGCTACCTACATAAGCTTCACAAGAGTAAGCCTCATGATTGAGGGCATGGCCTATTGATTTGGGTATCCCTGAAGTTTGACACAGTATCATGGGATTCCCTGATGGTAAAGTTTAATAGTTCCATAGTCTTTCTCCCCTCCCTCAGGGGACTTTGCCAATACTTTTTGATTATCTGTTTAACATACTCTAGTATGTTTCCAGGCATTACAATAATCTATACCGGATTAAAGGACCTCTTTCTCATTCTGTGCTCCCTGTGTTTCAGTGGTTCAAATGAGCTATACAGATAGGTTTAATTAGATTATGCACTACAGAAAATTTCAGTTCCAGATCAAATGAACCTTTCCTCCATCGGTGTCAAAGAGTATGTGTGGTTCTAAAATATAGACACTGTTTTCCTTACCCTTATGTTCTGAATTACTTCTTACCTGTAGTTTTAAGCAAAGATTTTACAAAGTGAGACAGGCATCAAAAGTCTCTGGAATTTCATGGCTAATAGATGATACTATTACACTCTAGAAGCCACACTTCAAGACTTTTATGTATGAGAAGCTAGGAAATCCAGAGCTGAGTTTGACACTTCATTGTTAACACATGCTAGTCCTTTGGTCTAACTTTAATTTGAGCCACTATTCAGAAAAATAAAGTAGATAGGCCTTGCTATAGGTGATACCATCAGTTATCCTGTTCATGTATTTATTGTATACACCATTTGTCACTTTTCTGGGACATTTTTGGCATGGGGTTATTACGGCATTGCTTTACTGCTTTTTAAAAGTTAAAGTAATAAATAATGTCTAAGTAAATAATAAAAGCAAATCTATTTGAGAGTATTATAATAGTTTATTATGCCTTTATTTTTTTTTTCACTATAAGATGCACACCTTATACAATTTATCATTGTTGAAGTTGTAAAATGACATTTGGAATACATGGAACATGTTTCTTTTTCCTTCTAAGGCTGTTAGTAAATCAGTGATGCATCCTAACGTCACTGATGTCTTAGGTGTATTAATCACATATAAAGAGTAATTCTTTTGAAATATGAAGTATAATGATTAACGTCACATATCTTAGAACTATAAAAGGCCTCAAGGCATCCAGTAGTCAACTGTGTACTATTATTTACCCTCCTCATAAAACAGCTAAGGTCCAGAGAAATTAGCAGAATTATTGAAAGTCACATAGCTAGTACGTTTATGAGTGGAATTAGGAGGATTTCAGTAATATGTTGGTTAGCTAATTCCTTAGAAATAATGTACTATTTTAATTGTCTTAAGGTCAGTGTTGGTGGAAAAGAAAGAGGCACTATCATGTCTGGTACACTAGCTTTTACTACTGAGTATTAGGAAAAGAGCTATTGCCTTACTGTGCTGTTTGACATGGTAGCCATTTGCTATGTATTTAATTTAATTTAAATGAATTAAGTTGCATTAAAATAAAATAAAAAAATCATTTCCTTAGCTCCTATAGTCAGTTTCATGTGTCCAATAGCCACAGTGGCTGTTGGCTACAATATTGGAGAATTCAGATATAGGATATTTCCATTTTCCAGAAAGATGCTATTGAGTGGCACTGACTTACTGAAGAAAACAACACATTGTAGAGAGGCACCCTTAGGTAATCACCTTTATGCATGTTTTTTTTTTTTTTTTTTTTTTTTAACATGGGCAGGCACCGGGAATCGAACCTGGGCCCTCTGGCATGGCAGGCAAGCATTCTTGCCTGCTGAGCCACCATGGCCTGCCCGGTAATCACCTTTAAAGCCTAAAAGCCACCTGAGAGATAAATTTTTCTTAAGATATAATGTAGAGGATTCTCTTTACACACCCTGGGAAACCTGTCTTCATTTTTTTATTAATTCTAACTCTGGAATCAAAAACTAGGAGGGTCATTATAATGGATTCTTTTTAGTTTGAGAATTTTTTTTAGATTATACCATCTCAGTCTTTATTGCCTATCTTTCCTCTGGTTTCATTTCTGTCCCCAGCCCTCCTCCCTCTATCATTCTCACATTCAGCTTCATTCAGTGTACTAACATTATTGTGCTACAATTAAGTAGTATTGTGCTATCCGTTTCTGAATTTTTATAATCAGTCCTGTTGCACAATCTGTATCCCTTCACCTCCAATGAACCAATATCTACCCTATTTCTATCTCCTGATGGCCTCTTTCTTAACTGAAATTCTCCAAGTTCATTCATTAATGTTCATTCATATCAGCGAGACCATACAGTATTTGTCCTTTTGTTTCTGGCTAATCTCATTCAGCATAATGTCCTTAAAGTCTATCCATGTTGTTACAAGCTTCATGACTTTATTCTGTCTTACAGCTGCATAATATTCCATCATATGTATATACCATAGCTTGCTTAGCCACTTGTCTGTTGATGGACATTTGGGCTATTTCCATCTCTTGGCAATTGTAAATAATGCTGCTATAAACATTGGTATGCAAATGTCCATTTGTGTCCTTGCCCTCATGTGCTCTGAGTAGATACCTAGCAATGGTGTTGCCAAATCATATGGCCAATGTATACTCAGCTTCCTGAGGAACCACCAAACTCCCATTCAGAGTGGTTGTACCACTTGACTTTCCCACCAACAGTGGATAAGTGTGCCTCTTTCTCCACATCCTCTCCAGCACTTGTCGTTTTCTGTTTTATTGATAATGGCCACTCTGGTGGGTGTGAGATGATATCTCATTGTAGTTTTGATTGCATTTCCCTAATAGCCAGGGAAATTGAGCATCTTTTCATGTGCCTTTTAGCCATTTGTATTTCCTCTTCTGAGAAGTGTCTGTTCATGTCTTTTGCCCATTTTGTTTGTCTTTTTGTTGTTGAGTTGAACAGTCTCTTTGTATATTCTGGATACTAGACTCTTATCTGATGTATCATTTCAAAATATTGTCTCCCATTGTGTAGACTGTCTTTTTACTTTCTTGGCAGAATTCTTTCATGCACAAAAGTGTTTAATTTTGAGGAGTTCCCATTTATCTATTTCTTTCTTCAATGCTTGTGCTTTGGGTGTAAGATCTAGGAAACCGCCTCCTATTATAAGTTTTATATTTCCCTACATTTTATTCTAACAGTTTTATGATCTTAGATCTAATGTTTAGGTCTTTGATCCATTTTGAGTTAATTTTTGTATAGGGTATGAGATATTGATCCTCTTTCATTCTTTTGCATGTGGATATCCAGTTCTCCAGGAACCATTTATTGAAGAGACTGTTCTATCCCAGGTGAGTTGGCTTGACTGCCTTATCAAAGACCGATTGTCCGTAGATGAGAGGTTCTATATCTGAACACTCTACTCGATTCCATTAGTCAGTTTATCTATCTTTGGCATATGCCAGTACCATACTCTTTTGACTACTGTAGCTTCATAATACACCTTAAAGTCAGGTAGTATGAGTCCTCCAACTTCATTTTTCTTTCTCAGGATATTTTTAGCTATTTGGGGTACCCTGCCCTTCCAGGTGAATTTGGTTATTGGTGTTTCTGTTTGGTTCTGGGTGAGATTACAGCTGGTCCAGCTTGTCCAGACTGGTGTATGCTGTGTATCCAGTCACTGATGCTTCCCCTCCAGTTGTTCTGTACTGTTCCTGGCTATTTACTAGCTGCTCTAGAGGACAAACTAAATTCCACACCTCACTAAGCCGCCACCTTGGGCCTATTGGAAAATTGTTTTTTAGTAGCCATTTTTCTTGTCTCCTATTAAGACATGTTTAGTTTTAGACATTTCTAAAGTATTTACCTACATGATGTGGTTGGAGGAGCTTGTAAGCCCCTGCTTGCCCCAGAATCTTCCTTCTACAGGCTTGCTGGTTTCTGCCTTCTCCTGGAGGGCTTGCAGTTCCCAATGTCAGGGCCAATTATAATGTTAGAGGTCAGAGGGCACTGTTTCTAGAAGGCTGTCGTTAATGTTTATTCCAAGAGTAGAGAGACCACCAGCGGTCTCTAGCAATGTAGGATTAACCATGGTTTCAGTGGTGTTAGCTATGGCTTCAGTGTTGTGTTTGAACAATTGCTTGGCATGTTGTAGGCACTCAGTAAACACTTTAAAAGTGAGTAAAGTTTGAAGGAAAGAATGATTAGTGACTTATGAAGGCTTTTTCAATGTTGCTGTTTTATGATTCTGTAATGGTGCCATCATGTCTCTTATAATAATTGTTAGCCCATTTAATAAGCAGTATTTTGAACTCCTACTATATTTTGGTCACTATCTTAGCAGGAAGGACGTGCTGTTTACAGCTACCTAGTTGATTATATGAACATTGCTGGGGCTGGTTTCATTGTTTTTTCTTTAATAGTCCCAAGAGGTACTTTGTAATCCATGTTTCCTTCCATATTTGCTTGGAAGTCTAAATATTGTACTTGCTTCCTCAAAGCTTCTCCTTTCTGGCAGAGGCTATTCCAGTTTTCCCCCCTTTATTCTAATACTTCATTCACTCTTTACACTTGGACTTGTAATCTCTTTTATTTGCTTTATAGAATTCATCTTATGTATCACTGCTTTAGCAAACTTCTCCTGATCTGCTTTAAAACCATGTTAGGTTGCCCTGCTCTGGGCTTACCACTTTTACAGCTCCTTTCTCAATCAATCTTTAATGTCCTTAATTCTTCAACAAATATTTTTTAGGGTCTACTATCAGGCATTATTTTGGGCTGTGGCAATGTAAAAGTAAGAAACCTGTGGAGAATAGACAGTGAATAGGCAGGAATAAAAGTTGAGGGTTAGAGAGGCCTGGGTAGTTTAGGTAAGACGAAATGGCACCTGTACAATGGGTTCAGAGTGTATGGAATTGATAAATACTTTTCTGTCTGTCAGGAAGAGTGATAATATGCCTCTTTATACTATCATCCATTCTTTGTTCTTTTCTCTTGACCCACTTCCCATTTCTCTTCCTCTTCCCAGATTTTTTCACTGGTCCATGTAGAACATCATTCCCTTTACCTCTTCATCATTTATGAATATTCCCTCCACTTTCTCTTCTTAACTCAACCGGCTCACCTTTAGAGCAGCTCATTCTTTCATGCTGTACATGTTAAGTAGAAGCATAGACGTCAGTGCACAAGGATGCTTCCTACCTACTGAAAACCACTAATCTTTCGAGGTTTATGCTATGTCATCATAAGACCTCAGCCTGTCCTCTTACTATCATCTACTCCCTTACCCTCCTCCTTTATTCACTAAAAACTTGAGCACATGGTTCAGTTTCTTCCTTGGCTCTTTCCCTGCCATCAAATGGAGTGTAATGGTGAAGAACTCAACTCTCGTGGCAGACTTGACTTTGCCCCTTCTTAAGAGTGTGGCCTTTAGCCAACCTCTCTAAGCCCAAGTAGTTCCTTCCTATTCAAAACAGGAATATTAATTGGCTCTACTTTACAGAGTTGCATGTAATTCCTACTTCCCACTACTTCATATATTACAGAGTTGTAACATATGTAAAGTACTAAGACAAAATCTGAAATATAACAAGCTTTCAATAACTGTTTAGATACTATTGTCATTACCTTGGAAGAGTTTAATAGGTGACCCATTAACTCCTCTAGACTCTTACTCCTTTATACTCCCTGTCCCCAATGACCTTTATTCCACTAAACCTACCTGCATCATGATCATACTAAGTTTTTCTTCACATCTAAGAGTTCTGTCTCTGAAATATTACGTTCAACCATCTCATTCTTATTCGCAACCTAATACCCTCACAGCTCTTTCACTTAGTTGTGTACATTTCAGTTGTATTTCAGACTCCTGCAGTTACCAGGCTTTTGTCATCTCTCTCTCTCTTCATTTTTTTTGTCTCTCTGGCCTTCTTTCTCTCCCCATCAAGCTTAGACACACTAGCCTGTCACTTCAGATATAGCCTTTTCAGCACCCTCAAAACAATCATACCATTGTTTTCATGTTATACCAATCTTAACCCTAGATTGACCTGTTCAGCTTCCTTCCCTCACTGCTTATTCACTAGCTGTGTAGTCCATTGAAGAAAAATCAGTGACCACATAAACTGATATCATTATACATTTATCATTTCCTAAAGCAACTGGATCCTCACCTCTGCCTGGTAATCCTTTGTTTCCCTTGTCAGCTTTTTCTTACTTTCTCAACTGAGGCTGTTTAAAACCTTATCTACTTGATTCAGACTTTTCTCTCATATGATATGCCTCCCACATAAGAGAGAAAACAGAAGTCACCAGACAGGAATTTCCTCAGATTTTCCCTATAAAGGTATATATATCCCAATTTCTGGCAACATCCTTTATCCCCTGCCTGTTAGGGTGGAAGGGGTACCTTCCTCCCTTTTAAGGGTAATCCTCTACTCGCGATCCGAATTTGGGTATGTTTCTGGTTCGTTGAGAGATTCTCCCAAGTCTTTTCAACCTCTTCCTCTCTACTGGAGCCTTCTATTAGCAATTAATTATGTTCAAGTCTTTTCATGAAAAAAAGAAAAAACAAACAGAGAGGAATATCTCAACTCTCCTTATATCAGCTTTCCCCCAAAGCTTGCACTTCCTTTTATAGTCACACTCCTGGAAAGTACTGCAGTCACTGTGCTGCCTCCCATTCACTGCTTTCTGGTTGCAGTCTGGTTTCCACCCCCTACAGCTTCACCCAGACATTCATAATGCAGCCCTCAGTATCTCCTTGTTGTGAAAGCCTGGGGACAGTGTTTAGACTTCATATTTTGACCTCTCTGTGCCCTGTGATTTTGTTGATCATTTATTTCCCGATGTCTTTGCTTTCTCTGACATCCTATTATCATTTGTCCTCCTGTCTCTCTGGAAGTACACTGTTATTTGTTTTCTTCGGCTCCAGTGCCTCTCATAAATATTAGTCTTCATCAGGATTCTGTCGTAGACCACCTTTTTTCTCTCTCTTCTCCTCATAGCCATCCTTGCAAAATCTCATCGTCTCCAGTGTCTTCAAGTACCATTGCTAAAGTGTCAGTGTCCAATCCAAATCCATGATCCTGATCTTTTTTCTCTCCTAAATCTCTAGAATGCCAGTCAGATGTCCCAGAGGTACCTCACGGATCCAGTACAAAACTGATGCCATCTTTACTGTCATTATATCTCTAACTACTCCTTGGTTCTCTCTGCCAGTGCATAGTACTCCCACTCAGTTCCCCATGCCAGAAATGTTTCCATCATCATCAACAGCTCTCTCTCCTATATATTCTCCCCTGCCACTAAACCCTAATCAATCAGGATTTATCTCTGACTTACATCTTAAGTCCATCTATTATTTTTTCCATCCCTATTGTAGTTATTCTCCATTGGGGTTATTTCCAAAACGTACTTACGGATGTCACAGTCATTGTCTGTCATACTTCCCTTTCATTTCTCTTGCTTAATTGTAAATCTTATCAAGTAACAAACTTTTCCTTGCTGTCAGGTTAAATCCAGATGCCTTTATATGACTAATAAAAGGTGGCCGTATCATTTATTGATTTTAATTGGACACTGCTGACAATGAAAATGGGTGCTGTTAATGACTTATGCTAGTGCAGGCAGGCATAAACTAGAATGTGTGGTCTGTCTCCCAACTTGTAAGGCTTCCAATAATTTTTGTGCTCTGTGCTGTCCCATAAAATGTTATTTTGCTCTTTCCCTAACTG
The DNA here is from genome assembly GCF_023851605.1 of Tamandua tetradactyla. Taxonomy (NCBI): domain Eukaryota; kingdom Metazoa; phylum Chordata; class Mammalia; order Pilosa; family Myrmecophagidae; genus Tamandua; species Tamandua tetradactyla. The sequence continues at coordinate 9,711,636 of NC_135348.1, forward strand.
CCCCCATCCCAGTTCTATCCTTAAGCTGAATTAAACTGCTATTTTTTGTCCCTGGAACGTACAGTACTCTCTTTTGTCTCCAAACATTTTGCACATGCTATTTCCATTGCTTGGAACATCCTCTTCCCCATCTCCCCTTTACCTTGGCTAACTTCTACCCAGCCTTCATTCCTTAGCTTAGAAATTGCTTCCTCTGGGTAGCCTTAGCTACCACAAGTCTGGATCCAGGGTTTTCCCTATGCCCTCTCTTGCTACCTTGTGCTTACTACACTGTAACATGTATGGCATCATATGCCAATTATATGCTACTTTTAAATATTTATAGTACTTAAAAATTTCATCGAAGGATGGAGCTGGGTACATTTTGTTTAGTGCTGTATTTTCAATGCTCATTATAGTACCTAGTATATGTTAAGTATTGAATGTATGAAAAAATGAATTGTCCAAAGTTTGGGTAAATAAAGAAAAGGATTCTCTCCTTCAAAGTTCAGTACAAGTGAGCACTATTTAACTGAATATGTACTTTGTGTAGAAATTGAACTAGGAATAAGAAACACAGACATACAAACGCATGCACGCACAAAAGGATGAATCCCTGTGAAGCAGGTACACGTCTGTAGATGCCTAACTTCTAGACCCCCGTATATATATTTATTTTATTTTATTTTTATTAATAAAACCAATCAACATACAATATGCACATTATTTTTTTCATCACGTAGTAGTATATTCATCATCATTTGCATCAATTCAGAAAAAGAAATAAAAAAGAAAAAAGGGAAAAACCTATACATACCGTACCCCTTACCTCTCCTTGATCACTAGCATTTCAGTCTACTAAATTTATTTTAACATTTGTTCCCCCTATTATTTATTTATTTTTAATCCCTATGTTTTACTCGTCTGCCCATAAGGTAGGTAAAAGAAGCATCAGACACAAGGTTTTCACAATCCCACATTCACATTGCGAAAGCTGTATCATTACACATTCATTTTCAAAAGACATGGCTACTGGCACACAGCTCTACATTTTCAGGCAGTTCCCTTCAGCCTCTCTATTACATCTTGACTAACAAGGTGATATCTGCATAATGCGTAAGAATAACCTCCGGGATAACCTCTCGAGTCTGGAATCTCTCAGCCATTGACACTTTATTTTGTCTCATTTCTCTCTTCCCCCTTTTGGTCGAGAAGGTTTTCTCAATCCCTTGGTGCTGAGTCCCAGCTCATTCTAGGATTTCTGTCCCACATTGCCCCTGGATATTTTTGTTAAAACCTTCATTCCACTAATTTTTAGGTTTTTTTTTTAATTTCCCAATAGGCTAAAACTCTATGAGAGCCTTGTTCATCAGTATTGCCTCCATACCTAGTATTATCATAATTACGAAGCTTAAAGCATCAGTGGATGATTGTAATAATGGTTGTGTTAGGAGTATAATGGAGAAATGCGAGTATGTGAGTATGAATGAGAAGTATGGGAGAGTTGCTAGGGAGGGAATTTTGAGGCCGTAGCTGATGTTTGGGAAAAATTAGAAACATCATCCAAGAAAATTCAAATCAGTAGAAATAGTTATCTTTTGCTTGTTTTAATAATGGGGTACCCTGGCTTTGTTAATTCATGCCTACCACATTCTCTAGATTTCTAGAATTACCGTCTCTTGAGATCTAGTTAGATGAATACCATTTATTGTGAGAAACAATGTTGTTGGGTACTTAGTCTCTGATTATCTCTCCTGTGTGTAGTTTGGCTGGATTACTGACCATTACTACTTCTGTCTTTGCCATTCTGCATTCTGCAGCTTTGCTACAAAATGTGGCAGTTCCTGTCTTCTCTATTAGCACAAAGCTGTTGTATGTCACAGACTCTAAGTGCAGTCTTGGGGATAAAGAAGGGGAGTATCAGCATGGTATGGAAAGGAAGCAAATTAAAATGGATTATAAATCTTAAAATTTGGCCATTGTCTTACTATGTAGGCCCAACTTCCAGTCATGTTTTAGTGTTTGAAGAGTCCATTCCCTAATGCAGTCACCTCCCATCTCCACTTTTAACTGTTTCCCCAAAGCTACAAATTATTCTGACCTTATTATGTAAAGCAACTTTATTTTCGGTCTCCAACCATTAGGCTCAACATAACCTACCTTGGTGTATCCAAAAGAGTTCATTATATTTTCCCAAACAGAAGAGCTAATACCAGAGTTCATACTTTTAGAAACAGAAATAAATAGAAGAAAGTCAGTAATTACAATTTTTATTTAAGTTGAGCCAGAACAAACTCTTAGAACTGTTCTCCACCCATAAGACAAACTCCAGGGTTTTTGTGTGGACATGTGTATGTGTGTGTGTGCATGTGTATGAGAAAGAGAGTGAGAGAGCTTTCCCTTTCTGTTAAATGTTTTCTAAAGCAGAATTTGGATACTCTCAAAATACGAACACTTTCTTGGATCATTTGATTTTTCTTTTGGTTAGGAAAGTCTGTTGATTTAAGTTAATTACAAAATCGCCTTAGTGTGGGAGGTGACTCCCAGGGATGAGCCTGGCCCTGGCACTGTGAGATTAACAATTCCATCCTGACCAAAAGGGGGAAAAGAAGTGTAACAAATAAAGTATCTTTGGCTGAGAGAGTTCAGATGGAGTCAAGAGGCTACTCTGGAGGTCACGCCTATGCAAGCTTCAGTTAGACATTGCCGCCTATTAATAGCTTGCCAGACATAACCAAAACCATTCCCACCAATGCTAAAGAGCACGTAGGGCGTTAAATAAGGTTTTACAAAGGTTTTGTCTACTAGGGTAACTTTGCGAAAACCACAACCTCCAGATGCTTCCCTGGACCAGATAAGTCCTGAAATGCAGAGGGGCCAGCCTCTTGAGAACATCAACTAGTTCCATACCCCTATCCCATACTATTGACAGCACCTTCCAAAGTGAAAAAGTTAGAATGGACATAGCCCAGATACCCCTGAATAGTAGGAGAAAGATCAAAGGTCATGGTGGAGTTACGCAAAGAAGGTCAGGTTTAACAGATGGGATTGCTGAATCATTATACTGATATTTCTTTTCGTCTCCATTATCTTAGAGCAGATGGAAGTAAAAACCTAAAATTGCAGAATTGCAACCCATATTAGATTCTGAGATCTGTTCTACAACTAATTGTTGCAATGTGCTTTGAAATTTGTTGCTTTTATATATATGTGTGTGTGTGTAATTTTTCACAAAGGAAAAAAGTTTATTTTAATGTAAATGTGCAACTCTGATGATACTGTGAACCACTGATTGTACACATTGGATAATTACATGGTATGTGAATATATAATATATATTAATTAAAATTTTTTTAAAAATTGCCTTTAGAGACTGAAGACATTTTTCTATAAAGTGGTGTATTTTGGAGAGAGTATAGACTTTGGAGTCAGACTTTTTTGAGTTCACACCCCTATCTAGCATTTTTTGTTATTTGATCTGAGCACTCAGTGATTTCCATTTGGAGAAATGGTAATAATACTCACCTCAAAAAGTTGCTAAAAGGAATATATGAGATGACGTTTAGGCAGTCACCTATTTTCATATGTAATACATTTTTCAGATGTACTAAATTCAATACAAGAAAGTTGACTATAGATTTGCATGTTAATAGGAATTGTTCTGTTTCTAGAAAGATATAATATTAAAAAATTTCAGTTAGGTTTCGTACAATACCCATTCAAATAAATACCATCTTATCCATATTAAAGTGACTCCTTGCAGTCTTAGCTGACTATAGGTAGTTTTAGGTGTAGGCAAGTTCTCCATCTGCACATCCACAGAGGGCTAAGGACACATCCAGGGGAGCGTTGTCTTTGGTCCTTTTTTCTCTTCTCATCCCCTGTGCTTTCCTGCTAGAGGAAAAAGCCCAGCTGGGCAGCTGCTGGAGGATGATTTCCAGTCCAGTATGCAGGATCTTGGGAGAAAGAGGACAATGAAGAGGAGTAGAAGAAAATGCATGCAAGGAAATGACCTCATTTGGGCTGTCACCTTCCTGCTCTGGGAAAACCCTCCCTCTTCAGTTTTTGGAAATTCAAAATAAGTTCTTTAGCCTCTCCCTCTTCTGCACTGATAAATTCTTTACTCACATTAGGATATGGAATTATGGGGAGGGGTGGTTGATGAAAGTCAAGGATCACCTGCCTGAGAAGGCACCTGTATTGAATTATTAGTTTTTCCTTTTTAAATTGTAATGAGATTGGTGAGAAAATATGATTTGTGAAGCTAGCCTGCTTTAGTAGATAATTCTGTTTTACTTTTTCCACATATCCTTATATAAACAGCTTTTAAACTCTATACTTTACATTCTGCATTCATAAACCTGAATTGTCTATATCAGATTGAATGTGTGTTTAGAAACAAGTGGATATTTTTGTTGGTTTGTTTTTTGTTGTTGTTGTTGTTTTTGGCATGGGCAGGCACCGGGAATCGAACCTAGGTTTCTGGCATGGCAGGTGAATACTCTGCCACTGAACCAACGTCACACTGCCTGAAACAAGTGGATATTTTTTATAGGTCTGAAAAGAGGGCATTTAATAAATACTTTTGGAAACATTCAGATTTGATAAGACATTGTAAAATGACATTACTTTTTGGCCTTTACTACGGTACCACTTAATTAATGCAATTCCAGAAACTATTATAAACTGTACATTCAAAGCAAGTTCTGTTAAGAACTTTAGAATTTTTTTTAATAACTTTGTGAACTTTGCCTTCCTAGGATGTTTAGAACAATAAACTGGTTTAAAAATACTCAATAACATAATCTATAGATGCAGTCTTCCTAATACATATTTTCTCCTTTATTTCTCTAAATGGAATACTTAACTTCTCTAACTCCCTATTTTTTGCGTAACTTTAGTATTTAAAATTATGACTTTTAAAAATAAATTCCCTGAGAGTAGTTATTTCTAAAGAGAAATGTAGGCTTGAGAATAACAAAATTTTAAGACGTGGCCCTAAGACCAAAAAGTAATGAAATGTATTCAAGTCTGCTTACTGACAATGTGGTAAAAGTGTTTGATTTAAGCAGTATCAACATTCTAAAGTAGGACAATACCATTTAAACTTGAATGCACTTAAAATTATGTACCTGAAATTTAAAAAGCATTTTTCTCACTTATAGAATTTCATTGGATCTGAAATTAAAACTCTTCTGAATGTTGGAACAGAACAGTGGTTTAGAGTAGGCATCTACATGAGAAACTAATGAAAACACAGGAAATTTCTTTACAGCTCATGCAGAATAATTTTTTAACCTTCTGAAACTTTGATAGCTGATAACTCCCCACACAAGCAGATTTTCTCATTGAATCTAACTGATATAAATTATCTGGGTTAAAGTGGATTAAATTAACTGGTTAAAGAGTTCTTAAATAAATATTTTGGAGCCACCATTCTTACATCCCCCTTTAGGAGATCCTCATTTTTGTAATATCTATTTTTTAATATGCAAATGAAAAGTCAGACTCAAGGCTTAAATAAAATTTTACATTACGTTTAAATTGTAGCATTAGTGAGAAACACTTGATGATTTAAAAGTGCTTTTCAGATTATATTTCACTGGACCCTTTATTACAGTACTTATACTTTACCCTGTATGTGGAGGGAGAATTTGATGATTTTCTTTTGTGTCTGTGATTGTTATATTAATAATTGGGAGGCTTTTGGGATGCCTGATTACTATGGAAGCACAGAGGAGGGACACAAGAGCAGGCCTTTAGAGCCTCTCCAGTTTTTCTGCTACGTCTTGTCCATTGATGAAGTTCATAGGTTCAAATGAAATGAAAAAAAAAGAGTTAAAAAAGAAAGGTAGCTTCAGGTGTTGGTTCATATTGACTAACTGACTATGTACCATTATTGGGGAGGATGGTGTTCTGAGAGTTCACTCACCTAGTATTTATTACAGTAATGATAAGAATAGATGGTAGCTTTTAAAAGATCTCTACAAACTAAAATGATGGTAACCCATACCAAATTAATTAATTAAAACATTTATTGAGCTGCATCGCAGAGTTGTGATGCAACTGACTTGTACACTCTAAATGGGTGAACTGTATGGTATATGAATTATATCTCAATAAAACTAATAAAAATTATTTACTCATGAAATCTAGAAATTTCTGTTAGAGATATTTGGCTACTTAGCAGAAAGATGGAGGCAGGGATTGGAGATAGAAACCTATACAGAGAGCAGAAAAAGCATTAGTGGTTGTCAGAGGTGGAAAAGGGTATGGGGCTTGTCTTGTGACTATAGTGGAATTACGTAAGGGAATTCCTTTGTGGCAGTTGCAATTATGAATCTATATATGGGATCACATTGCTCAAAGTATCCACAAAACACACACACACACGCAAAATATTGTGTGCAGAAACTGGTGAAAGGGAATCAGGTCTAGTGGGCAGTTTTATACCAACATCGATTTTCTGGTTTTGATATTGTACTATACTAAGATAAGGTGACACCATAAGAGAAGCTGAGAAAAGTATTCAAGGGACAATAATAATGTTATTTTTGCGAATTTATGAGCCTATAAGAACTTCAAAGTAAGAAATTAAAAATTTCAAAATATAGCTGTATTACTTTCCAAGGGCTGCCTTAACAAATTACCTTGATATATTAACTTTGGCATATCCTTGTAATTCTGGAACGTAGGTTTGGGGTGACATTTTTTTGACATGAAGAAAACAGATAATTAAGTGCCTAGAAGTAAGATAATAATTGTACATTTTAACGAAAAACCCAGACAGGTTTGATTCTGTTTCTTCATCAAAGTATGTGCTTTCTCCCTCACCCATTTACCTGAAAATGTTACCTGCCTCAAACAAAATATTGTTTCTGTTATGGTATATTTTGGTCAATCTGGTAAGATTATTGGCAGAGATACCTGAAGCCATCTAACCCTATGTCTTTACGTGATTACACTTCTGGACACTTAGCTCAAAAAATCTCAGCCAATTTACAATAAATGGCAAAGGCAGTGAATGCTACAACCTTTAGAAAAGTGCATTTGTTAGGTTCATGCACAATACTTGATAGCCATGATGACGGATTAGGGGATGAACCACCACTTTATTATTATTGTTCCTATTATTTTACCTTTGCAGTAGGTCATGCAAGAACTTATTTATATTTGTGGTGTTAGTGGGACGCATAGGTCTCTAAAACCCCTTTCAACCACTTTATTTTTAATTGAAGAGAAAACATACCTGCTGTGAAGTGGGTAAGTGTATTAATCTTAAATGTACAGCTTGGTGTGTTTTTACATACATACATACTCTTGAATCGACCACCTACATCAAAATGTAAAACATTTCCAGCACCCCAGAAAGTTCCTTATCACCCTTCTTGGTCAATACTCATCCCCACCAGTAACTACTACCTTCACCTCTGTCACCTTTGATTGCTTCTGCTTTGTATTGAATTTCACATAAATGAAACCACAATGTTAATCCATTAAAGACCAATAAAAGTACCCTTTAATGCTTCAACTTTGAAATTAATGAATTAAACTGAGTTGTTAAAATCTTTGCAAAACTATCATATGTAGGCATATAATATGTACATACAAAAGTAATCATGACTGTTAATATGTTTTGCTTTATCTTAATATTTCAAGAAATGGGGAAGGTTTTTATCCCTCATTTATCGTGTTATACTTTAATATTCCTATTTTTTTCTTTTTTGCTCGAGTGGTTCATTTAATGAGAATTTTTTTAACAGTTTTCTTATGCTAATTTCTTTGAATCCATTTTAATATATGATTTTTCATTTGATTGATACCCACATCACTCATTAAAGTAGAAGTCATTGATGCTAGCATTTTAACCAATTTCTACAGTTATTTAAATTAATATACATAATAGCATTATGTTATCAGTTATTATGTTAATCTCTTCATGGGCTAATTTAGGAAGAAATTTATTTAAATTACATAAGGTTGGCCATCATTTTTAACAAAAGCTTTTAATACAAAATAGTTTTTCCTATGGAACAAAACTCTCTTCATGCTTTTTGATACAGATTAAATAGTGGACAACCTGAAAGCTTGAGGTATGCAGTGTATTTTTTTTTTTTGAAAATGAGTGCTACCTATTGATTACAATAGCCTTGAAGTAGAGTTACCTTTTAAAAATTCATATGAATCTATATTGATATAAATTAAAATGTGAATCTATAGTGATGTAAATTAACGATTAAATGAAAAATAAATGATGGAGAGGAGACAGCTGTCCCATGTAGAAGATACACCAGCCTCAAAGAGGTGAAGTCTAAGTGCCCACTGCTTGAGTGAATGCTGCAATGCAAAGAAGTGAAGTTTGAAAAGAGGAAAAGAAAAGTAATTTTGCACTGGAGAATGATGATCATCATTACTCAGCCAAGAGATCAAAAGCAACATCAACCTTCCTATGTCATGCTGATAGTGTATAACCCTTGATATGAAGTGATGAGAATGCCATGTTTCCTTTGTGGTCTTACTCCTAAAATCTCTAAAATCCTGCATCCCCTGTCTAATTGTGAGAAGAATACCAGACATCCCAATTATTGAGGGACATGCTATAAAAAAATACCAGTAATCCTCTAGACTGTTAAGGCCATCAAAAACAAGGAAAGTCTGAGAAACTGTCACACCCAAGAGAAGCCTAAGGTAACATGATGACTAAATGTAACCTGGCATCCTGAATAGGATCCTGGAACAGGAAAAGGACATTAGGTAAAACTCAGAGAATCTGATCAAAGTGTATGGACTTTTAGTTAACAGTAATGTACAATTAATGTTCATTAATTGTGACATGTACTGTATGACTGTAAGATGTTAACGATAAGGGAAACTAGGTATAAAGTTTATGTAAACTGAAAAAAAAAGGGGCAGTGCAAAGGTGGCTGAGTGGCAGAATTCTTGCCTGCCATACCAGAGACCCAGGTTCGATTCCTGGTGCCTGCCCCTGTAAAAAAAAAAAAAATTGTGGAAGCTGTGCAATCTTCACAATTTTTCTGTATATATAAAACTATCCTAAAATAAATAGTTTATTGTAAAATTACATATAAATATATGTAACTGAGGGGAAGAAAATCCCAGTAGCCAAATTCAATTGCGCTTGAGTGGAGCCTGTTTTTAAATATTCTTTCTCACCTTCAAATTCCCTTGGAACAATACCAAAAATAGCTAGAAACCTAAGTCTGCAAAGGGAAAATTATAAGAGCATTAAAAATTAGAGGTCTATTTACAATTTAATTATATTCCAAAACTTCAAAGAGAAGCTTTTGTCCATGCTCAGAGTTTTTAAACAGTACATCATAAATCTTTTTGTTTAAACTGTCCCCCTAAGCTACGTTCCAAGAATTCTTAATTACAACATGGTGAAAACCAGGAAGTCTACTTCTATTACTCATCTGTCTACTCTTAAAATTATAGTGTTACATTCCATTGTATCACTTGCTCTAAAAGTGATCATAAAAAAATGCAGTAAATCAAAGAAAGTGATTGTTCCTGCTTTGCATTATATGAAAGAGCAGTCCAAATCACTCTTCACTTTGAACCATAAATATTCTAGAATTAGGCAATGAATCAAAAATTGAATTTCAATTACTGTCTTTAGCAATTGTTATAATTTTAGTTACTAGAAAGAACAAAACCATCAACATGCCCTTTTTTCAAAATTTAGCACATTAAAGAATCTATGTAAGCAATATTTTTAAGTAATTTGGGTTGTTTGGGGTATAATGAGTGCATGAAATACTGTTTTGGTTTTTACATTTCCAACCCAATATCTATTAGAAGCAGCAGCAAGTTAAGTGTATGTATTTTATTCCATAAATATAGAGATAATTATAAATATAAAATATCTATCTTTATATTTACACAAGCACACACATTTATCCACACACACAAAGAAGCATCTTTCTCCCAGTAGTACTGAATTTTGTATTACACCTGTGGACACTGATGCGTTTGCATAATGGACTTTAAGCAAAGCTGATAGGTATGTGTGAGATGGTATATCTGTAATATATTGTATTTGACAGAGTATATAACAACGGTGTTCCATTATTCTATTTCAGAGATAGAATGTCAGGCTTGACTACCCCTTGGGTAATACAGAAGTTGCTTTCTAATGTAATTAAAATAAAGCTGAGCTGTTCAAACTTTAAATAGATTTACTTTGACATCAAGTAATATTTCTTTGGGAATGAATCAGAAATGGGATGCAGATATTTCTAATGGTGGCGGTGGAGAGGAGAATTAGATAGATACATGATTTCTATTCCATGTTGAGCCACTATAGTTTAGAAGATCTTTTTATAAAATTTTGTAGTGAAAGTGTAGTGTTTTAGACAGAATATGGGATTTTGACGTCATAGGCTTGTGTATGAATTCTGGCTCTGGTACTTAAATCACTATTTATATGGGTCACCCTCCGTTTACACATCTGCAATTATGGGTAGCTGTTCTATCATTGACAAAACAAAATGGACGTAACTGATTATGTAAAACAGCTTAGCTAGGTTCTGGCACATAATTCATTCAGTAAAGCTTGGTGCAGTGGTTGGTGGGTGCTGCTTTTGTAACCAGGAAAAGCCTCACTTGCATGTACATTTGAGTTTCAGGTTAGAAAAACTGGTTGGGATTACTTTAAAATACATGCAGACACATACACCATTGAAATTTTCTTAAACCTTGTTCATATCTACTAAGGTTTAGGCCCCAGGACAATCTTAGATAGAAGATTCATTGTTACTTGGATCTTAAAAACGAGCAATCCAGTATTTCCAGAGATGGATTTATTAAGTAAATATATTTTTTTAAGTAAATAATTTATTACATAAATTTATTACATAAATAATTAAGTAAATTCTGACTTTCTGGGGACTGGAAACTAATAGGTGCCGACCACTTTCCATGTGTTATCTCATTAATGTTCAGGAAAATTAAGTAATTTACCCCAAGTCACCACAAATGACTGATGGACAAAGGATTTCAGTCATAATCTTTTTCCTTTACATCAGCTTTCAACCCTGACTTCACATGGTTAATTAGGAGCATGGCATGGAAATAAATCTAAGTCCACTGGTAAGGCACTCAGTTCTTTGTCCAGTTAAAGATGAAATGATCCTCTTTTAGCCCTGCCTCTATCCTAATTTAATCCCAGTTTAATTCAAGTTTATCTATAAAGTTTTACCTAAAAATTTACTTGCATCTTTGAGTCTCATTGCAATGGTATGACAGTTAAGTCCGCTTTCATATACAAAATTGAGTATTGTATTTTAATAATTATAGACAGCCCATTTTGGATTACCAACAAGACATGATTGAGTCAGAGTTACTAAAATAAGGCAAGCATCAGTGGTAGAATGCTCACTCTCCATGCGGGAGAGCATGGTTCGATTCCTGGTTCATGCACTGCCCGCCTGAAAAAAAAAACTGCTAAAATAAGGCAAGCATCACTTTTAACATAAATAACACTTGTGGGATTAAAACTTACCTTTAAAAAAAAAACAACCTTTAATGATCTTTAGTCTTGCTTTACTTCTTTTTGCCAAGCCTCTGTAATGGCTCATATTCTCTACCTATACTTTGCCATAGGTAAAAAATCAATCTGAAATGATGCCAGTAGATTCTGGTGGATTCTTTGTCTTATTGAAATGATTTGTCTGTTACGTATTTGGTAAGGCACACTATTAACACACATGGATTTATTTCTATTTCTGATCATTTTATTGGCAAATGTATTGTCTTGAATTGCCATATCTTAATTGGTTTAATGAATTGAAATTTATTCTTAAATCATTAGGTCAATATCATTCTTAATATGTTTCTAACTTGCTATGTATTACTTTTAAGTTTTTAATTTTGGTGGTTTTTTTTCCTACTGTTTAGAGGGGGAAATTCTTGTCGTGTTTACTTGTTAGTGTGTATTATTTATAATTCTTGATAGAGAAGAAGTAGGTGAATTTTAATATCTGAGAACATTATAAATCTTTGTTAAGTTTTTTCTTCTATCACATTTACTCAGTTCCACCTTGAAGGCTTAAATAGTATGTGTGTTATAGCTCATTAATGTATCACTTTATTAAGGAAAGTAAATGTTTAATTTGCATCATAAATTATTTTATTACATAATCATATTCTCTACATTTGATATGCAGGTTTAATATTTTATTTCTACAAATTTTAATTTAAAGTTTCTTTCACTTTGAGTAACCACCCTTTTTTCCTTTTCACACTGTGTCAAATATATGATACAGGTGAATTTTAATATCTGAGAACATTATTAATCTTTTTTCTTTCATCACATTTACTCAGTTCGAGTGGTTTTATAATTTTCATTAATCACATGTTCCATCTTGAAGACTTAAATAGTATGTGTGATAATGGCTCATTAATATATCATTTTATTCTAGAAAATCAATGTTCAATTTGTGTAATATATTATTTTATTATATAATCATGTTCTCTACATTTGATATGCAGGTTTAATATTTTATTTCTACAAAATTAAAGTTTCTTTCACTTTGAGTAACCACTCTTTATTCCTTTTCACACTCTGCCATATATATGATAGACACAACATATACACATGTATATATTTTGCTATTTGTGTTTCTTCACTATTAATGTCTTCAGGGTAAAAAGTATTTGAAACTTATTTATGTTATTCTAACAACCAATATACAGTAGGACACTATAAACTGAACTTCAGGAATTAGGTGCTTTATTCGTTCAATAAATAATTATCAAGTGTCTAGTTTTTGGCTTCCATAGTTGAAGATGGAGATGCTTGTAAGGACCCAAAAAGGAAAATATATATATATTGATTGCTAATGCTGGGAAGAATATTTCAGGCAAAGAGATTAAACAAATCAAGGCAAAAGGCCATGTGTCGCATGAATAGTCAGGACCATAAGTGGTTGGTTTGCCTGGGTTATAGAATGCAAGTGGATTATTAACCACCTACAGGTCCATCAATAGGAAATTGCATAAGCAAAATATGGCAAATTCTTACAACGTCCTGTAGAGCAATTAAAATAAGTACATTGGGTCTTTTTCACATTTTAAATATCAGAAACATAATACTGAATGGGAAAATGTAAATTGCAGATGATCTTTATAGAATTTCTTTTAGGTTTGGAAACACGCAAAACAATAGGATGTATTTTATACTATCCCTATTTATGCTATCTCTACATATGCACATATGTAGGGATAATATAAAATACGTTTGAAATGATTAATTCCAAATTCAGGATTGCATTTGCCTCTGGGAGGAAAAAAGGGTTATGGGATTGGGAAATAGCACATAAGAGTCTAACTGTGTCTTTGGTGATTAATTTCTTTGAAAAATTCTGAACCAAATTTGGCATAATATTAAAAGTTGTTTAAGTTTGGTAGTAGACAACTAGGCATTCATTGTAGTCTCTTCTGAACATCTCTGCCTGTTTGAAATATTTCATTATAAAAAATATATTTTAAAACGAGGTATAGCAATAGTTAAGGGTTGAAGAAATGAGAAGTTGAAGTAGTGAGGAGTCAGATTATAAAGTGTCTTACGTGGCATGCTACATTATTCTTGGATTTCCCATATGAACCTATCTATTGCTTTGGTGTTTGTTCCTCATCTTTATGTTGAGAACTCTGAAATCGCTGAGTTCAACCCAACCGGGCTGCTCTTCTGAACTTCAGATTTCTGTGTCCTACTGCCCTTGTCTTGGTATCACTACAAATACCTAGCCATGAATTGTGTCACTCCCTCACAACCAATATACGATTGTTCACCAACTCCTACCTGTGACATCTTCCATGAGTTTATATCACGTACTCTCTTTCCATCTGTACCACCATAACCCAAGACAGGGCTTCAGTTCCTTTCCAGACCTCCTGTGTTGTCCTCAGTAGCATCCCTGTCTTGGATTTGCCCTCTTCCTATCAATTCTCCAACAAGTTTCTAGAAAGATCCATTACTATCTTTATGAGTATTTCCTAACTTTCAGTCCAAGAATGTCCCAATAAAAAAGTCATCTGGAGTCCTTGATAAAATTGCCTTTTATCAATTTCACCCTGATGTCATGAATCAGAATCTCTAAGGATGTATCAGAAATCACCATTTTTAGGAAACTGATGTGAAGAGTAAAATTGCATACATGATGTAATTTGAGAACCATTAAATTGTTAGAGAACATAAGGACTCTTTAGATTGGTGTGGATAGCCCACTCTTCCCTCTTCAGTCTCCTCTATGTCTTTCTCTGTTTTCTACACTCACTCCAGAAATACGCAGTGACCTATAAATCTCTAAGCACCATGTTGTCAGTACCATTTCTATTTCCTGGGACTTCTATAACCTCTTTCTTATCTGTTTTATTCTTGTTCATACTTTAAGATTAAATACAGTACCACCACGTCTCAAAATCTAACACGATGCCCTCCCCCAAATCCTCTTAGTTATTTCTATCATTCTTCCTCAATCTTCCATGCCCCTCTCCCTTTAAACAGTGATGGTCCTTAGGCTAGGAGATTCTTGTTTATAAAACAGTCCCACAGGACCCGGCCAGATGAAAACCATTTAAAAAGTCTGTTAAATAAGTGTCTTTGCTCTTTAGGTGTCAGGGAACCAATTAAGAATTTTTGGCCTGCATTTTAGGTAGTTCACTCAAGAGTCATGTGGAGAAGAGAAGATCAAGACTGGAGATAGTGCATTCTGGTAAGAATTTATAAAATTATATGTTAAGGAGATTGGGATTGGAGATTAGGATTAGATGGATATGGAGATGATTGGAATCATAGGTGGATGGAGAGGATGAACTTTTAAGTTTTATACATATGTCGTTCAAGTTTTCTTTTTGTTACTTTGGCAAACATGAGTAGTATCTATTTAGAGCTATATGACATGTAAACATAAGTCTGGAAATGGACTATTTGGAAAATATCAGCCAAGTTGGAGTAATTTTGGCTATGAGATTAGATTATTGTATAGAGTAAGGAATAAAAGGCATAGGGTAGAAATTATAGAGAAGGAGAATGAGAAAATCAGGGCTTTAGAGAAGGCGTAACTAGATGAGCAGGGGTACCAGAAGATTCTGGGAGTTTTATGGAGAGACGAAGTGGTGAGTTATGTCACATCCTGGAGATAGATCAGGGAAAATAGGGGTTAAAGAATATCTTTGGATTTTACAATTAGGACATCAGTAGGCACCATAGGACAAGTAATTGTAATAGGGAAAGAGGTTGGCAGCCATTGATCAGTGAAGATGTATTGACAATTGGAATCAACTACTTGTTCAGGAAGCTTTAAACAAGAAGCAGGGCTGTAAAGCAATACTGCGTTTTGCTGGTTTTGTTTGGCCTGTTCATTTTCAATAATCACAGGTGAATACTGAGCATGTGTAAATGCCAAAGAAAAGGAATTCCTGGAAAAAGAAAATTACTTAAGAATGGAGAAAGATCGGATATTGTTGGTATCAAGAGAATGGGAGAGTAAATTATCCTCAGTAAAAAATGGAGGAATTTCAACATCAGTTGGGAAACAGACACCTGTTTCTGTGAAGTGAAAGAAGAGGGAAACCACAAGCTGCCTTTGGAGGTAGACTTGTGAAGAAGTGAGAGAAAGAGAGCAGGTAGTATAAGACCTGGAAGGTCGATCCATACCAAACTCAAACTCATTTTTCGTCAAGTAGTGGAAACTAATAATTTTCAATTGTGAATTTAACTTGATTTTTAATAAACAGCTTTATGGTATAAAGCTCATGATTTTGTTTGACCACAAAGCTACAAGTAGCATTAATTAATTGGAATCTAAGAATGCAATTTTTGTTTTATGTGTTTTGTTCATTAGATGGTCTTTTGTGTTTGGAGATTGCGTTTGCTCATAGGACTACTTGAAAATGGAAATAACTTCATTATCAGTCATGAATATCTATAACATGATAATGCAGATTAATGTGAATATCAGCTGTGACCTTTCTAAAAGTCAAGACAGGTGCATATTTTCCATATAATGAAGAAAAAAAAGCTATGTCCTTTTAAATCCTGGCTAACCTGTAGCCTGTCTTCTGATAAATAAGGTGGGGTTTGTTCAGTCTATTTTATATGGGCAAAGAATCATGTTATTATAGGGCTGGGAAGTACGTGTGTAGGGAGGGGTGGGGGTCGGGAAGAGAGGATAAAATGAAAAATAAAAGAAAGCTAAGCTGAAACATGTTGACTTGGAAAGGATGAGTTTGTGTATATTCTTGTTAATTCAATTTCCTTTGCTGAATTAAATATTGAAGACAGTTTTTTTTTTATTAGAGAAGTTGTAGGCTGACAAAGCAATTATGCGTAAAATACAGGATTTCCATTCTCTCCTACCCTCCCCCCCACCAATACCTTGCATTGATGTGAAACATTTGTTACAAATGTTGATAGCACTTTCAAACAATTGTACTACTGTTTAAACAGTAGTTACGCTTCTTACAATTGATGAGAGATGATTAAAATAGTGTAATTGTATTTTACTTGTATATACAGTATAATTAACTATCTTTCATTTATATTAGGTTTATTTTTTTCCTATATATTTCTGTATTATTAATGCCTTGTTTTAGGGTCATACATTTGTTATAATTCATGAAAAAGCATTCTTCTGCTTTCAGTATTAACTGTAGTCCTTCATCTATAGGAGGGTCTACTTTCTTATACTGTCCTATGTTTTATGCTTCAATTTTCATTCTAATGACATGCTAAAATTTGTGCCTTTTTACTGTTCAGTGCCATTGACTACATGTCACAATAATGTGCTGTCACTACCAACAACCACTTCCCAGCTTTTACCATCAACCTATATGGAAAATCTAAACTAGTTAAGACTACCACCAGTCTGTCTCCTGGTAACATATATTCTAGACTTAAATCCATGAGTTTGCCAATTCTAAAGAGTTCATAACAGTGAATTGTACAATATTTCTCCTTTGTGCCTGGCTTATTTCACTCAACATCATGTCCTCAAGGTTTGTGCCTGTTGTCACACACGTAAGGACTTCTCTTCTTACAGTAAATAGTACGCCATCGTAGTATATACCACGTGTTGTTTATTCATTCATTGGTTGATGGGCCCTTGGGTTGTTTCCATCTTTTTTGACGGTGGTGAATGATGCCGCCATGAGTATCAGTGTGGAAATACCCGTCCGGGTCCCTGCTTTGTTCTTCTGGGCATAGGCCTAGTAATGGAATTGATGGATCATATGGTAATTCTGTATTTAGCTTCCAGAGGAGCCACAAGCTGCCTTCCACAGTGACTGCACCATTTTACATTCCCACCAGCAGTGAATGAGTACTCCTAGTTTCCACAGCTTCTCCAAGTTTTCTGTGTTTTTAATTTTTTATCATTAGTGCTCATTCTAGTAGACAGAAAGTAATATCAAATTGTAGTTTTGATTTGCATTTCCCTAATAACTAATGATTAAGCATCTTTTCACATGCTTTTTTTTTAAAAAAAAACTATTTATAGATCTTCTTTGGAGGAAAGTCTATTCTTTTTTATTTTTATTGTTGAGTTGTAGGATTCTTTATATATTCTGGATATTAAATCCTTATTGGATATGTGGTTTCCAAATATTTTCTCACATTGAATTGGTTTTCTCAACTCTCTTGACACAGTCCTTTGATGCACAAAACTTTTTAATTTTGTCGAGGTCCCATTCATCTATTTTTTTCTTTTGCTGCTTGTGCTTTGGGTCTAACACTTAAGAAGTCATTGCCTACCACATGATATTGAAGAAAGTTCCCTACATTTTCTTCTAGGTGTTTTATAGTCCTATTCTCATATTTAATCTTTGATGCATTTTGAGTTAGTTTTTGAGTGAGTTGTGAGATAAGGGTTCTCTTTCATTTTTTTTTGCATGTGTATTTCTAGTTCTCCCGGTATCGTTTGTTGAAGAGACTGTTCTGTCTCAGCTGAATGGATTTGGCTGCCTTATCAAAAATCAGTTGGTTGGCATGTCTCTCCCTTGAGCATGCCTGTGTTCACCCCTTGAATGTATACTCTCTTGTCAATAAACTTTTCTCTGTTGCTTATCAAAAAAAAAGAGAATTAATTGGCCATAGCTGTGAAGGTCTATTTCTTAACTCTCAATTTGATTCCATTGGTTAATATATCTATCCTTATGCCAGTACCATGCTTTTTTGACCACTAAGCTTTATAATGTGCTTTAAAGTCAGGAAGTATGAGTCATCCAACTTCATTTTCAAGATGTTTTTGGCTATTTGGGCCCCCTTACCTTTCCAAATAAATTAGATAGTTGATTTTTCCATTCCTGCAAAGAAGACTGTTGGAGTTTTGATTGGGACCACATTGAATCTATAAATCAATTTACGTAGAACTGACATCTTGATGATATTTAGTTTTCCAACCCATAAAAACCGAATGCCCTTCCATTTGTCAGATCTTCTTTGATTTCTTTTAGCTATTTTGGTAGTTTTCTGTGTACAAGTCCTTTATATCCCTGGTTAAATTTATTGCTAGACATTGATTATTTTAGTTGCTATTGAAAATGGATTTTTTTCTTGATTTCCTCCTCAAATTGCTTGTTACTAATGTATAGAAACACTAATGATTTTGGCTTGTTGGTCTTGTTTCCCACCATTTTCTGAACTCGTTTATTAGCTCTAGTAGCTTAGGTGTAGATTTTTCAAGACTTTGTATATATAAGGTCTTGTTATCTGCAAATAGGGAAAGTTTTACATCTTTATTTCCAAGTTCAATGCATTTTCTTTTCTCCCCCCTGATTGTTCTGGTTAGAACTTCGGGCACAATGTTGAATAACAGGGTGACAGAGGTCATCCTTGTCTTGCCACATCTTAGAGGTAAAGCTTTCAGTCTTTCACCATTGAGTACGATGTTGTGAGTTTTTCCATACATGCCTTTTATCATGATGAGGAAATTTCCTTCTATACCTGTGTTTTAAAGTATTATTATCAAGAAAGGATGCTGAGGGTACACCGATAGTTCAATGGTAGAATTCTTGCCTGTCATATGGGAGACCCAGATTCATTCCTTGCCTGTGCAAAAAAAGGATGCTGAATTTTGTGAAATACTTTTTTCTACATCAATTGAGATATCATGCGGTTTTCCCCCTTCATTTTGTTAATGTGGCACATTATATTAATTAATTTTCTTATGTTAAATCACCCCTGCATACCTGTGAGAAAACCCACTTCATCATGGTAAGTGTGATTCTTTAAATGTGCTGTTGGGTTTGATTTGCAAGTATTTTGTTGAAGATTTCGCATCTACGTTTGTAAGGAAAATTGGTGTGTGATTTTTTTTTTCTTGTACTATCTTTTGACTTTGGTATTAGGGTGATGTTGGCCTCATAGAGTGAATTAGGTTGTGTTCCTTCTCTTCTATTTTTTGGGAGAGTTTGAGCAGAATTGGTATTAATTCTTCTCGGAATGATTGGTAGAGGTTACCCGTGAAGCCATCTGGTCCTGGGCTTTTCTTTATTGTGAGGTTTTTGAAGACTGATTCAATCTCTTTACTTGCGATTGGTCTACTGAGGTCTTCTAATTCTTCTTGAGTCAGAGTAGGCTGCATGTTGGTTTCTAGGAATTAGCTCGTTTATGTACGTTGTCTAATTTGTTAGCAAAAAGTCATTGATAGTATCCTCTTATAATCCTTTTCATTTATTATTTAAATGAGTTTTGTTTATTTAAGATTGAGATCAATTGCATGTCCTCAATCGATCAATTATTTGTTCGAGATCAATTGTAATGTCCTCTCTCTCATATATGATTTTTATTTATTTGTATCTTCTCTCTGTTTTTCTTTGTCCATCTAAACAAGAGTTTACCAATTTTATTAATCTTCTGAAAGAACCAGCTCTTGGTTTAGTTAATGCTCTCTATTGATTTTTAAATTTTATTTCATTTAGTTCTACTTGATCTTTTATTTTTTTCCTTTGCCTGCTTTGAGATTATTTTGCTGTTCTTTTTCTATTTCTTCAGTTCTGTAGTTAGGTCTTTGATTTTATCTCTTTCTTATTTTTTAATGTAAATATTTATGCCTATAAGCTTCCCTCTCAGCCCTGCCTTTACCCACAAGTTTTAATATGATGTGTTCTCACTTTCATTTAACTAAAGACATTTACTGATTTCTATTGTAATTAAAGAGATTTTAAAAAAGCAGTTTTCTAAATAACTAAGTAAAAAAAATTACTTATTCACTTTTTTAATCAAATGCCATTCTTTTACCTTAGTAATACCTAAAAAATTGATCTCATTTCTCCTACCTGCCCAAGTAAGTTTTCTCTCCTATTTTTTATTTTAAATAGAAGCTTGCATATTTTAAGATTTCTTTATTACTCAAAGGGGTGTTGACTGTGTTTCTTTAACGTGGATATTAAATTATTCTTCTCATAAACTGAGTGAAATCATTTCTGCGAAATTGATGCCATCAGCTTAGCAGATGGTCGATAGACACTAATAGTCTCTTCTGGCTGGATTTCAAATCTCAACAGAATGTTTTTCTTAAAGAAAAAAAAACCAAAAAAATGAAACACCCTCAAAATAATCTAGTTTCAGATATGGTACTCGGTGATACTTAGTGTTTGCACAATTTTCTTATGAAGTAATGTCATTGGCTGCCCCTAATATCTTGGTTTTCATGAGCCTGAATAATTTTCTACTCTCTAGCCGCTTTGGTTGCTGTAGCAACTTGCTGTACAGGTAGCACAGTGCATGTCCACGATTTTCTCTGTATTTTCACCTCTTAATGCATCTTAATATGTTGTGTATAGCTTTTCCAAAAATATAATTTGTTTGTATACAATGTTGACTCTACTTCTTAATTTAAAATTAGCCAGTTTTAAACTGTGATGAAAAATTTGTTTTATTTATGTTGACGATAGTCACTGTGATACAGGGCTGGAGAAATACATGTCAGATTCCATTTTTACTTTGCAGTTTGACCTGTAGGACTGTGTGATTGTGCATATGTACAGCTGAGCTGCAGGTTTCTTAACTGCAAAATGCAGATCTCACTCACCTCTCAGGGTTGTTTTGGGAATGAAATGATAAAGCATTTTTTAAAAGCATCTAGTATTCCCCCTGCCATAGAGTTGATACTCGGAAATACTGCTTGAGAGTTGTTGATATTTTAAAAACTTCCAGACAATGATGATTTTAGATCTGACCTTTAGAGACAGGTTACTATGTATTTTTTGAATCATTCTAATAAAGATTGAATTATACCTAATATCACTTTTTAACTGTGTATTTGGTAGATAGATATATTATGTCTGATGTGTTGATTATTTTGGTTAACATTTAATTAATCAGCATTCTGTAATCCTGATACCAAGTTTTCATTATTATGCATTTTCTTTGTAGTCTGCAGTTAAAAAGATACGATCATTTCTAATCTTATATAATTATTGAGGGGATTTGACCAAATACCTTCTATTGATTTGCTCGGTGAAAGTAGACTAATTATTACTATAGTAATATTAATGTTTAGTACATTAAGTCCTGTTACCTTTCCTAGTAAATTAACATTCTCAGCTCTTCTGTTACTTTACTCACTTTTCTGTTTCAGCATCTTATTCTTCCCTGTTCCCTTACTCTTTTTTTGCCCTTCTGTGTAACTTATTTTAGATTCATGTTTTTGTTTTAAAACTTTTATGTACTTGATATATATAGTTTTAATATAAACACAACACATAAACATCTATATAGATTTGACATTACTTTGAGACATAAAATTATACTGTATCACTTTCAGCAGATCCAAATGACATCCATGCTTACTTAATTGGTTTACTATCCCAAATAGCATATAAGAGCATTTAATTTTCTATATTTTACAGTACTTGTGTATTAACATTATGATTTTGTTTACACATTGTTAGAAGATATTGCGAAGTAAGTGTATCATTAATGTTGATTTGACGTGTTGATCACCTTATTAAAAATAGGTACCCCATTTATTATCAAAAGGATCTTGGTTTTGACAATAAATTATATATATATATCCCATCTAGCAGTATATTCTTTGAGGAGTACAGGAAACAGATATTTTGATATGAACTCAATTTCCAGTTGCAGAAGCAAGAATAATAAAAATAAAATGGACAATTAATTTGGATGTAATTATACACTGATTTGCCTTCCAAAGTTAGTAAAGTGTATGTCCAAGGACTGAGGGTAGTAATAACTAGAGCAGATTTACTGAAGGATGTGGGAGTGTTTCAAGATCTAGAAAAATGGTTAGACTGTAAATACGAATCAAAGGGACTAGAGTTGAAGAGTCTATTGCTTCTTTTTTGTTCATTTTTCTGCTCACTTTCCAGAGAAAATCTGTCTTCTGGCTTATTGACCACAGAGTCCTTTTGATTGCCTATTTGATGGAATCCCAATTATTCTGCAATATCCTATTACCAATTTTATCTTCCCTTTAACAAATTTCTTGTTGTACAGCCCACCTCTGAACTAGAGTATTAAATAGTTTTGAACACATAATTTTGGTGGTTGAATTATTGCTATGCATTTTGCATAGATAAATTAGTTGATTAGTTGCTTAATTTTTTTTGAAGTATGTTTAAACGCCTTTTGTGTACAATATAGTGGTGATGGGACCAGTCTTGCTGGAGCAAATTGTTTATTTTAAGCTATTCTATCACATATGTTGTAACAGCCTATGGTATATTTATGGAGAGACTTAAATACTAGATTTTTCACAAGGAGTTGGGGGAAGAAGAATTGGATAATTAAGATGCCCAATTAAGATGGTAGAGTGATAACCTAGATTATGAGATCCTACATTATATATTAGATTATAATTGAGCTGCATTTTCCACCAAGGAAACTGAAACAGTTTTCAATAAAAAGACAGCCAAGGCTATTAAAGTAAAATATAGTTCATCAAAATTATAAAGGGGGGAGTTAAGGCACCATAATGGATGGCAATATACTTATGGTAATAAAGTGATTAAATTTAGTCATGAATGCCCTTTTAGCCATGGGAAAATAGATATGGATATGATAGAAGAATGTTTCTGAGCACCTGCTACTTATCAGCCACCTTGGAAGATGTTAGGGTTAGAGAAAAATAAGACAGACCTGCAAAGCTCAGGGAACTTAAAATTTAAGGGGAGGAATCAAAGACTAATTATGTGAGAGAAAAAAAATTACTAAAGAGAAAAAAAATTATGTAACCTATGGTATGCTCTATGTGGATGACTTTAAAACATGCTTGTGTGTTTGTTTTTATTAATTTATTAATTTTTTTATGTTTCCCTTCTAAGATGTTTTATGTGCAATTTCATTTAAGTAGATGGCTGACTTAAAGTTATCACAACATTTTGAGCTTCTAAGTTACATCTGCTTTCATTATCCTTTAATTTCTTAGTGTACCTCATTGCTGGTCAACCAGACATAGAAAACTGACTGACCAAGGAGTACAGTAATTGCTTCATCATGACATTTTGCTAAAAAAAAAAAAAAAGGCAATGAATGATTTCATAAATAGAGCCAGAAGAGCCCTGTTTATTTTCTGTATCTGTAGACATCTTCAATACACTCCAGGTCTGAATTTTAAAATGTGTGTTTAATTGCTTTATGTGAAGAACAGAATAGTTCTCACAATAAGAAATCTAGATCCTATCTCTTCACCTTTTTTTCAGAAAAATTGTTTTGGCGACTCACATAAAATTTAAGAAGACCTATGGCAAATACTACTATTCTACTTGCAAATGGAGAGCATTGCAGTGCAAAGAGTAGATGTTGAGAAGGGGTATTTTAAGATTCTGTACACAGAATGTACTTAGAAGCAAGTACATAGCTGCGAGGGCTCAGAGCCCTGCCTTAAGGGACAGGCAATAAGTTAATAGCCTGGGTGATAGCTATTGAGTGCACGGACCATAGAAGCAACACTGTGGCTCCTTGTGTATATGTAGTTCAATTTATGGCATTGTCTGCTGAGATTATAAATTCAGCTAGAACCCCTTTGCCTGAATAGTTCATTTTTTTGAATTCCTATAATAAAAGCATGTTTGGGTTTCTATGCATGCTTTAATTTATAACTTATTGTGTATTTATCATTTTCTCTAACTGTTCCCCCCATAATAGTTCCTTGAAATTTTTCTTTCTTTTTTATTTTTTCCATCTTACCATTTGTCAAAGGTTGGGACAGCATTCTGCTATGATTTTGTTTGGTTGTGTTAAGAAAAATGATGGCACCAACAAAGAAAATTTAAAAAGTAATAAAAACTATACAACAAAAATAAAATAGAGTCTTTCTTAGTAGACCACTACTCATTCTGCTTTAGCTGGATTGATATTTAGTTGCCAGTGGAACTTCAAAATTGAAATGAGAAAAATATACCTCTTTTGTTAATTTTGCCTCAACTGGAGGGCAATCTACTTTATGAGAGTGACTATCGCTATTGCAATGGTAGCTTCCACTATTTATGTCTCAGGGCTACTTACACACTTACTGGCACTTTACATGTGGTTTTTCATTTGCTGAGAGGTACATATTCTTTTCCCCCACTTTATATCTAAAGAACTCTGAGATTAGGAATTTATTTGCTCCAAGTTACTTAGCTGATAGAGCTAGTGTTGGAGCCTAGTCTTGACTGTGTTCAGATGTCTTCTAATTGCATACCCTAAGGCTCAGTAACTGCTGGTTTTTAGAAAACCAGTAAGTACTTCGTGTCTAGGTAAAATAAAACAATCTATTCTTCACTGTAGTACCATTTAAATAAAAACTTTAGTTTGTGTTTGTATTCAAGTTTGTGTATAATCTTTAAAAAATCTTTAGTGCACATTCACCTTGCTGGAAAATGTGTGTGTGTGTGTGTGTGTGTGTGTGTGTGTGTGTGTGTGTGTGTGTGTGTTTGGGGGAGGTGGTTATCAAATTTTTAATCGAAACTTTCCTTTTGGTGTAAGTCAATGATAATTATTCAGCCATAAAGTTGGCTACCTTGATTCACACCATGTCTTAGGATACATGTTAAAGAAGGGAGAAAGGTTTATATTATTTGGCTGAATCTGCATTAAACTTATTTAACTGACTGAACACTGTAAAAGTTTGCTGAAGGTTAATCTGAGGTCATTTCTGTTTGTCTTTGGTTACTGGTCAGATGGAAACCACTGTTCGTACATGCACTTCACAAGACTATGAGTTAATGCACATGACTTTGTCAGTCCTCAGTGTAAAGGATTTTAGAATAAATTTGTAGACTGATGCCAATCTTTGAAACTTTTACCCAGTTCTTATAATCCCCTGAATCACTTTGCATATTAATTTTAGTACGTATATTTTCTCCAAAAATCTTGGGCTTTTTGTAATATATGTATTACCAAATAAAATAAGGGAATAACTACAGAAGTTAATTTAAACACGATAAAGATACTTTACAGGCTATTAGGTTTGTAAAAATAGCCTTTAAATTTATATTTATCATCATGTTACCTTAAC
Organism: Tamandua tetradactyla; assembly: GCF_023851605.1. NCBI lineage: Eukaryota > Metazoa > Chordata > Mammalia > Pilosa > Myrmecophagidae > Tamandua > Tamandua tetradactyla. The sequence continues at coordinate 9,737,105 of NC_135348.1, forward strand.
CACATTTCCATGCAATACTGTGTCCTTTATTAAGGAATTTGTTTTATAATAGCCTTTAAAGCAACAGGTTTCTTTTGAGCATTTACTCTGTACTAGGAACTGGGGGAAGAGAGCTGAGAGATGTAGCTCCTGCCTCAAGGAGATAAAAGTTTTGTGACAGAATAAACCAGCAAGAGGATGCAAGTGCTTAATAGAAGTGGAAGGAAGACGCCTTAGCTTTCAGTAAGTTAAGGCTGTGTGTGGTGGTGGGACCAGGGAACTTGTTCAGGAAAGGCTTCTGGAAGGGTGGGAGGAATTAGTTGGGTAGCGAAGGGTAATCCAAACAGAGACGGCAACATTGCTGGATGTTGAGCCTGAGATTAAGGGGTGCATAATAACTTGGCTCAGTTGGATGCAGGTGACAGATCTTTGAGACTAGCAGAACCTTCAGCTTCCAGGGAAAAGAGACTTTTCTTTGCAATGGCCAGAACCCCTGCTTTTCTGGTATTTCTGCTCGCTGGATGAATGTTCAGTCTCCTTTTCCTTCGGAGTCAAGTCTTGTCTTTGGAGTCATTGGCTTGTCTTTGTGCCATTCCATGGTCAGTCTTTCTAATTGATACTGCCCTCCCTTACATGTTTCAGTTTCCTCATTTAACAAACATGCTTTGTTTCCAGACCAGCACCCATCCTCATAACCCCAAGAGCTAAGAACATGTGGAGCACTCGGCATGTATTAACTCAGGCTATTCCTTAGGTAAAAGTTAATGAATAAATAAATAAGGATTAGTGAATTAATGAAAAAGCAACAGAATAATCAAGAAATCCCACACATTTATTTCCAGATATCACATACCTTTTTCCTTGAAAAACCAACTCTTAAACCACTTGACTTTTAGAAAACAGATACTTATGCACAGCTTTTGGTATGAAACCTTTATAAGCAAAGTTCTCAAGGCTAGCATTTAGATAGACACATGCACTAGATTCCATTTATAGAGAAAGCCAGTTAGCAGCTGTTGAAAATTGGGTAAATTCCAAGGTTAAAGAAGAACGAAGCAACAATATCTGTAAGTGCCACATCTCCCTTTTAGTTTTGGAGTTAGCCATATTAGCTCCGCTCACACTCAGGAGCTGTGTGGAGTGCAGCTCTGTTGGCCAACAAGCTTAATGCCACTGAACAGAAGGTCTCCGTTTTGCATGTGTACTTCAAGTCGCATTATCACTATCAGAGACATCCGGACAAGTGATGATGAATGTGGCATAATAATGTGGTAATTGGAAGCATAGTTCTCAGAAGTGACCCAAGCTGGAATCCCAGTTTTAACACTTGGGTGAGTTACTTAACTTTACTAATCTCTTAAAGTTTTCTTTTCTATAAAAGAACAGTAGTACCTTTTCTTTCTCAGTAACAGTTTGAGGATCAGATGGCATTCTTACATATGCATGTCTCTTAAGAAGTCTAAAATGGTATACAAATTAATTTGGGATATATAATTTGAAGGTGTAATGTTTAGGAAAGATGCTAGATCTCTGTTTTTTTTTGGGGGGCGTCAAAATTGTATGTGTGAGTATATGAAAAGATATGAGAGAAAAAATAATAACCCTGAATAGAATGAAGAAATCATGGTTCACGGAGAATTGGCTTCTGTCAAGGCAAGAAATCTAGATTCCTGCAGATAATAACTTTGAGTGAAAAAGGAGAGATTTGTTAGCATTCGCAGAAGTGGCTGAGTCCCTCATCAGACAGCAGCGGATGCAAAACATGCTTGTCCTGTTAGAGAAAACTTAATTTTTTTTTCTCATGCGTATTCGTTGGTTGAATGGTTTTCACCCTAATTATGAGCTGAATATGCTCTTTTCTTTTTTTGTTCTCATGAACAGAAACCATGCTGCAAATGCTTAATGTAGATGGCTGCTGAAGGCTCACACAGCAATTGGGAAAAATATAGTTAATATATAGAGGAATATGGAGGATAAATGAATGAAACTCTGAGAAAGAATGATGTAAATAATGCATAGCAGATGAAGCAAGGTTGTAGGGTGAGGCAATCAAAGCAGTAAGAAAAAGGAAGTAAAAAAATAGAAAGTTAATGGACTTTCACATCTATGGCCAATTGATTTTTTTCTGTTTCTACAGCTTTGGGGTGTGTGTGTGTGAAAAATAACACACATACAAAAAAAGCAATAAATTTCAATTAACAAAAATTAGTTGTAGAACAGAGGTTGGAATAGGTTATAATTCCACAATTTTAGGTTTTTACTTCTAGCTGCTCTAAGATCCTGGAAACTATAAAAGAGATATCAATATAATGATTTGGCAATCATACTCATTTGTTAAGTCCTATCTTTTATAACTGTACCTTCTCCTTTGATCTTTCTTCCAGGCTTTACAGGTATTTGCGCTATGCCCGTCGTAACTTTTTTATTGTATAATATAATATACATACAAGGCAAAGAAAGAAGAAAGCAGTAGTTTTCAAAGCACTCTTCAACAAGTAGTTACAGGACAGATCCCAGAATTTGTCATGGGCTACCATACCATCCTCTCAGATTTTTCCTTCTAACTGCTCCAGAACATAGGAGGCTAGAAGGAATAAATACTTTTTTATCATCACAATTGACTTTTTTTCTTTTTCATGAAAAATAATATATATACAAAAAAAGCAATAAATTTCAAAGCACAACACAACAGTTAGTTGGAGAACAGATTTCAGAGTTTGGTATCGGTTACAATTCTACAATTTTAGGCTTTTACTTCTAGCTGCTCTGTGATACTGGAGACTAAAAGAAATAACAATTTAATAATTCAGCAATCATATTCGTTTGTTAAACCCTACCTTCTCTGTATAACTATATCACCTTTGTTCATTCTCCCACTCTTCAGGGGTATTTGGGCTATGCCCATTCTAATATTTTCATGTTGGAAGGGGCCGTCGATAACGTGGAATAGGGAAATGGAACTAGTTGATATTCTAGAGAGGCTGGTCCCTCTGGGTTTCAGGACTTAGCAGGCCTAGAAACCCAACCAGAAGTTGTAGGTTTCTAGAAAGTAATCACAGTGTATGGAACCTTTGTAGAATCTTCGTTAAATCCCTAGGTGTTCTTTAGGGTTGGTGAGAATGATTTTAGTTGAGGTTTGGCAAAGATTTTAGTTGAGGTTTGGCTATATAAATAGCAGTATATAGCTGAAGCTTGCAAAAGATTAGCCTCCAGAGTAGCCTTTTGACTCCATTTGAACTCTCTCAGCCACGTATAACTTATTTGTTACATTTATTTTCCCTCTTTTGGTCAGGAAGGCATTGTTGATCCCATGGTGCCAGGGCTAGACTCAATCTGGGAGTCTTCTCCCATGCCACCAGGGAGACTTTCATCCCTGGGTGTTATGTCCCAAGTAGGGGGGAGGGCAATGATTTCACCTGCAGACTTGGGCTTAGAGAGAGTGAGGCCACATCTGAGCAGCAACAGAGGTCCCCCAGAAGTAACTCTAAGGCATGCCTATAGGTAGGCTAAGCTTCTCCGCTACATGCATAAGCTTCACAAGAGCAAGCCTCAAGAGCAAGGGTGTGGTCTATTGATTTGGGTGTTCCCTAATGTTTGACACAGTATTGGGATTCCCTGATGACAAAGTTCAATAGTTGAATGTTTTTTTCTTCCATCCCTCAAATGACTTTGCCAATACTTTTTATTTATCTGCTTAATATATTCTAGGGTATATCTAGGCATTGCATTAAGCTATGCAGGATTAAAGGCCCTCATTCTTATTATGGGATTCCTGTGTTTTGACTGTTTAAATGAGCTATTTAGACAGGTTGAGTTAGATTATGTGCTCCAGAAAATTTAGGTTCTGGACAAAATAAACCTCTCTTCCTTTGGTCTCAAAGAGTTAGGCGAGGTTCTAGAAGACATTGTCTTCCTTACCCCTGTGTTTTGAATTACCTTAATTCTGACCTGATTGGCTTCCTTCTTATCTCTAAATACCAGGTTATACATATATAAAACCGCCTCTCAAAATCCAGAAATAATAATTACCACTCTGAACTAAGTGTGTCTGCTATAAGAGCTTATGATCTAGGCCCCTGGTTTCTCATAAGCATTTTCTAAAGGAGACCACACAATAATTGCTCTTTTGTTTCTGGCTTATTGTGCCACACCAAATATCCCACATGTTCATTCACATTGTTGTATGCCTCACAACTTTGTTCCTTTTTGTAGCAGTACAACCTTCACTTATAAGTATACACCATCTTTTGTCAATCTGCTTCTCAACCAGTGCATCCTTCAGCCACCTACATTCATTAGGCATCATGTATAATACCCAAAGTCCACAGTCCATCAACATTCTCAATTTTAGATGATTTTATTATTCCCAGGAGAAAGAAAACCAATAAAACACATCCTCACCAAATAGGGAATCTAAGCCTCCCCTTAACTCCTCCCCCCATTATTTACCTCTGCTGTTGCTGTTGTAGTGCTGATGTCTTCCTATTAAACACAGCCCATAGCATGCAATAGCAGTTTCCCCCTGTACCCTGCACTTAAACACTCTTTGTACATGAATCACACTTTTGAAGTAATTCATGCAAGAACCTATTTATATTTAGTGTTAATCAGTGGCACACACAGGTCTACACAACCCTTTTCAATCTTGTCCACGTTCAATATGGTAATCTTACTTATAGATCTACTAGAGAACTGCTTTCACTTCTATCTATTCCCTCACATTGGAGTTCAACCTCGTTAGCTAACCATTCACCCATCTCTAGGTTCTGTGTATCTCTAATTCTCCTGTATTCTGTATCATAGCCTCTGATTATACCTTTACCATGGTCATTAAAGTGGAGTCGTACAGTATCTATCCTTTTGTGTCTGGCTTATTTCAGTCAGCATTTTGTCCTCAAGGCTCATACATTTTGCCATGTACCTCAGGACGTCATTTCGTCTTCCTGCTATATAATGTTAATGTAATATTTTAAGCTATTTTTCTTTAAATTATTATCTAAATGAGTGTAGTATTTCTGATAAATACATGACATGATGAAAAAGACAAGATACAGCTGGGTCAATGGGGCAGGACTGGCCCCTCATTACTTAACTCTCCAGTGGTGAAAACAAGTAACCATGTTGACTAACTTTGGGACCTCACCATGGCTTTACATTAATTTAAAATAGTGTAACCTTTGAAAGCTGTGTGACCTGTGGTATACTAACCCAGTATAACCATGCTTGCATTTCCTGTTGCTGTTTATTAAAGAGATTTAAAACTTGTATTTACTTTTAGAAATCTTTTGAATTATTATAAGAAAAAAAGTGACCTGTTTTTTCTCTCTTAGTTTAATCTTTGTGTGTGTGTGTGTGTGTGTGTGTGTGTGTGTAAATATGAGATTTATAAAGGTGTCTCATGCAACCGTGGTCTCCTAGTTTAATTCTTTATTTTTGCATGGGCAGGCACCCAGAATCAAACCTGGGTCTCCGGCATGGCTGGCGCGAGCTCTGCCACTGAGCCACCATTGCCTTCCTTGTTTAATCTTAAACTCAGATTTGCCTATCTTCTTGTCCTTGGATTCTTCTGTTTTCTTTAACAATTCATTGATTTCTTTTTTTAATAAATGTTATTACTCTGTGATATTGTAAATTAACCCACTACTAAGAAACAATTAAAATGAAATATATTACCTTAGCCAAAATATTAATATTCATACTTTACTAACATACGTAGCCCATTCTTATTCCTGAAGAAGAATGAAGATTACAAATGGCAGATAATACATTATCATTGAAATAACCAGCCCTGTATGTTCTCTGCTTTACTTGTTAGTAATTAGCCATGATAGAGCAAGTCTCCTTTCTATCAAATTAAAAGACTTTTTAAATAATAAGTGTAAAGGCATTCCTAAGTTAGATTTTCACACCAATGCTAAACAATGAAGTTATGAAACATGCATTAGAAATTTTCACAGTTTAATGAATATATGAATACAGGCATTTGTTTATAGAAATACATTTCTAAATAGTAACTCTTAGGGCTTTGTTTTAAGATGTGTATTTTGTATGTGTCTTTATATACAAAGATGCTAATATAGTGTAATCACTTAAGATACTTCTAGCAGCTAGTACTGTAAGACTCAAAGCAAGATGGCCTTGGCATTAAGTTTATTGTCTCAAATAGTAAGAGATCTAAAATGAAGGCAATTTCAGGGTTAATTAATTCAGGGTCTCAGTGACATCATCACCAGAGAAATTTTTTCTCTACCATCATCGAAAGTAGGCTTTAGACCTCAGACTTGTCTGAGTCATCACCTCTTCTTACAGAAATGAGAAAGGAAACTTCTCCATCAGCATCTGTTTAAAAGACTTAACGTTGCCTCTCCTACATGCCACTCTTTGGACTTCTCTCTTCCTTGGTCAGGATTGGGTCTCCTGATAATACCTAAACCATTCACTAGCCAGGGGAAAAGGTGATAACCCTGAAATGCATTAGTTTAATTATGATTCATCCCTGGGGCTGGGGCATCCAGCTTCCAATAAAGGCTGTGACCACTTGAAGGAAGGAGAATACAATCAAGATTCTGCTAAACAGGTAGAAGTGAGTTTGGGGCATCACTGGAGTTGGTAATAAAATTGTGTCTGCCAAATACAAATTCATGAAATTTTATATATCTGCTGATTAAAGAAAAACATGGAGTCCTAACACTATAACAAATTTCAACTCGAAGTACAAGTTCTGTTGAAACAGTCTTTTAGGATGAAGTAACAGTCAATCTATAGTCTTCTATGAACACTCTCATTGCAGGATAGTCTGTAGTGCCTTGACATTTTACGGACAGACAGGTAAAGTCTCTAAAAAATTGCTCCCTCCAAATACTCTTAAATCAACAATTATGATTTTATATAAGAAGCTTTCCTGTAAATTGCACCTTTATCTTCCATAACCTCTCTCTCTTATCCTCCACTAAGTTCTTATTCCATTTGCATCCACCCATCCATCCCCAGTTCCCACTTCTTGCTAAACCTAGTATAGATTAGCCTTTGCGATGCAAAATCTTAATAATTTAACATGATTTTAGGTGATAATTATCAACCCAAGAGTTGAACGTTTTAGTGTAGAATTAAATGTTAGCCTAAGTAGGATATCCGTAGAAGAAGTGCCAAAATTATTTTGCAATGTTGGAAACTGAAATTAAGGAGATTAGAGCTCTAAATCTTATACATAAAATGAAATGGTAGCAATTTGACAATAATGAGAGGATACTTTAAATTACACTTTAATTATGGATATTGAATACATTGATGGTAACAGATAAGCAAAATGGTACCTCACACAAAGGAATATAATTTGGGCCTAAGAAATACATACTACAACATGGAATAACTTTGAAAATGTTGTCCTCAGTGAAATAAGATACATAAAGGCAAATAATGTATTATGTCACCAATAAGAGCTATATAGAAATAGCAAATCTGCAGAAACATAAAGAAAATTAGAGATCACAAGGGGTGAGGGGAAAAGGGGGTAAGGGAGAGTATAGTTTGGGAGATACAGAATGTGTGTAGATAAAATTATTAAGGAAAAGCAGTGGGACAAAGAAGCTAGCTTGCTTGGAGATTTGACTCTATGAATTCATCTCAGATGAAATCCCTATGTCAAAGAAATGCAAGTTGATATCTGTATTTTGTATGACATTCATATTTAAATTATTAGAAATTTCATCATAAAGACACACGATGCTTTTGAAGGGCACGAAGTATTATAAGCCTTATCAAATGCTTTTCAAATAATTATCATTCTAGAAGAATTTGAAACCTACATTTACATTGATCTGCCATTAAATTAAATGCAAGGACAATCATTTATTTTTTGGAAATGTATGTAAACCCAAGATCTCATTGGATGCCACTGAAATGGAAGAGACAAACAAGAACAATCTTCCATTTGTAGAGCATAACTGATGGCAAAGTGTTGCATATTATTAAATATGCATGTAAGGTGTGTGCATGTGTACACATGTGTGTCTTTGTATGCATGCATGTACACGTGTGAATGCATGGGTACATTTTTCCCCATATTTCTGGTTAGGACATTCGTGGTGACATATCTGACATAAGAAATATTATTATGATCTCTCCAGATATCCAACACCTGAAGCAACAGTACCAGTAATATTATAAAAATGTCTTTCATCTAAAAGTTTATAATACATATTTCTAGACTGGAAAGATTCTTTTTCTGAGAGGTCTGCTTAAGCCAAACCTGAACTATGGCAAGTTGAGGCCTACAGGTCTGGTCTTGCTTTACTAAGAAAACATTGATAAGAGTCTACTTTCATAGACTCCATTAGGTAATTTAGCGTATTTTTATGATAGTGAGGTTATAATTTTGTGCAACTGCATATGTAAGATCACTTCCCATAAAATATTTTCTACAAAGAATTTGGATTCTGTGTTTGGTATGCCTTGGCATGCCTGCGTTTGAGGTTTAGATCTGATAAGGGTGCCTTTAGCCTGTAAAACTATGTGAAAATGCTTGTCAAACTCAGTATAATTTTTTAGATTTAAATCACTGAGTTCTTGCCCTCATTTTGGGGTGACAGTTGAAACTGTTACATCAAACTGAGATATATGTTAAATAGCTTACGAAGCTGTATTGACAGAACAAAAACCATCCGCAATAGATTTTTTCAAAATATAAACACAATCTTACCTTCTATAGATGACAAACATCTGATATTAAGAATTTACATCCATAAAGATATTTGTATTTTAAAAAATCAGCTACAGAAGCAAATATCTAAAGCTTCTTTGAAATGTATATTTTTGGTTTAACCAAACATTTATTTTACAAAGAAAAGGGGGAAAATAAAGATGACGATTCTTCAAAATCCACAAATGTTAAATATATGTTATTTCAGCTAAATGTGTCATTTTGTGGAAACCAAATATATCTGAAGATAAAATATATGAGAGAACTAAGGAGTATTCAGCAAATGCTGAAATTTAATTCAGTTGCAATTGTTTATAAAGATAAAGAGTTTTGATCTGTATTTTTTTATGGCTGTCGAGACATAACTTTAACTGGAACCAAAGACTTACAAGTTGAAAGAATGATACTAGAAATGAAAACAAACAAAAAATCAGTAAAACAAAATCAAAGCTCTGGGCTATATAAGCAATCGTTATTAGTTTTATCATATAACTTATTTTATAAAATAAAATTTAAGAGGTAGACGTTAAAGTGCAAAGGTAAGGAATTTACCAATGTAATAATTGAGTGTAGATTTTAAAATTTATTTTATCCAGTCAAGAATGAATCCTGCAATAGATTGGATGCCCTGTAACTATGTATTTATCATGGTTGAAACCTGTTTGTAAAGAGGTTTGAAGATTTGATCCTTCATGGATAGAGTCAGCTATTCATTAATCTGTTTCGATGTTCAATAACATCACATTTTATTGAACTAGTTTCCAAGTGCAATTAAGGTAGGGTATACGTATATAGTTGTATTTGAATATTAACAAGTTGAATTTCACAATGTGTTTTTTTTTTTCTTTTTTGTTTAGTTTTTGCTTAACATTTTTTTATTAGAGACGTTTCTAATAAACTTTTTCCTTTTTTTTTGCATGGGCAGACACTGGAAATCGAACCTGGGTCTCCAGCATGGCAGGCAGGAACTCTGCCTGCTGAGCCACTGTAAACTTTTTTTTTAATTAAAGGAGTTTCTAATAAAATTTTTTCTAATAAAAAATGAAAAAGAATCATGCAGAAAATAATGCAGTAGTTCCCAGATATGCCCCTTCAAACACACAGAATGCCTGTTATTAACAGTTTGCATTAGTGTGGTACCTTTTTTTTTTACAACTGATGAAAGCAATATTATTATACCTGTTAACTATAGTCTGTAGTTTATATTATGGGGTCACTGTGCTGTACTGTCCTATTTTTTTTTAGTTGAAATATATTCATGTACCATATACTCCATCTACCCTAATCATTTTTAGAACATTGCATCACTCCAGAAAAAGAAATAAAAAGAAAACCCCATACATGCCATACCTCTTACCTCTCCCTCTAATTGACTACTAATATTGCAGCCTACCCATTTTTCTATGCCTTATTACCCCTATTATCTATTTATTTATTTTTGTCCTTATTATTTAATCATCTGTCCATACCGTGATAAAAGGATCATCAGCCATAAGATTTTCACAATCAAATGGTCACATTGTAAAAGCCATATAATTATACAGTTGTCTTTAAGAATCAAAGCTACTGTAATAGAGTTCAATAGTTTTAGGTATTTCCTTCTAGCTATTCTAATACATTAAAGCTAAAAAGGGATATCTATATAAAAATGTATAAGAATAACCTCCAGAATAATCTCACGACATTATCTCAAGGTGTTTTAAATTAAATTCTTCTTTTCACTTGTTAATAATTAGTAAATCAGTATACAGATATTTAGGGCAGCACACATTAGAATCCAATCAAGTGGACAAGTGAAAATTAAAAACTTAAACTTCTCATTAAACGTTTGCAGTCTGCAGCTTTTATGTGGGAAGTATGAAGAGGCAAGGATTAACTGGCTTTTTACTTTTATGAATCCAGGTCCTCATTTCACTAATTAGCCTTTATAATTGACTGTTTATGGTGTTGCCTATTGGAAAGAGAAATGGCTAGCAACTCGAATCTGTGAGCCAACTTTCTTTAGCTGATAATAAATTGGTTACTGCCTCCCAGGCTAGGTTCTGAGTGAGGTATCTCAAGAAAAAAGGCACATTCTTTATTACCAGCCACACTGCATTTCTGCATGATGACCTGGGAAACCATAAAGAACCTTTCCCACAATCCTAGGCTGGAGCCTGGGCATGGGGTCTGTTTCTTGTCCCTTTATCTTGGGATCAGTCCTGGGCTAGCCCTACGAATTTTTATCATTCCAGTTGGGAAAGAAGGCAGTCAACTAAGAAGATAGGAAATGCTCTTCCCAAATACATAGAGAAGACACAAGCTATTCTCTCCACGTTTGTCTTCCCTAGGTTTCCTCTTGATTTTGTTTATTGTTCCTTTTTGTGGGCAATCTCCAAGTAGCACATGGCCTGAAAGAAGGAAAAGGGATTTCTGGGGATCCGCTAGAAATCAGGATGGGTTAATTCCACATGGCCCATGGAGATGGCAGTTCTGAACTCCCCATCCAAATAGGCATGTGAGCAGGATTGACCAACAAGACACCGTTATCTCGAGGGCGTACCTGTATTTAGAACAGATGATTTTAACAATAGTGAAAGTTCCTTTCAGAAGTAACACAGGATTTCCTAAAGGGCATCCTCAGTAATCCCTTTAATTAGCCCCTCAGTTAATTAAAATTTTAGTGAAAGAAGTCAGATAAACCGCTTTATGGGTTTTCTTCAAGCTAGAGAAAGAAAGTGAGAGAGAGAAACAGTGAGAGAGAAAGTACTGGATCATCAAAGCTGTGCTTATCTTTATCGAGAAGAAAGTTAAGAAAACACACCAAAACAGCTACAATTCAATGACAATGTAAAAGAAATGGTCCCTAGCAATAATGTAGTTAATGTTTTCTTCTGCATATGGTTAGTGGGCAGTGTAATCAATCAAGTCAAGCCAAGACTATTTGAGCGTTTGGATTTTTTTAGACATTTCACACAAAGAATTACACAGATTGTAGCCCCTGCCTCTGTAGTTTATAATTCTGGCGGTAAACTAAATTTATGCATTTGAAAGAGAAGGTAATGTGGTATGCTGTCATGAGCTGTGAGCTAAAAATCTAAACATGACCTGGGTTTTCAGTTTCAGAATCCCAAAGAAACCAGATGCTTTTGATCCAATGACTTTGATCCACTCGTTTCTTTGTATTTAGTTAAATATTCTTCAACTGTAAGTTAGCTAAGTTGGGTCTGATAAGGTCCTTTTCAAATGTATAATGTAGAGAAATAATAGAAAAATGTAACTTAAAATGCAGTATTGATTGATTTAGACAAATGCATATTCAGACGAGTGCTTAAAATTTCACTGTGGCTAGGCTAATGATGATATGAAGCTCGACATTCTCTGAATTACATTGTGGAACCTGAAAAGTGCAGGAATCTAATGATACAGTAATGGTGAGTGTAGTCTTGATATGTACGTGGGTAGAAGAAGTTACTGGACTCATATCTTAAGATTATAGGATTTGAGAGAAGGGAATTTTGTGTGCTTTCATAGACATACATACCAACATCATGGCAACATTTTTTTTTCCGAGCTTTTTTTTGTTCTTTTAGGTGCATGGTCCAGGAACCCAACCCAGGTTTCCTGCATGGAAGGCAAGGAGCCATGAACCAGCCATGCACCCAAAATGACTGTTTTTGCACAGGGAGGCACCGGGAATCGAACCCAGGTCTCCGGTGTGGCAGGCAAGAACTCTGCCACTGAGCCACCGTTGTCTATGGCACCATTTTTAAAGGAGGTGATAATGTGAATGCAAATAAAGTGGAAATAAAGAAACCTGCTTTATAAAATAAATTATGCATAAGATTTCCTTTCTTAGTATCTATGTGATTAACAGAATTCTCCAAAATGTTGGGAGCATGTGATAAAATATGAGTGGACGTTAGATAGAAAGACGGGCAGCATTTAGAGTTATATGAACAAGGCTGACTAGATAGGAAGGAAAATTGGATGTGCCGAGAAGAGAGTTCATTTCTTCATTCTGTAAATGTTATCTATTCAATTCTGATTATGCTTCAGACACTCTCTAAGGTGCTGGGAATTCAACAATGGCCCCTGTTGTTGGAAAACTCACAGAATAATGGAATACTCAAATATTGAAAGACCTGAAACAAATACAGAAATAAGCAGCTGAGTACCTTAGATATGGGAATTCATTTGTATATTGTTAGTTATTAATAAATTCATTCTCAAAGTAGCAAAAGGAGTTGTTTAGTGTACAAAGAGGTAAGAGATAGAGGTTTCGGTGTATTTAAAAACCAGCTCGGTGGAGCAGAAATTTCCTCAGGACAACTGGTAGAGGAAATCTGCGGAAACTTTCTTTTAGAGGATACCTAGGGAAAATACAAGTTTATCCTGACTTGTGTATTGTGTGTTACTTCTGTTCTGAATTAAGTCCTACATCAAAGATATTTTAGCCATTTTTATACCAAGAGTTTCAAAATAAGTAGACCATAAATTAGGACAGGTTCACAGTCATGAAAAAGAGTATTTATTTAATTCTGCCAATTAGCCCGTTTCATCACCAAACCTAAGAATATAGCATCACAGATTTCCATATCCGCCATTGAAGGCCTTTGATTTTTAAACAATGGTTATCCGATTTTTAATTCTATTATTTCAGTGCCATTTACAGTTTACCATTCACTTAAACTTGAGCTTAAAGTTGTTTTAGAGAAATTTATTTCAAAATTAACTGTAGCTTACTTTTAGTGAAAAGTAGTGTCTAATAAAATTTAAACTTTTGAAGAGGGAGGAGAGTAATTTTCTATAATTAGTTTGTGAGTGCCATAGTGAAATACGAATTTTCTGTAATTAGCTTATGAGTTCCATACTGGGACACATTAGCCTTCTGAACCCTGTATGTTTATATCTAAGATGGTAATTTAAACTGTTTTTCAAGTTTTTGAAGTCTTTCTTAGGTTGTCTTATATTTAGGGCATTAAATGAACGTTTAACAATAATTGCCTTAATATTGTTCTTTTTCTCTGCATTAAGAGGATTATGTGATTAATTATACTTTTGTATTATTCTATTTATGGACGATAGGGAGAAAAGTCTACAGATGTTTGAGTCTGTGCAATTTTTTTTTCTTGAAATATTTTGATCAGAAAATCCTTTAGAGTTTGCTACAAAAGAATTATATAATAGAGAATGAATGCCAAGCTTAGAAGCCTGAACCTCCAAATGATAGATTTTTCTTCACAGTGTTTCATTTCCCTTGTGGAATAATGAAACGTAGAATACATGAGGATTGGAAGACTTTAGGTATAAAAAATTCTACCTGGAAAGCTGCCTGACTGATGTTTGATTGTAAAAGCAATTGATAATTTTACTTTGTGGATTACTTAAGACTTTGAAATAATTGTATTTACTTCAGGGAAGAAAAAATAGTGTGTTATTGTTTAAAATCAAAACAGGGAAAAATCTACGTGTTCTATTCAGTAGCTGGAAAATGTCCATAAATCACGTTTCAGAACACTGGAATTTGGAGTGAATGCCCCATTGCTTGTCTAAAGGTTTAAACAAAGACTCTGATTGGCAACTTTATTCATTATTATTAATGGACTCTACTTGCTAGTGAAACCCAATTGTGGTATTTTTCTTTTTATTTTGCCCTTGGGGAACTTATTTTTATCATCTTTGTCACTGTTGGCTTCTTACCAAAGAGAGGGATTCAAACAGGTAAGCAACTTAAGAGAAGCAAAAAGAAATTGAAACCTAAGATGCTTTGCTGTTTCAACTTGGCTCTCTTATATGGGACCAGATATTGATTTCATGTCTTAGTAGCTCATTTTTAAAATCTTTAAGCATGAAAGTAAATTTTTCAAAATATACCTTGTGAATATTAAGTAAATAAATTAGTTACTTTCATCAACCACAAGGACAAACTTTTCTTACTGTGATATCCTAATAAGGAATGATTGAAGGGTCATATTTTTTTGTATATTTTAAAATAACCTCCTAAGGTTCATTAAACCTTTCCAGAATAGATCAGCATGGAAGTTTCTATAGGGAGAGAGAAAACAAAATGAGAAAACTCAATTTTAAGTATATATGTTGTGGATAAAACTAATACTAGTTAGTTAGTTATCTGAAGACAAGTTATCTAATGCACAGAGATGTTATAATTTAACTGTACTCACATAGCTTAGCAAATTATAGAGAAGGTTCAAATTTGAATCGTTTGGAAATCATATATCTGATAAGGGTTTACCATCCAGAATATATAAAGAACTTCTACAACTCAACAACAAAAAGATGAACAGCCCAATTAAAAACTGGGGTAAAGACATTTCTTCAAAGATATATAAATGGCCAATAAGCACATGAAAAGATGCTCAACATCATTAGTCATTAGGAAAATGCATATTAAAACCACAATGAGATGCCACATCATACACTCAGGGATGGCTTTTATTAAAAACACAGAGAATAAAAGTATTGATAACGACGTGAGAAATAAGAACCTCCATACATTGTTGGTAAGAATGTAAAATGGTGCAAGATCTATGGAAAACAATTTGACTGTTCCTCAGAAAACTGAACATAGGATTATCATATGGCCTGAAAATTCCATGCTTACATAAATGTCCAAATGAATTGAAAACAAGGACTAAAATATTTATACACCAGCTATTTGTACTCCAATAGCAGCATTAGTCACAGTCGCCAAAAGGTAGAAGCAACCCAGGTGTTCATCAACAGATGAATGGATAATCAAAATGTAACCTATACATAGAATGGAATATTACTCAGCTGTTGAAATGAATGGCATTGTCATCCACATTAAAGCACCTTGAAGACACCATGTTGTGTAACAAGCCAAACACAAAAGGACGGATATTGTGTGATTTTACTTATAAGAAATAGCTGCAACATATGAGTTCATCAAAACGGAAAATAGATTTCAGGTTACTAGGGGTAGAAGTGGGGAAAATAGGGAGTTAGATTCAAGTGTCAGCTTGACTATGTGAAGGTGCCTGGTTCTATTACTGTGGACATGAGCCAATGGAATGTGAACCTCATCTGTTCCTGATTACATCTGCAGTCGGCTAGGAGGTGTGCCTGCTGCAATGAATGACGTTTGACTTAATTGGCTGGTGCTTAAATGAGAGAGCACAAGGTAGCATAGTCCAAGCAGCTCAGCATACCTCATCTCAGCACTCGCAGCTCAGCCCACACCTTTGGAGATGCAGAAAGAAAAGTTGTTGGAACCCAGAGGCCTGGAGAGAAGGCCCACAGAGAACGCCCTGTGCCTTCCACGTAAGAAAGAACCTCAGTTGAAAGTTAGCTGCCTTTCCTCCAAAGAACTATACGTTAACTGAATAAATCCCCTTTTATTGAAAGCCAGTCCATCTCTGGTCTGTTGCATTCCGGCAGCTAGCAAACTAGAACAGGTAGTTACTGCTTAATGGGTACAGATGAAAAATGGAAGTGGTGATGAAAAAATTTCATGGAGGTAGCACAATATTGTGAATGCATTCATGTCTCTGAGTTGTATACATGAAAATAGATAAAGGGGAAATTTTGTTTTGATACATGTTACCACAATACAAATTTTTTCTTGATACTGCCATATTAGTCTTTGGAAATATAAAGATAAATTAGACATAGGGCTGTCGGTAGGAGTCCTTCTAGTGGAAACTCATTATTCTCTAGTTTAAAAACTCTGGCTCTGTCCTTTTATTTATAGAATATTATTGGACATGGAACTTAGGAACTGGGTAAAGATTCAGTCCCAGTAGAGGACATGGAAGAGGGAAAGTTTTTGAATGCTAGAAGAATGAAGTTGTCTTAATTCATTCGGCACTGGGAAGCCATAGTGATTTTGAGCAAAGAAATGACATTATTAAAACTAATTTTTAAAATTGTAATTCTTGTATTGTTTTTCAGTGACATTTGTGTGTGGTAAAATTCAGTCTTCCATGTTTTCTTTTTGTCCTACTTTTCTAAACCCTTTTATTATTCCCAAGTATGAAACAATGATTGGGTTAAACTGAACTCTTCACTGCCCCTTATTTATATTCTCCCCAACAAATCTGTTCTACCTTCTCTCCTCTCACAGTTCAAGTTATAAATAGCCATCCATCCAACCCATCCATCCACCCACTTACTAATTTCACACTGTTTATTAAGAACTTTCCTGCTGCCAGACACTGAGGAGAGCCTGGTGAGTGGTGGTGAGTAAGGCAAACCTAAGCACCCACTAAATGGGCAGCAAACAACAAATTAATCTAACTGCATTTATTATATGTGCTAGGAAAGACAAGCGTGGTGTGCCAGGAGAGCATATTACAGGGGTGTCTGTCCTGGCATGGTAAATCAGGAAATGTCTCCATGATGAACTGACATTTGTGGTGAGACCTAAAGGATGCACAGAATTAACCAAGCAAAGAAATTTAGAATGGGGGTAGGCACAAGGTGTTGGTTGAGGATCCCTAATGGGATGATTTTAGAAGAGGAAAGATCATATTTCTTTTTTTTCAACTCTTGTGTTTTGAATGTCTTGACATTTTAGTATCTGTACCAGTCCATTAAATTTTACCAAATAAAATGATAAAGTAGTATATTATGATTTGCATCCCTCCCTATTCGTCTGTTCTTAGAGCATGGGGGATTTATATTTTTAACCATCACAGTGCTTAAAATAATTCCTGCACATAGCATTTGCTTAAATGATTTATGATTTGTTTACCATAAATCAATTATTCTAATATAAATATCACTACCCAATAACTAATACTAATATAAATCAAATATACAAATGGTCTTTGCAGGGTTTAGAATGGATTCAAGAAGGAAGAAAGAATTTTTATTAGAATTACTTACATGGGCATCACATATCCTATTATAATTTCATGATTGGCCTAGAGTGATTTAGTTAGGGTCCTTTGAAAGTTCCATTTTGAATTGTTCATGAATAAATTTAGATTATAGAAGAGATAGTGTTGAAAACAAAGCTATTTCTTATGTACTTAAAAAGTCATTTAGGAATTCAGGGGGTGGGGTAGAGTGGAGGTCCCTGTATAGGGATTGTATTATTTTTGTAACTCTCCTGTAAGTTTGAAAGTGCTTCAAAGTAAAAAGTTTCTAAAAAGTCTTATAGTAGCTTTATTATTGAAAGGTGACACTGACATGTTTATGTAAGTGGAGTACTCTTTTAGTTTATAAGTTGATTTTTGAAAAGCAGAATACTGATAGATTTGATTTGTTAAAGATATACTTCTTAGATTACACTCTTAAATGTGGGCCAGGTATTGATTGCACTTGAGAATTGTACTGCCTTTTATTGTTTTGGTGTTTCAACACATAAACACAAGCAATTAACAGTGAGCAAATTTCCAAGCTTTCCTGATTTTATAAACATACCCTCAGCCAAACATATAAAATAATATATACATTTAGATCTCAGTGAGGCTGTAACCAAGCAATTACTAGCCCAAGGTTCTCACCAGAAATTCCATATTATGTTATGAAGGAGGGAATGATGTTATAATCACTATATAAAGAAAAGTTCATCAGGGAAATAAGGAGAAATTCCAGTAAGGTATTCTTAGCAAGGTGAACCATGATGCCAACTTTTATAGGTTTCCTCAATCTTTCTAGTCTTAACGATATATAGAAATCTGGTCTCCATGGTCATGTGGAATTCTCTATGACTCAATTTTCACATCTGTAAATTGGAGAATTAAATAGTATCTGCTTCAAAAAGTGTGTTGGGACATGATAAAAAATATCTGGTGTAGGTTAGTTTTGTATCCTTGGGGAGAACCTTGGAGGATTTTCCCTCCATATTCTTTTATTTTTGAAAATCCTGAGGAAATGGTAGGAATAGATCTTCTTTCATTATCTGCCTTTTATTCCAATTTAGGTTTTCTTCCTCAGGAGCATCTGTCTTTCTTAGGTTGACTCTCCATTCTTCATCTCCATATCTGTGATCTTTTCTCCTACCTCATGTTAATGGTTCCTGGTCAGCGCCAAGTGTATTTTCTGCCTTGTTGTTTACATCCCTAGTGTAAACAGATTATACTTTGGCTGTGGTGAAACTGCTTCCATTAAATCTGTTCTTAGTTGACTCGGAATCCTATTCATCTCATGGTTTCCTTTTGTCTCATCCTATATTCTGATATATTTGATCTTATGCATGTCTCTTATTTTCTGTTTTAATTTTCTGTATTGTATTGACAATGTAAAACAGCTTTAAAATGATTTCTCCAGATTTCAGTGCTAAATCGCTTTCAGAGAGAGATTTTTCCTCTGATTTGTCAAGATAATTAATTCCCTTTTGCTTGTGCTGTAGTATATTTTTTCATAGTTTGTACATTTATTTACCATTTATCCCTCCTTGAATGAGGAGACATCTGGTGATACCTCATCTTTGCTGGCAGGTAGTATATTTAGATTTCCTTTTAATGTGCTCCTTATCCACCTAAATGATGGCCATGTTCCCTGTTCCACTCTTTTTTAGTTTTTTTTCATGTTCCGCCAAGTAATTTTATTAAGATTCATACATCAAATGGAATCTTTTGAAGCTTGAAATATCTCTTTTCTACTTTTAGGTATCATTTTTACTTTGATAGCATGTATGCAATGCACAATATCCTCTTTAAGCATGACCATGAGTAGAAGTAAGAGATATTAATAGCATTAATTATATTGTTCCACCTTCAATATCATCTATCGTCAAAAGGTTTCCATAAACCCTAATCAAAATTATATACATATTAAGAGTGCCCATTCCACAACAAACTTGTCTCTGGTAACTTCTCTGAATTATTTTTCCAGTTGCAATTCCATTCTTCTTTGAATTCATGGAAAATACAGAAGCTATAGCATAGATTTCATTATGCTAGGACTATTTAAACATCCAAGAACCCACTTCTTCTTTTGGAGATGCTGACAGTTGTCTTCATTTCCATGAAGGTCAGTGCTCTCATGATATTCCTGATTCACGAGGAGCTGTGGCTTCACACACCCATGTACTTTCTTTTTACTTTTTTATTGTACAAAAATACAAAAGAAAGAAAGAAAAAAAGCAGTAGTTTTCAAAGTAGTTACAGGACAGATCTCAGAGTTTGTCATGGGCTACCATACAATCCTCTCAGATTTTTCCTTCTAGCTGCTCCAAAATATAGGCAGCTAAAGGCTTAAATATTTTTTTATCCCCACAATCAACTTTTTTCTCTCTTTTATGTGAAAAATAACATATATTCAAAAAAAGCAATAAACTTCAAAGCACAGCACCACAATTAGTTGTAGAACATATTTCAGAGTTTGACATGGACTACAGTTCCACAATTTTAGGTTACTTGTAGCTGCTCTAAGATTTTGGAGACTAAAAGAGATATCACGCTAATGACTCAGCATTCATACTCATCTGTTAAGTCCTCTCTTCTCTGTATAACTCCACAATTACCTTTGCTCTTTCTGTCCCTCTGTAGGTGCTTGGGCTATGGCCATTCTAACTTTTTCATGTCGGAAGGGGCTGTCGCTAATATGGGGAAGGGAGATGGAACTAGCTGATGTTCTGTAGAGACTGGGCCCTCTAGGTTTCAGAACTTATCTGGCCCAGGGATTCCCTGTTCCACTCTTTATTTCGAGGAAAGGTTGATGCGTTTAGATCTGAGTGGCTAGATCAGATTGAATTAGGTAGGGTATCT
This sequence comes from Tamandua tetradactyla, assembly GCF_023851605.1. Lineage (NCBI taxonomy): Eukaryota > Metazoa > Chordata > Mammalia > Pilosa > Myrmecophagidae > Tamandua > Tamandua tetradactyla. The sequence continues at coordinate 9,757,463 of NC_135348.1, forward strand.
TCACTATTTATTATCTCAGATTATCTGTTATTCTAATCTAAAGGAGGACATCACAGACATCTACAGATCCCACCATGTGGAGTTTTTTTTGAATTGCACTCTTATAAGCAGTTTACTCCTGAATTGGCATATTTAATACCTGTCATCTCTCCTTTCTTCTTCTTGTATCGGTCAGTCAGGCTTTATTCCTTGATAAGTACAGTATCTGAATAGGCATAACATGCAAACATGTTGTATTATTCTGGCCATTTCAAAAATAATTTAAAAAGAAGAGAAATGTTCATTTAGGCTGCCATAAATTCAGTGTTTTTGACAAAGGCAGTGGAAGGGAAGATGTTAAGTATCTTCCTTTCTTTTTTTCAGGTAGGTCAGCTTTTTGTTTCTTGAGTTAAAACATGGGTGGTCTACTGATTTTATTTTTTACTTCACGTCCATTGACTTGATTGTTGTTGGAAATTTTCCTCAGATTTACAGAAAACCTGTAAGAACTCTTTCAATTACAGGTTTCAGTGTATTTGAGTTTTTATCATTTTCTGGTGTTCACCTTTGAAACCACTTCAACCTAGTCTGTTTTAGGTTTTGAGTTCTCAAAGCGGGATATTTAATTAATTACTTAAATAATTAAAGGACTATTGATACAGAACCTGTTCTATATAATCTTTTACTTTTAAAATTTTTTTGAAAATGGTACTCTTCATGGTGTATATTTTTCTTCCTTTCTTTATGCTGGTTAGGGTAGTTTATTAACTATGTCATACATATCTGTGCTTTGTAAACATCACATTTTGTGGCCCTCTCATGATTACAGTGTCACATAGAAGAGCCAATGTTCGAAGAACTATTTAGATTTTTATTGTAACTTGGAAAATACTTCAAGTCTAGTATTTGGCCACATCACAGCCTCATCGTTCTTATGAATCTCTTGAGAACTACTACTGCAGATGACAAGTTTTCCTAAATCTGATTTCTCAGAGAAATTTCTGCAAATTCTACTTCCACATATAAATAAATCCAAACAGAAGGCCTTCTGTTAAGACAGTTTTGTCCCATTAAAAAACCCATGCTGTGCTTTTGGGAAATCCTGAACCTAACTCTGAAGTGAGGCTTTTGCTTTCACTCACCCATGGTCTTCTGCTCTGACTTCTCCCTTCCTTCTAAGAAACTCTTATGTTGCTTTTTTAGCTGCTTTTGTCCTCCTATTGTGACAGCCAGCAAGTTTTCCAGTACTAAGCATTGATGTACACTCAAACTTCATTTGGAATTAGAATTGAAAAACTGGCTGATAATGACTCAACATTTTATCCCCCAAGTGGCTTAGATGTATATTATTATAGTAAATACCAAATTTATTATATAGCTGTAATTCATGGGTGAGCCTGGGCCTTTCTGGTATTCTAACCAGTAATGAGGTGGTAATTTAAGACAATTTAGTAAGGGAAGCTCATTTGGGGCACTGGCACCTTAGGTTTTCTTGAATTCCTTTATAGAGGGAACTGTCTTTTGCCTCAAAGCTATTATTTTTCATTTCTTCTGTCAAGTAACTGGAGCTGTCGGTTACATTCTTTCAGCAAATATTTATTGAAAGCATAATGGCTCCAAAGACTATACTAGGCCCTTGGGACAAAACAGTGACTTTATCAGCCATGGTTTTTCCCACATGGATCTTAGTCTTTATTTCAAGCTTACGTTACAGAATTAAGCACTTTGAAATTTTTTACTGACATCATATCTGCATGCTATTATTTACTAAATATTTTCCTTTACTTTGAGTCACCCTTTTTCTTTTCTAATAAATAGATTTTAAAATGAAACCTTAAGAAACTTCCATGGAAATAGAATATGAATTACTGGAGATATGTATCTCTATATCCAACTCAGTCTCCATGGCTCTATTTCTGTGTATGTATATGATTTACTGGAAATGTATATAAGAGCATATACGTATATATTTAAATATATATTAAGGTGGGGCAGTGCACCAGTGGCTCAGTAGTAGAATTCTTCTTGCCTGCTGTGCTGGAGACCTGGGTTCAATTCCCAGACCCTGCCCATGCCAAATATATATATTAGGGTGAATTATTATCAACTGTTAAAATAAAGAACATGACTTTTTGTGTACCACCTGAAGTCATTATTAAAAACCATCAGTGGTACAAGTACTACATTTTAGAATCAGTAGTTCAAGCCAGTGATTGTCAGCTGGCTAGCCTACCCTTGTGAAAGGAAATCATCTGTCAGAATCACGTTAGAAGTTCTGGGTGAAGCCTACCCCTAAGTGAAGTAATAATATTGATGGAAATTTCTCCCATCCCAGAGTTATTGGGTTTAAAAAAAATAGTTCTTAAAAAAAAAAAGTTTGTCTTGGAGATAGGTTTTTAATAAGTAATAAATATTACATATATTTTTTGTAAATCCCATTATGGACTTAGCACTATATGTATGCACTATTTCCTCCAATGTAAGACTTTTATAAAAGACTAAGAGTACAAATGAAATTTTTTATTCATGATAATCCCAAAATGCATATGTATTTAAATGCTTATTGTGTACAGAAGCTTTTCTTACGAAGGAAATTAAATCGTTTGAAATTCTGTGTTCAGTAGCATTGAATGGAATGTTGAGAAGGGAATATATTATAAGACATATTTTGTGGCCTCAAGTTATTTCCAGTCCAGTTAAGGAAATAAAATTTAAACTATCCAATAATTAAGGAACAGTGAAGGCCTTTAATCTTAAATTGCAAACTGCGTCTGACTGATGGGCCTCCAGCTTTCAGCTGGGATGAATTCCTGTGTGCTGTGTGCCCAGGGACTTTGTGAAGGAAGTTACACTCTGGCCAGCCCTTTGAAGCCTTGAGTCAACAGGAGTAAACCAGTTGGAGTGCATCAAAGTGATGCCACAAATGCTTGCCAATGTAAGTGCTAGAAAAAGAAAACCTTAATTGTTTTTTTTGGATTTGAAGATCTAGTCTTGTGAGCCTCTTTTCTGGCCCATGTGCTTATTATACCCAGAGATCTGCACCTGTTCCTTATTGTTTGAAACTGTAGTTTGTGATGTGCGTGTGTGTGTGTATATATGTATGTGTGATGACAAACATAGTAATGACAGCAGCTGTGACTCTTAGGCTAAAGTGGTCCGGTTATAAACAGGGTGGGAAAAATTATTATTTTTAATCCACAGTGGTAAATTAGACTTTTAGTATTTTTAACATTATGTGTGGTCCTTTCTAACACACTGTTGTTGTTTTTAAACTTAAACTTTTCAGTGTTAGTCTTTCATTAAAATTTGCCACTGAATTGTAGGGAACCAAAAAAAAGAAAAGAATGTAGATTCACTAGAAAGCCTGTTTGAGATATATCTTCAGGGTTATATAACTGGCAGCAGTACAACATTATAATGTGAAATCAGTATATCTTTGGGTTATAGCTTTATCCACATGGTTGGGATTCTAATGCTTATTTACGACAATACTCAAAAATACACTTTGCCCTCATCTGATAACTCTTATACAGAATCAATTTAATCTGGACTAATATCATTTAAAATAGTTTTATTTAATCTCATTCCTAAAGTACTAAAGGAGTCATCTTTTTGATAAGCAGTGTGTTCTCGTTAATGTATTATTTTCCTGAAGTCTGATTTAACTAGTCTGCATATGAATTATAATAATATTTTAAGCACATTTTACATTTAGTCCTTATATAGAAACATAAATACATACATATTGAGCAAATATAAAGATTTTTAAATAACTGAGTGTAGTAACAGACTTGAATCTCCTATGCATGACCTATTAGAAAGTCAATTTATTCATTCTTTTTTAATTTTTTGTTTATTCTATCTGCACTATTTAATATCTTCAGTCAGATTTGTGAATTAAAAACTCGGAATGACACATTTGCATTTTGATTAGGCTCACCTAGTCCTTGTGCTTTTGTTGGTTTGCTTGGTCTCCCATTTTTGCCAGGAAAATTTTTCTAAATGTAATAGTGTTTAGTCCTGCTCCTCTGTAAATTCCCTAGATTTTGTCCAGTTTGTGCCATTCATCTCTCTCTTTTTTTTCTTAGTGCTAATATTTGCATGAAGTTTTTGGTGCACTTTCCTTCATAAGCTGCATACTAAGCTGATTAAAACCCCTATGTTGGCAACTACTTAAGAGAAGTTGCAGCTGCTACTACAAACTGAGCAGTTAAGAAGAAGGAATACTGCATTAGAGCCTTTCTCTTCTCACATTGTTTTTCTTTGCACCGAAACTCTACTCATAAGAGAGTCCTACTTGTGAATGATGATTCTGTTTACCTACAGCGTTTTCCCTCCACATTAACTTTTAGTATTTTGAACTACTCAGGCATTCAATCTTTTCTATTATCTTTGCACTGTTAATTTTTCCTCTGTAGAGTTTCCTTAACAAGACTTTTCAACAATTTTATAAACAGAACTGTTTTGTTGGCATAAGACTTATTATATAAATAAATTGTCTTAAAACTCGACTGAACTTTGGAATACTGTAAGAAAATTACTTAGTTACCCTTTGGAAATGGGTCTATACTAAACATTTTTCTTAATCTTTATGGTGTTTCCTTATTAACTGTATAGGGATTGAGCATTCTTTTGACCCTCTGATCTCATATTCCTTCTTTAAAAAGACAAATTTGGATTAATAAGACTTATAGAAACAGTTTTGTAATATCAGTTTACTTATAAGTGAGAAGGATATAAAAGCCAGTTAAATACAGCAGGGATAGTACCTTGTTTAAGAAGATTACTGAGAAGATTTAATTTGAAAGAAATAGCATAGCTATAAGGAAACTTTCTTAAAAGTTGAAGTTAATAATATGTCATGTGCCCATATATTCATTCAAGACTTAAGACAAAAAAAGTTCACTTCAGCCTTATGGTTTTACGACACTGTGAAATACTGCCTGTTTTGGAACTTTTAAAATGTTATTTCTAATGAAATTCCTTTGGGTGAGATAAATGGATAAAATGTGAGAGGAGAGGAAAAAGAAAATCCTATTAAGGTGAAGTAAAGGGAAAAAAGTTGTTAAAGGGTCATAAATATGTAGAAAGAAGTGAAGGGGAGAAGAAATAGGATGAGGCTTGAAATGGGGAAGTAAATACATTCTTTCTGTTAGTAGACTCTCCTAATTTATTGCTGGCTCCTAGCAATAATCTCAGTTCCTCTGATATTATGCCTCTTAACTGATAACAGGATTACAGAATAATAGAGCAGTTATGAAAAAAACAATCTATTTGTAGAGGCATGTTTAAGATGTATCATTAGGTGAATACAATTTTTTTCATTCAACAGATACATATTGTGCACTTCCTATTCTAGTGTCTGGAGATGTAGCAATAAAAAAGACAGACAAATCCCTGTTTTCAAGGAACTGACATTTCAGAAGGGAGGAAAGGACCATAAAGGAAATGAATGGTAAACAATATAATTTCAGAGAGTTCTAAGGGCTGAAATAAAACAGTGAAGAACCCATGGTAGATATAATGAAAAAAGCATCCCGTTCCTAACAAATACAAGATTTTTACCTTGTAATTCATCAAACAGAAAATGTGCAAGCTCTTTATGAAGAAAATGAAAATTTTGTGGAGATAATAGTTGAAGAACTGTTAAAGGCTGTGATGTGACTTGATCTAGGATAGTGTCTCTTTTGGTGATGGGTGAGGAAATCAAGATTTAGAAAATGTTAACATTTGAAATTTTGAGGTAGCAATGGTTACTTTTTCCCTTATCTATTTGTTTTAATTCCATACCCTTGGATTTGACTTTGGAATGTTGTCTACAAATCTGGTATAAGCTATTATCAGTTCCAAGGGCCAACTGGATGCCATTGCTCATTCATTGTTATAGACGGTTTTTTTTTCCTTCCATTGGTTCACATTGTTTTCAATAGCTGTCCTTGGAATTAAGTAGTCTTAGAAGGAAATGAACAAGCAGAATATAAATAAATGGAGAGAGGAATGCCATGTTTATTGATGAGAGAATTTATTATGACAGTTATGTAAAATTTCCCCAAATTATTTTATAAACACAATTTCAATGACATTCCTATAGTATTTCATAGAACTATATCAGTTAATCTGGACTTGATGTTTTTTAACTTGTAGATATGGCTTTTCGCTTGTAGATATATCTGAGAATAGATACAATATCAAGACTTTATCTGAGAATGCAGTAATCAAACTGTTTTTGTGCAGGTATAGGCAAATTGAATAGTGAAAAAGAACTGAGAGAGCAGATATTGATTTGCATATGTATAGTGACTTTATATGAGGCAGATTAATGTGGAAAGTCTGAACTGTACAATAAGTGATATTTAGAATATTTGCTGTAGAATAAAGTAAAATTAAACACGTAGCTCATAAAAGAAGAATAAAATCTTAAAACTTTCAGAGGGAAAGTATAACAAAATAAAAAAAAAAATTAAGCCTAAGACCTAGAATCAAAATTTTACAACATTTATGAGAAAAAATCATTTCTTGAATTTATAAAGGTCCCTCTTGGGATTAATAAACAGCATGCAAATTAATTGAAAAATGAGCAAAGAATATATCCTGATGGCCAATAAGCAAATTACAAAATGGTCAACTCAATTAGGTCTCTGTGAAAATGTCACCAAAGTTATTTACTTTGGTAATAAATAAATTGGCAGAAATTGAGTCTGTATCCAGTGTTTTGAAATAAAGTGAGGAAACAAGAATTCTCATTTGATTATATTTGCGCTTTCTCATTTACTCTCTTCCCTTGTCACATGTCTTATCAGTCAGTTCTCAACTGTAAGTTCTGAAATTTCTTGTTTAAATTTTTTTTGTCTCTACTTTGATATTAGGTATCAGCCTTACTCTCAATTTTTTTTGAATTTTTTTTATTAATCAAAAAAAGAAAAGAAATTAACACAACATTTAGAAATCATTCCATTCTACACATGCACTCAGTAATTCTTAGTATCATCACGTAGATGTATGATCATCATTTCTTAGTACATTTGCATCGATTTAGGAAAAGAACTAGCAAAACAGCAGAAAAAGATATAGAATGTTAATATAGAGAAGAGAATTAAAATAATAATAATAAAAATATATATGTATATATAAAGGAAAAAGAAAAAAACAAAAACAAAAGATACAAACAAACAAACAAAAAACTATAGTTCAGGTGCAGCTTCATTCAGTGTTTTAACATAGTTACATTACAATTAGGTGTTATTGTGCTGTCCATTTTTGAGTTTTTGTATCTAGTCCTGTTGCACAGTCTGTATCCCTTCAGCTCCAATTACCCATTATCTTACCCTGTTTCTAACTCCTGCTGGTCTCTGTTACCAATGATATGTTCCAAGTTGATTCTCTAATGTCAGTTCACATCAGTGGGACCATACAGTATTTGTCCTTTAGTTTTTGGCTAGACTCACTCAGCATAATGTTCTCTAGGACCATCCATGTTATTACATGCTTCATAAGTTTAGTCTGTCTTACAGCTGCATAATATTCCATCGTGGGTATACGCCACAGTTTGTTTAGCCACTCGTCTGTTGATGGACATTTTGGCTGTTTCCATCTCTTTGCAATTGTAAATAATGCTGCTATAAACACTGGTGTGCAAATGTCCATCTGTGTCTTTGCCCTTAAGTCCTTTGAGTAGATACCTAGCAGTGGTATTGCTGGGTCGTAATCCATTCTGCCAGTCTATGTCTTTTGATTGGGGAATTCAGTCCATTAACTTTTAGTGTTATTACTGTTTGGATAATATTTTCCTCTACCATTTTGGCTTTTGTATTATATATATCATATCTGATTTTCCTTCTTTCTACACTTTACTCCATACCTCTCTCTTCTGTCTTTTCGTATCTGACTCTAGTGCTCCCTTTAGTATTTCTTGCAGAGCTGGTCTCTTGGTCACAAATTCTCTCAGTGACTTTTTGTCTATAAATGTTTTAATTTCTCCTTCATTTTTGAAGGACAATTTTGCTGGATATAGAAGTCTTGGTTGGCAGTTTTTCTCTTTTAGTAATTTAAATATATCATCCCACTGTCTTCTAGCTTCCATGGTTTCTGCTGAGAAATCTACACATAGTCTTATTGGGTTTCCCTTGTATGTGACAGATTGTTTTTCTCTTGCTGCTTTCAAGATCCTCTCTTTCTCTTTGACCTCTGACATTCTAACTAGTAAGTGTCTTGGAGAACGCCTATTTGGGTCTATTCTCTTTGGGGTGCGCTGCACTTCTTGGATCTGTAGATTTAGGTCTTTCATAAGAGTTGGGAAATTTTCAGTGATAATTTCTTCCATTAGTTTTTCTCCTCCTTTTCCCTTCTCTTCTCCTTCTGGGACACCCACAACACGTATATTTGTGCGCTTCATATTGTCATTCAGTTCCCTGATCCCCTGCTCAAGGTTTTCCATTCTTTTCCCTATAGTTTCTGTTTCTTTTTGGAATTCAGATGTTCCATCCTCCAGTTCACTAATTGTAGCTTCTGTCTCTTTAGATCTACCATTGTAGGTATCCATTGTTTTTTCCATTTTTTCTTCTTTGTCCTTCACTCCCATAAGTTCTGTGATTTGTTTTTTCAGATTTTCTATTTCTTCTTTTTGTTCAGCCCATGTCTTCTTCATGTCCTCCCTCAATTTATTGATTTGGTTTTTGAAGAGTTTTTCCATTTCTGTTCGTATATTCAGCATTAGTTGTCTCAGCTCCTGTATCTCATTTGAACTATTGGTTTGTTCCTTTGACTGGGCCATATCTTCAATTTTCCGAGTGTCATCCATTATTTTCTGCTGGTGTCTGGGCATTTGATCAGATTTCCCTGGGTGTGGGACCCGGCTGGTTGAAAGGTTTTTCTGTGAAATCTCTGGGCTCTGTTTTTCTTTTCCTGCCCAGTAGGTGGCGCTCGTGGCGCTCGTCTGTCTGCGGGTCCCACCAGTAAAAGATGCTGTGGCTCCTTTAACTTGCCAATCTGAATCTCGCAGTCGGCCCGGGAAACTGTGCGTGGAGGGGGGGTCGCCGGCCGCCGCGGCTTGGGGGAGTGCCGGTCCAAATTGCCCAGCTGGCCTGAGATGCCAAGCGTGGCAGGAGGGCCCCGCTATCCAACGTTCCCAGTCAGACCGGGGAGCCACGTGCGTGGAGGGGACCCCAGTCGCCAGCCGCCCCGGCCGGGAAAACGCGCGCTCCTCGGGTATCTCACCGCAGCGGATTCTCCCTGCCTGTTCAGCTGTTCCAGAATGGGGTACGCTGTCTTTTTGGTCTCTTTCGTGGCTCTGGAAGCTGTTTCGTATTGTTTCTGTTTCTTTAATTGCTTTTCTGGAGGAGGAACTAAGACCCGCGCGTCTTACTAAGCCGCCATCTTCTCCGGAAGTCCTTACTCTCAATTTTGTTCACTTAAAGATTTACTTAATATAAACAGACATGAATAGGCATTTTTGGTGAAATATTTTTACCTCCTGTGTTGATATGAGATTTTTACCTCCTTAAGGTGATATGAGATTGTCAGTAACTGCTTATTGGAGATTAGTTTCACTTGTAGATATCCAAGAATAACACAAATAGAGCGTTACTGACAATGCTCTGTTGGGTCAAGGGACTAGAAGACTGAAGCTTTTTTTAATGAGAAGGAAGATCATCATATGAACAAGTTGCATAGTCTGCGTTGAAGACCATTGTAGAGAAAAGTAGCCAACGTTTATTGAGCAAATAACCACATTACAAGACCATGTTTCATTTAACATTCGTAGGAATCATGTTAAATGTAGCATATTGTGTCATAAACAAAAGTTAAAGTCAAACATGATAAAACGTTTGAAGATGACCAATGGTAGAATGGTGATTCCAGTCATAGGAGTGAGTCAGCAAAGTAGAGGAGGCGCTGAAATGCAGAAAATGATCATGAGTTTGATGTAGGACATATTGAATTTGAATGGCTAGTGTGAGGCACTTGGAAATATGTATGTGCCTCCTGGAGGAGCGTTCTGGGCTATTGCTATAGGTTTAAAGAGCATTGGCTTATAGATGTTTATTTAAATCCAAGATATGCTTGAGATCACAGTTATAGGAGAGTATGGGAAAAAGACAGGATAGAATCTTGGAGAAGAAACAACTTTAGGGATAGAAGGGTGCAACTCTGGTAGAAAAGGAAATAGACACTGGTTCCAGATAACACAATAAATTATATATTATATAAAGATTAACCCCATAACTTATGTTTTTTCCATTGGTGGCTCATTGAGAGAAATTACTTATAAAATCAGCCTCTGAAAATGTGTGTATGGCTTTCATTTTTAGTTGTACAAAAAATAATAATAGTATACTTCTAATTTTGGGAGAGTGGTTTTTTCGTATCTTCCCACTCCCCCCGCCTCTGGGAATTTTTTTCCGAGTCAGCATCATTAGGTTGATCTTCCACCAGATGTGATGTGCTGACTCACCCTTTGCTTTGTTCAATTCTGATGACAGATATTCCTAAAATCGCAGTGTTTGCACAGGAATCATTTTTCAACACCATTTATCTTCTCAGCACTAAAATTTAATTCAACGTTAAGGTGACCTGGAAACAATTTAGTTTCCAAGTCACCAATTTTTTTTTATGTTAGATAAACAAATATTTCATTCAAAGCATCAAAAATCTTCCCCTTTTTTTTAGCGACAAGTGTGGTTGTCACTCAAACTTGTAGATGCCTCGCATTCATAGTATTCAATATATTATATGTATTTTTTTGTTGCAGAGTATTTATTCATCTGATTTCCTTACATGACATTTCTTTCTCACTGAATCAAATGATTTGGTCTTTTTCACTTGAGTCTAACTTTCATGTTTTTCTTTTCTTTTTTTTTTTTATACTTGTATAGATTCTTAGTATTCCAGTTTCTCTGTATTTGGGGGTTATAGTTTTAATTTTAAGAATTATGTCTAATGTAGAAAAATTTAAAAACTGGGTATGATCACATGCTTGCAAATGGCAAACAAAACAAATAAATCACTTAAAATATCAGCCTCAGGTGGTTGTATTGAATATTTTTTTCAAATCTCTTATCTTTCTCTAGATGACTTGTTCCTTTTCTTAGGTAACAAGATGGGAAAGAAGTGTTAAGTGCAATTAACTTCCACTATTCGATCACCATTGTGTTAGTTAGATTCAGTTGTCAACTTGGCCAGGTGAGCATACCTAGTCTTGTTGCTGCGGACATAAGCCAGTGGTACATGAACCTCATCTGTTGCTAATTACATCTGCAGTCGGCTAGGAGGCGTGTCTGCTGCAACGAGTGATGTTTGACTTAATTGGCTGGTGCTTAAATGAGAGAGCGCAAAGTAGCACAGCTAAGCAGCTCAGCATTCCTCATCTCAGCACTAGCAGCTCAGCCCAGGCCTTTGGAGATGCAGAAAGAAGTCACCCTGGGGAAAGTTGTTGGAACCCAGGGGCCTGGAAAGAAGACCAGCAGACACCATCCTGTGCCTTCCACGTAAGAAAGAACCTCAGTGGCAAGTTAGCTGCCTTTCCTCTGAAGAACTAACAAAATAAATCCCCTTTTATTAAAAGCCAATCTGTCTCTGGTGTGTTGCATTCCGGCAGCTAACAAACTAGAACAACCATCAAGCACCCCCTTTTGGAAGCCAAAAGAAATCTTATCAATTGTGAATATGGAGATTTATTATATGCTTTTAAAGTCCCTTGGTTCAGGAGGCTGGGGATCCCAGTATTATTGGCAGAGCTCTGTATTTCAAGCAGATCACAACCAGGGAGCCTGGAACAGCAGCCCAGCCTTACCAGGACCAGCCACAGTGAGCCTCACAGCACACTCTCAGTCCTACATGCAGTTAAGGAATATTGGCTGACAGCAGTAGTCAGGCATAGTTCTGAAATCTCATCTACTTAGAATATTTTCCCTACGTGATTTACTGCACCTTTCAGCTTAATACACCTGTTGAAATATTTTATTCTTGACTAAAATACTAATTTTGTGGATAAAGAAGTAGAGAAACAATTTATACTTTAACCCCTTTATAGGACTTTATTATACTGAATTTTTCATGTATAGTTTTCTGCTATAGTAGACTTTATATGAAAAGAGGGGTTAAGCATAGTTTCTCCATGCTACTTACATCCTTCAATAATGGATGTGACGATGATTTCAGAACATTATATAAGCCTGAATCCAAGGAAGATTAAATGTACTCATTGTACACTGTATTCACCATGCATTTACTGTACTTACTCACTAAAGGACTGAGGATGGGGCCTATTTGCTATATGCTTGTCAAGGAAAATGGAGTTTTAGTTAATATTGTTGAATGAAATATTAAATTACTTATGTAGAACTTAAATACATGGTAATGCTAGCTTTTAAAATGTTCTTTAATCTCTTTTATGAAAACGTAAATCTGGTGAACTGTTTTTATTAATTGTTAGATCTGTTTAAGCACAGAAAGATAACACCATGTACAAGCCTTGTATTTACTGCTTTTCAGCCTGACCTGCTGGACTTCCTTGCTATTAAAAAAAAAAAAAATGAACTGAAGAAAATTTGCATTAAATTCTTTTTGAAAATGCAGCATTATCAACTTTGTCAAATAGAAAAAACTGGAATCAAATTAAAAATATTTTATGCTATCTGACCCACCTACTTAGCTTAGAAGAGCCACTGCTCATTTAAAAATATAGGAACTCCTATCTACCAGTACTCATCCTAAAGGGGTTATTTACAGTTGCCATAGGAGGGAAAAACTTTTATCACCAACAGATGCCTACAGTTTGGAGTGTCTTCCATGGTGGGGTTCACATATGTTACCGCTTTCATATTTTCTTGATTCGCAATGTCTTATTCCATTTAAAACTTTTCTCCTTGTTTGAGTGCTGATATTTGTGTCTCCTTCATGGTACGGTAGCAAGAGAGTTCCTGAGAGCGCCTAAAGCAGCTGCAGCCTACAGTAGGTGCCCCGAAAGTAGTAACTGTTATTGTTATTCTCACTTAAAAACTATTAGAGTAAATAAATTCTCCTTGATGAAATATAGGCATGCAGTTGCCATGCGTTTTATATTCTTTTATACGTGAATGTCTTGGTAACAAAAGTCTTCAAACTTTTTCCAGAAAAGAATGATGTATCTTTATTTTTTTTCTTTTAGTGACTGTAAAAATTTTTAGATTGTTCTAAATGACACCACTGGAGATGTATTTTCCCAGACAGTATATTCAGTACTTTTATGCAGTTGCATTGGCAGTGCGTAGGATGTTGTTGTCTTTATATAAAAACATATTACACTTATACTATATAAGGGTATATTTTTCAACTGGCTCCAAAACTCAAGTTAGTCTTTTGTAGTGCATTTTTTAGAATCCCTGATGCCTTAATTGGTTACTCTTTCAAACTGGTGTTATTTTACCAAAATGGCACTGTTAGCTGATCCTGAATTGAAAAACTACTATTTATTTTGCTTTATAATGGAAAAGTTATTTTTGGAGAAAGTGTTCTTAACTTTGCTTTCATAGATGAAAGGATATATAGATGGCTTCTGGGGGTCGGGTGAGTTTTCTGAAATTGTATGCTGTTGTATGAAAACTGTGAGAGCATGTGTTTAGGTATATAATTCTCTGATAAAAGCATCCATACCTTTCACCAAATTCTCAAAACTTTGTCAAACCATTGGGTTAAAAGGATCAAGCAAATAGTTTTTGTTATTAAATGCTTGGTTCAGAAATTTAACATGCTCAAAGAACTTTGAAACTTACTTTTAGAATTGGAGCCATTATAAAGGAACAGGATTATAGACATTATTTAGAAAATCATGTCAAGGTTTGTTTTTGTCTCAAAAACTTCCTAGGTTATTATATTCTTCTGTCTGGGTCATCCTGCTGGCCTGCTCTGTACCATAAAAGTGCTACTGTACTCTACCACTGCAGGACTTACAGCCAGTTTTAAGCCCAGCCTTTTGTACTTCACATCTGGCAAAGAAAATTAAACCATAAAGTTATCCAAAACAAGGTTTGATCTTGGAACTGTGGTAAGAAAGAAGATTGCAAAAAGAAACTATTCAGATTTGTCATTGTTTAGAATGTGTGTGTGTATCTCAAGTCTGGTCAAGAGAATGGGGATTTTATTTTTAAAACAAACACTTAACTTTCGATTTCAGAAAAGAAAACACAGCTGCTTTCCCTGAATATGATGCTCTTTAGATGAAGCCTTTCAGCTGTTAGAAGTTATATCATAGGGATCTCAAAGATCATGATGGATTCCAAATATGAGTTTAGTATATCCCAATTCCGTAGAAAAAGATGTGATGACCTGGCAATTGGTTGTTGGTATCTTTTCATAGAATGTGAGAGATCTTGGCCAGTTTTTTTTAAGCCAGTGACCTCTCCAAAAGCAGTGATAGGTCAGGAATCAAACCATATGTCATTCTCTTTTTTGCACCACATTTCCTTGATAAATATACTTGCATGTGAAATTTTGGCTTTCTTCATAGACAGGTCAATCAATAAACAAATATTTATTGAACACCTATTATGCGTGAGGCACTGTGCTATGCTTTGGTGGATACAGTGGTAAAGAAACAAACAAAGAAACCAAACCAAAACCAAAACCTAAGTAAAATGACTGGCTTTTAGGGTTTGTTAATAAAATTATATTCAGACACTACATTGTGATAAACAATCTATTTTATTTTTGTGTCCTGTATGTCTGGGGTCCCATTTCATAAAAATAATCAATTTTTAATTTTCATTTAGTTCCTTGATTTTTAGCACACTTTAAATTTTCCAGTGGTTGTTTAAACCCTAAAAACTATGCACATTTTAAATGATGCCTTGTTTTCTCTAAATTAGATTTATTAAATTTTAAAGGGTACCAAATTCTGGAGGACTGTTTACAATTAGAAGTAGAATTAAAGTCAGCCCAATTGTTCAAACAGTGGAAAGGAGCCAGAATCCAGAAAATTAGTAATAATTGGTAAGGATGTCTCCTTCATTTGTAGTATTAGAAAAATCTCAGAAATAACCTATTGAAAAGCAGTTTAAACAGAAGTTAGCATAAGTTGTTTGCCACTGTTGTTTATACGTACCTTGAAATAAAGTACTGTAAATATAATGGATATAACCAAGTTTATATACACAAAGAAGAAGTTACACTCAGAATGCTAGAAGGAGCAAGGATGTTAAGGGAAACACATACAATTGTGAATAAATCACACAGCTGTCCAGGTTGACAGATTCCCTGTGTAGTGCAAAAAGATTACGATTTAGACTCAACGGATTTGGACTGAAGGTTAAAGCTGTCGTTTGTCGTTAGGGTACATATGTCCAAGTTTTCTGGGGACAGTCACGGTATACGTCTGTTGTCCTGACAAAATATTACCACCCTTTTTTAACTGTTGAGAATGTATTGGTTTGGATAAGATATTGTATGGTGACCCTAATTATTGTGACATCTATTTTTTTTTTTTTTTTTTTTTTTTTTTTTTTTTAAGGAAAGACAGAGAGAAGGAAGGAAGGATAGAAGGAAGGAAGGAAGAAAGGGAAACATCTTTAAACATTTTCTTGTTTTTTATTGTATTTTGTTTTTCCGTTTTTTGTTACATGGGCTAGGGCCGGGAATCGAACCGAGGTCCTCCGGCATAGCAGGCAAGCACTTTGCCCGCTGAGCCACCGCGGCCCGCCCTGTGACATCTATTTTCACAGTAATAAAGTATGCATAATACATTTAGTTGCTGGGTTATTGTGATAACCAGAAAAACCCTGTGGATAAGAAAGGAGTGTGCAATCGGAAATTCTTAGCAATTATTACTAACTTTCTGGATTCTGGCTCCATTCCACTTTTTGAACATTTGGACTGACTTAATTCTACTTCTAATTGTAGACAGTCTTCCAGACTTTGGTACTCTTTAAAATGTAATAAATTCCATACTAAGTGAGAGCAGACAAGAGATTGTTTTAAATGTGCATAATGATTAAGGTTTAAACAACCATTGGAAAATTTAAAATGTACTAAAAATCAAGGTACTAAATGAAAATTAAAAATCATAAGAGATGTACAAATATGAGTGGATTCATTTGGGCATAGTGATTAAGGTGACTATAAAAAAATGAACAGTTTTATTTTAAGCATGTCATTCGTGAACAAATTGGTATTTCTCTTGTTTGATTACTTGTGTAGTTTATTTTCACGAAGGGTGTTGTGTTCAAATCAAGTTACAGACCGTTACTATAAGAAATATTGAAACCTAGCCTTTGCTTGTGATAGGGTTAAAAGATGGATTCCTTTTAAATTCAATAGGCTAACTAAACTGAGTATGAAAAATGGACCCAATGGTTTCATAATTTCATCAATTATCAAATAAATTTTGAGTGTTCTTACAGTTTGCTTATCATCTCCAAAAGATACTTATGTTTCCTTCTATAAGCTTTGGAAAATGATACTTTATTATTTTTTGTTTGTTTGTTTGTTTTATTACATGGGCAGGCACCGGGAATCAAACCCGGGTCCTCCGGCATGGCAGGCGAGCATTCTTGCCTGCTGAGCCACCGTGGCCCGCCCACTTTATAATTTTTATAGGAAACTAATAGCAATCACAAATTTTAATATCTGTGAATTTGATCTTAGGTGTGCAGTTCCTCAAAGAAAAAAAAATCATGCTACTCTACTCTCGAACCCTGTTTTATTTCAGATGACTGATCAAATCCATGTAAAACGGCTGTATTCTAACTTTTTGGATTTCTTATGGGGAGGCTGATGTAGGACTTAAGACGTTTTACTCTTACAATAAAATTTTATTAATCTGAAACAAAACAAAAAAAGCTGTTCTTACTAATAGCATGTGAGTTTCCAACAACTTCAAAGTTTGTTTATTAATAGGAAAAAGAGACTAATTCTGCCTGAATCCAGGAAGCCATTAACTGAACATCAGGAAGACTTCCGAAACTTGACAAACAAGAGTCAAGAGCTTCAAAAATATATAGTTTCTGGGATAGGGCATTTGAGGATAATGTTATTGCTTCATGAGATTATTAAAAGTAATGCGTAGATAATGTGTATGCCAGCATCTGGCCAATAACCTGGAGTTCTGGGTAGGCACTCAGTAGTATTAGCTGAATGAATGAGCAAAATCTGAGAAGAACAAAGAGTCAAGGGTATATGGCCTACAAAATCATGCTCTTTCTTTTATTTTTTTCTATGCCAGCCAAGACCCCCTCCCTTAAACATTAGTGCAAATGACCAAGAATAAATAAGTTCATTTGACTGACTCCAATAATTATTTTTTAAGAAGATCTATGTGTCTTTTCCATCCTTCAAAATTTTTTTAACCTCCCAAATCTGAAATTGAAGATTCTGAATCACCTGGACTAGGATTTGAGGTCACCAAAAGACTCAATTTTACTATCTCCATCTACTGGCAGGGAGGAACTAGATCCAAGCATCTGGACTGGCATAGAAAAGAGGAGAAAGAACATTTAAAAGGTAAGCCAAAAAAAGGAAAAAACAAATCAAAAAACCATTTACTCTGAATATTTAAACTTTTCTTATACATTCTCTTGCACTCTTACATAAGTAGGTTGATAGAATGAACCATCTTAAAGCAGGAGAATTTGTTGAGGTGGTATAATATAAATCATATGATTCTTTAACATGAATGAGATTGAAGTGTAGACTTGAATGCTTCTTTCCAGAATGGGACTCTTTTTCTGTCCTTGCACTTCTAAATTTCTGTCTAGTGATTCCAGTACGGTTTTTACATTCCTAATAATCTTTAAACGGCAATGTCTTACTGAAATTCTCTTTTCTGTATTCCCTGACATGTTAAAGATAATTTTACCTGGTGAATTATTTTAACTGTTAAAGTGTAGAGAGAGTAGAAGTATATTTCTCAATGTGTAATTGTTTTCGCTCTTGTATTTTTTCTATGCTTATTTTATAAATATTTTTAAGCCCAAAATACAGAAAATTCCTTGTTAATTGATGAGCAAAAGTCTTCGTACATATTTGTAACCAATTTTTTTTTCTTTTTACTTTGGGGTTTTGCTTCTCCAACAGAAATAATTTATCTTTATAAATTATATTGTTTCACTTTTAACAGGAAAACAAACCAACACTGTGATTAAATTTTGTTGTGTGATAACTGCTATAAAATAAATATTTTGATACCTTGTGTGGTTGTGCAGAAATGGATCTCTGTGAATTTAAACCAAGTATTTTAAATTACCAAGGACAGTTGTTCTTAAGGTTTATGTTAAAACACATCTTTCTTTAAAAAGCCCTATCTCAGCTTGAGAATAAGAGTAACAGAGCCATTTGTCATGACAATGAATATTATTGCAATTGCTGTCACTGAATTAGGCATAAATTGTACTATTTTTCCATCCCTCCTCCTTCCCCCACCCCTCGCATTTGTCCATGTCTATGTCCCATTTCTTTGCATCACATTCCATTTCCTTCAGAAGAGGAATGAACGCATGAATTTATAGGGAATTTGGGTGGAGAATCTTTAGCATCAAAATTACATTATGTGGGCAAAAATTTCAAGGAAATGCTGTGTTCAGACAGGTCTGTTGACATGCTGGGAGGCCATGTATGCAGCTGGCCCCTGGATTTTATACTCGTATAAACAGCACAGACGCCAGCAAGGGGAATTCTCACGTCTCCCTGTGGCACCTGAGAATGTTCAATCTGACAGATAATTCAAAGTCTTCACTGAGATCTGAGGATTAAGAATTGGATGTTTTTGAATAAAGTGGAAGAGGCCAGTGATGATGTAGTGTTAGACCATTATCTCACCTCACAAGTGGAACTTTGCATGAACTTTATAAAGTCACATTCATTCCTATTTTAAATCAAAGCATCTTTTGAACCTCTGTTCCATCCTTTTGTTTCAGCTCTTATCAATTCTCTTGCATCCTATTCTTTGGTTTGATTTTAAAGCTGTTGTCATAAAGCTAAATATTGCCAAAGAATCCTGCTAATGAGTATGTTAAAATCAGTTCTAGAACAAAAGATACTTAAAATCTTCGTGTCTATACTCATTTCATCTTTTATAATATGCCAACTAGATAATAAAGTATTGTAAGCGTAGGTAAAAAAACTTGGCACACTCTGGTGTTCTGAGCTTGTCCAAAGCTGCTCTCTTAATCAATATGAAAATATTTGGCTTAGAAAAATAAAATTTAAGCACCCTGTTTTCCCTTCAAATGTATGTCTTTTGTTATGGATTTGTGTTTTTATTTATTTGTAAACCTCACATCTAGGTTGTAGATGATTCTACAAAAACTTGAAGGTACATGAGTGTTGTAGCGGATGAGATATGGGTAGGGTAGGCCAGCCTGCCGGGGTCTCCAGCAAGGCAGAATGGTTAGGAAATTCCATGGGTTCCTTGAAGACAAGTCCACGGGGAGTGGGGAGGAGGCTATCATTTCCCAGTATATTCACTCTTCGTCTATGCCTCATATCATGACGTGGAATTACTGCTATAACCAAAGACCTTGCTACAAATTAATCTCAAGCATGGCTTATAGAAATGGAAACACTTCATCATCACTTATTTACAAGCATTTAATAATGTTTAAAGCATAAGAAGGGAGGACATGATTTGTATAGTAGTGTATAGAGGTTGACCCAAATTATTTGGCTCTCTTTTGTTAGAAATTCACAGACTCAGTATGTATTTATCATATGCATTCACTTTTAAATATAAAATGCTCAATATTAATAAGAAGTAGTAAAGTTTCAAAAAAGAAAAAAAAAAGGGCGGGCCACGGTGGCTCAGCAGGCAAGGATGCTTGCCTGCCATGCTAGAGGACCTGGGTTCGATTCCCAGTGCCTGCCCACGTAAAAAAAAAAAAAAAAGAAAAAAAGAAGTAGTAAAGTCTCATTTCTCAGTATTAATGATCACTGAAGATATTAAGACAGAAGTAAATATATGCCCATTTTATTGTTATCTTAGAATTCATTTATTTTGCCTAAGTCAGAGGGTATCCTAAAAGAGAATTTTAAGCATTTTAAATATTCACTTAAAGCATAAACTTTCTTTAAAAGCTAAAAGCTTTCTTTGTATTTTTCTGTGAAAGAGTATGTTTGCATTAAGGACCATTTCATTGTTATTTTCAGTGATAAATTTTAGACATCTTACCATAAAATTGTCAGTATTTTGTTAGGTATTGTATGTTCAATTACAAAAAATAGGTAGTTATTTTCTGTATTTGAAATTCCCAAAATTCACATCGGAATGTTATAAATTATCTTTGTCCAATGCAAATTGAAAATGGATAGAGGTTCAGTCTCTTAAACAGATGTTCTTTTTTGAAGATATTTTCCCGTAAGTAAACTTGTTTACTTGTTGTTTAAAGGATATATAACATGACTTCTGCTTAATCATATTAGCCAATTTTTGTCATAGCAGTGTTATTTGATATAAATGTATTTTGCTGCTTAAAGTGTTTTGGAGCCCCGATACTACATTTTTACACTGAATAATTGTTTTAATTCAATACGAGAGTTGATTACCTATTGAAGAAAAGAAATCAATAGTGAAGTTTAAAGTGTATGTTTCTTTTGTAATGTGAGTCACTCCTAATTTATCTTTGACATTCTCATTTTGGCCTTTTTATGGTGTCTAAAGTAATGCACCATTTACCATAGAATAAAAAATAAAGGTATTTCTTAAACATACTTCTCTTTGGATTCTCTAGATTTGCTCTGATTGGTCCATATTAAGTCAGTCTGTGGAGCAAGAGAAATGGGCTTATTTTGAGTTTCCAGCCAAAATACTTCTGGTTTGGGTCAGTACAGTCTTTACCACGTGGCTATTTTGCAGTTCTCAGGAAATGCTGAGACTGTATTCGCTATATTAACTTCTGCTCACTGCATATTGATTGTGGCTTCCTGAACACAGGTCCCCATTGCTTATATTTAGGGACAAGGCCAAAGACTGAATTCTTGTGCTTCTCATTAGGCTCAAAAGCATTTCAAACCTTTTATTTAAAGGTTGTATCAGGTCAAGGAAATGGTACAGTTACTGCAGTTGCCACTTTTCTTCCTCTTTAATCTCCTGTAGAATGGAATCAGAAATTTGAAAGCAGTGCCTAAAAATTTTTGCTTCTTGCTTAGTTAATTTCATTTTAGTAAAATGTGAATCCTTATACATATGACTAATTTTGCATTGTTTCTTACATAATGGCCACTTATTTTCTGATGTCACATAAGCTTGATACCTGCTAATATATGTCTCATTTTTCTAAAATTAGAGGAATATGATGGGCAGTGTATCTTTTCCACTTTATATACTTATTGGTCATTATCAAAGTGGTTATTTCCTGCAAAAATCATTTTATTGGAAATGTGAAACAACATGTGATTATCTCCAGTTTATGGGGAAAAAATCTTGCCTGAAATAATGAGTTTAACAGCACTTCAGTTGCCAGCAATTCAAGTCAAATATGAATTCATACTCATATTTCAAATAGTGTGTAAAATTGTGTTCTGAGCGGTTAAGTTTTTTTAATAGTATCAGTATGCAGTAGGTACTGCCATGTGCCAGACACAGTGAGATACTGATTATGGGCTTCAATAAAAATAGTTTTGCTTTCCAGAAAACCTAGTGCATGGAAAAGAAAGATTACCCAATATATTATGATTAAAATGTATAATCCTAAAGGAATTACAATGGGGAAATCAAGGACTGCATTCTAAAAGAGATAACATCTGTTCTGGGTTTTTTTTTTTTTTCCTTTTTGACATGGGCAGGTGCTGGGAGTCAAACCTGGGTCTCCGGCATGGCAGGCAAGAACTCTGCCGCTGAGCCACCATTGCACACCCCTGAACTGGGTTTTGATAGTAGGATATTAGTTTACTGTTTTTTTCTGATCATAGGAAAATGCAAAAATATAGTCCTAGAAGTTTTCACATTAAAAAGATAGGAGGTGCACGGGTAGTTCAGTGGTTATAATGCCCGCCTTTCGTGTGGGTAGACCCGGGTTCGATTCCTGGATCATGCACACATCCCCCAAAAAAAGATAGGGAGTTGTTTTGTTTTTGATATTCCAGGCATCTAGCACAGTGCCTGGACATAATAAGTTCTCAATTGTTGAATATTCATTGTCTTAAGAAATGAAATGATTAGCAGCTATCTTTTCTTTTATACATGGGCAGGCACTGATTAGCAGCTATCTTGTAGTATAAGTTCAAGAACTTCATTTGGGCATGCCTTGCATGTTGTATTGATTTTTGTGGTTTACTTAATATAGCAATTCACTCTTTTATTTTTCCTTGGGAAACATTTATTCTTGGGATTCAGTTTGTGGTAGACAGTGTAGCTTTGTTGCTTTTCTTTGTTTTCTTTTTCTTTTGTTTTAATGCTATGGGAAATGATAGATTGAGGTAGTGAAAACAAAAACTAGAGCCTAGATTTTCTGCACAGTATATTATGACACTTTTGTATTAATAGTCAGAATTTAAAATATTAAGTGTGCAAATGGGATATTTCTATACAATGTGGAATTGATGGACGGATACTTATTTGAGCTGTGTAGCCTTCATATCTCTTCTTTCTACAGAATCAGATAAGATAAGGCAGAGATTACTTTGGATTTTATGGGGGGAGAAAGTGGTACCAGCTCGTGGAGTTAGAAAAATTACCAGGGATATTTTATTGTTAAAAGTGAAATTTGTTAATTGAGAATTAATTAGAGTCAATGCAAAAATAGCCATATACATGAACTAACAAGATTAGGATAGAGGGATTATCACAGGTTGAAAACAGTGAGCAAAGCAAGGCAGAAATAAAACCAGGGAAATTATGTTTTCATCAGGTATGGGTTGGAAATTGATACAGCTGACTCTTACAGAAAAGCTTTTTAACACAATTTGAAAATATCGTATTTGGATTTAACACATCATAAAATCTCACATCTCCCAGTTTGAGGGTAGTATGTATATAACACAGAGAAGCCACATTCTTCAGACCTCCCAAACTAAACCAAAACTAGAGACCTGTATCTTTTTATCTAATTCTTATTTCAGTAGGTCTTTCTGCTAAAGTCAATTTAAAACATTAACAGAGGGAGGAGTTGGGTGATCTATCTTACCTATGAGTCACATTATCCAAAACCTCTTTTTGGATATTTCATTATTAATAACACTGCATTTTGAAGAGCCATAATCCTTATTGTTTTTTGTGATTCTCTTATTTCTGTCTTCCTTCATCCATAATAAATATGTCTTTTAAACGGATGAAGAATATGTTATGCATGGCAAAAATTATTACTTTGATTTTAATGCCAAACATATCAAATACATATAGCTATATAATGATTCTTTATAATTTAATTATATGTATACACATATAGTCAACAGTTTTGCAGTATTTACCATTATTAAGTGCTCTTCTTTTTTTTATTAATTAAAAAAAGAATTAACAAAACAATTAGAAATCATTCCAATCTACATGTACAATCAGTAATTCTTAATAACATCACATAGTTGCATATTCATCATTTCTTAGTACATTTGCATCGATTTAGAAAAAGAAATAAAAAGACAACAGAATAAGAATTAAAACAATAATAGAAAGAGAAAAAAAAAACCTATACCTCACATGCAGTTTCATTCAGTGTTTTAACATAATTGCATTACAATTGGGTAGTATTGTGCTGTCCATTTCTGAGTTTTTATATCCAGTCCCGTTGTACAGTCTGTATCCCTTCAGCTCCAATTATCCCTTCTCTTTTTTTTTTTTTTTAATTAACGGAAAAAAAGAAATTAACCCAACATTTAAAGATCATACCATTCTACATATGCATTCATTAATTCTTAACATCATCACATAGATGCATGATCATCATTTCTTAGTACATATGCATTGGTTTAGAAGAACTAGCAACATAACCAAAAAAGATATAGAATGTTAATATAGAGAAAAAAATAAAAGTAATAATAGTAAAATCAAAACAAAACAAAACAAAACAAAACAAAAACCTATAGCTCAGATGCAGCTTCATTCAGTGTTTTAACATGATTACTTTACAATTAGGTATTATTGTGCTGTCCATTTTTGAGTTTTTGTATCTAGTCCTGTTACACCGTCTGTATCCCTTCAACTCCAATTGGCCATTATCTTACCCTGTTTCTACCTCCTGCTGGACTCTGTTATCAAGGACATATTCCAAATTTATTCTCGAATGTCTGTTCACATCAGTGGGACCATACAGTATTTGTCCTTTAGTTTTTGGCTAGACTCACTCAGCATAATGTTCTCTAGGTCCATCCATGTTATTACATGCTTCATAAGTTTATCCTGTCTTAAAGCTGCATAGTATTCCATCGTATGTATATACCACAGTTTGTTTAGCCACTCTTCTGTTGATGGAGATTTCGGCTGTTTCCATCCCTTTGCAATTGTAAATAATGCTGCTATAAACATTGGTGTGCAAATGTCCGTTTGTGTCTTTGCCCTTAAGTCCTTTGAGTAGATTCCCAGCAATGGTATTGCTGGGTCGTATGGCAATTCTATATTCAGCTTTTTGAGGAACCGCCAAACTGCCTTCCACAGTGGTTGCACCATTTGACATTCCCACCAACAGTGGATAAGTGTGCCTCTTTCTCCGCATCCTCTCCAGCACTTGTCATTTTCTGTTTTTTTGATAATGGCCATTCTGGTGGGTGTGAGATGATATCTCATTGTGGTTTTGATTTGCATTTCTCTAATGGCCAGGGACATTGAGCATCTCTTCATGTGCCTTTTGGCCATTTGTATTTCCTCTTCTGATAGGTGTCTGTTCAAGTCTTTTTCCCATTTTGTAATTGGGTTGGCTGTCTTTTTGTTGTTGAGATGAACAATCTCTTTATAAATTCTGGATACTAGACCTTTATCTGATATATCATTTCCAAATATTGTCTCCCATTGTGAAGGCTGTCTTTCTACTTTCTTGATGAAGTTCTTTGATGCACAAAAGTGTTTAATTTTGAGGAGTTCCCATTTATTTATTTCCTTCTTCAGTGCTCTTGCTTTAGGTTTAAGGTCCATAAAACCGCCTCCAGTTGTAAGATCCATAAGATATCTCCCAACATTTTCCTCTAACTGTTTTATGGTCTTAGACCTAATGTTTAGATCTTTGATCCATTTTGAGTTAACTTTTGTATAGGGTGTGAGAGATGGGTCTTCTTTCATTCTTTTGCATATGGATATCCAGTTCTCTAGGCACCATTTATTGAAGAGACTGTTCTGTCCCAGGTGAGTTAGCTTGACTGCCTTATCAAAGATCAAATGTCCATAGATGAGAGGGTCTAATCTGAGCACTCTATTCGATTCCATTGGTCGATATATCTATCTTTATGCCAATACCATACTGTTTTGACCACTGTGGCTTCATAATATGCCTTAAAGTCAGGCAGTGCGAGACCTCCAGCTTCGTTTTTTTTCCTCAAGATGCTTTTAGCAATTCGGGGCACCCTGCCCTTCCAGATAAATTTGCTTATTGGTTTTTCTATTTCTGAAAAATAAGTTGTTGGGATTTTGATTGGTATTGCATTGAATCTGTAAATCAATTTAGGTAGGATTGACATCTTAACTATATTTAGTCTTCCAATCCATGAACACGGTATGCCCTTCCATCTGTTTAGGTCTTCTGTGATTTCTTTTAGCAGTTTTTTGTAGTTTTCTTTATATAGGTTTTTTGTCTCTTTAGTTAAATTTATTCCTAGGTATTTTATTCTTTTAGTTGCAATTGTAAATGGGATTCGTTTCTTGATTTCCCCCTCAGTTTGTTCATTACTAGTGTATAGAAATGCTACAGATTTTTGAATGTTGATCTTGTAACCTGCTACTTTGCTGTACTCATTTATTAGCTCTAGTAGTTTTGTTGTGGATTTTTCCGGGTTTTCGACGTATAGTATCATATCGTCTGCAAACAGTGATAGTTTTACTTCTTCCTTTCCAATTTTGATGCCTTGTATTTCTTTTTCTTGTCTAATTGCTCTGGCTAGAACCTCCAACACAATGTTGAATAATAGTGGTGATAGTGGACATCTTTGTCTTGTTCCTGATCTTAGGGGGAAAGTTTTCAATTTTTCCCCATTGAGGATGATATTAGCTGTGGGTTTTTCATATATTCCCTCTATCATTTTAAGGAAGTTCCCTTGTATTCCTATCTTTTGAAGTGTTTTCAACAGGAAAGGATGTGAATCTTGTCGAATGCCTTCTCTGCATCAATTGAGATGATCATGTGATTTTTCTGCTTTGATTTGTTGATATGGTGTATTACATTAATTGCTTTTCTTATGTTGAACCATCCTTGCATACCTGGGATGAATCCTACTTGGTCATGATGTATAATTCTTTTAATGTGTTGTTGGATACGATTTGCTAGAATTTTATTGAGGATTTTAGCATCTGTATTCATTAGAGAGATTGGTCTGTAGTTTTCTTTTTTTGTAATATCTTTGCCTGGTTTTGGTATGAGGGTGATGTTGGCTTCATAGAATGAATTAGGCAGTTTTCCCTCCACTTCGATTTTTTTGAAGAGTTTGAGGAGAATTGGTACTAATTCTTTCTGGAACGTTTGGTAGAATTCACATGTGAAGCCATCTGGTCCTGGACTTTTCTTTTTAGGAAGCTTTTGAATGACTAATTCAATTTCTTTACTTGTGATTGGTTTGTTGAGGTCATCTATGTCTTCTTGAGTCAAAGTTGGTTGTTCATGTCTTTCCAGGAACCCGTCCATTTCATCTAAATTGTTGAATTTATTAGCATAAAGTTGTTCATAGTATCCTGTTATTACCTCCTTTATTTCTGTGAGGTCAGTAGTTATGTCTCCTCTTCCATTTCTGATCTTATTTATTTGCATCCTCTCTCTTCTTCTTTTTGTCAATCTTGATAGGGGCCCATCAGTCTTATTGATTTTCTCATACCACCAACTTCTGGTCTTATTGATTTTCTCTACTGTTTTCATATTTTCAATTTCATTTATTTCTGCTCTGATCTTTGTTATTTCTTTCCTTTTGCTTGCTTTGGGATTAGTTTGCTGTTCTTTCTCCAGTTCTTCCAATTGAACAGTTAATTCCTGCATTTTTGCCTTTTCTTCTTTTCTGATATAGGCATTTAGGGCAATAAATTTCCCTCTTAGCACTGCCTTTGCTGCATCCCATAAGTTTTGATATGTTGTGTTTTCATTTTCATTTGCCTCGAGGTATTTACTAATTTCTCTTGCAATTTCTTCTTTGACCCACTCGTTGTTTAAGAGTGTGTTGTTGAGCCTCCACGTATTTGTGAATTTTCTGGCATTCCGCCTATTATTGATTTCCAACTTCATTCCTTTATGATCCGAGAAAGTGTTGTGTATGATTTCAATCTTTTTAAATTTGTTAAGACTTGCTTTGTGACCCAGCATATGGTCTATCTTTGAGAATGATCCATGAGCACTTGAGAAAAAGGTGTATCCTGCTGTTGTGGGATGTAATGTCCTATAAATGTCTGTTAAGTCTAGCTCATTTATAGTAATATTCAGATTCTCTATTTCTTTATTGATCCTCTGTCTAGATGTTCTGTCCATTGATGAGAGTGGGGAATTGAAGTCTCCAACTATTATGGTATTTGTGTCTATTTCCCTTTTCAGTGTTTGCAGTGTATTCCTCACGTATTTTGGGGCATTCTGGTTCGGTGCGTAAATATTTATGATTGTTATGTCTTCTTGTTTAATTGTTCCTTTTATTAGTATATAGTGTCCTTCTTTGTCTCTTTTAACTGTTTTACTTTTGAAGTCTAACTTGTTGGATATTAGTACAGCCACTCCTGCTATTTTCTGGTTGTTATTTGCATGAAATATCTTTTCCCAACCTTTCACTTTCAACCTATGTTTATCTTTGGGTCTAAGATGTGTTTCCTGTAGACAGCATATAGAAGGATCCTGTTTTTTAATCCATTCTGCCAATCTATGTCTTTTGATTGGGGAATTCAGTCCATTAACATTTAGTGTTATTACTGTTTGGATAATATTTTCCTCTGCCATTTAGCCTTTTGTATTATATATATCATATCTGACTTTCCTTCTTTCTACACTCTTCTCCATACCTCTCTCTTCTGTCTTTTCGGTTCTGACTCTAGTGCTCCCTTTAGTATTTCTTGCAGAGCTGGTCTCTTGGTCACAAATTCTCTCAGTGACTTTTTGTCTGAGAATGTTTTAATTTCTCCCTCATTTTTGAAGGACAATTTTGCTGGATATAGGAGTCTTGGTTGGCCGTTTTTCTCTTTTAGTAATTTAAATATATCATCCCACTGTCTTCTAGCCTCCATGGTTTCTGCTGAGAAATCTACACATAGTCTTATTGGGTTTCCCTTGTATGTGATGGATTGTTTTTCTCTTGCTGCTTTCAAGATCCTCTCTTTCTCTTTGACCTCTGACATTCTAACTAGTAAGTGTCTTGGAGAACGCCTATTTGGGTCTAATCTCTTTGGGGTGCGCTGCACTTCTTGGATCTGTAATTTTAGGTCTTTCATAAGAGTTGGGAAATTTTCAGTGAAAATTTCTTCCATTAGTTTTTCTCCTCCTTTTCCCTTCTCTTCTCCTTCTGGGACACCCACAACACCCACAACCGTATATTTGTGCGGTTCATATTGTCCTTGAGTTCCCTGATACCCTGCTCAAGGTTTTCCATTCTTTTCCCTATAGTTTCTGTTTGTTTTTGGAATTCAGATGTTCCATCCTCCATATCACTAATTCTATCTTCTGTCTCTTTGAATCTATCATTGTAGGTATCCATTGTTTTTTCTATCTTTTCTACTTTGTCCTTCACTTCCATAAGTTCTGTGATTTGTTTTTTCAGTTTTTCTATTTCTTCTTTATGTTCAGCCCATGTCTTCTTCATGTCCTCCCTCAATTTATTGATTTCGTTTTTGAAGAGGTTTTCCATTTCTGTTCGTATGTTTAGCATTAGTTGTCTCAGCTCCTGTATCTCATTTGAACTATTGGTTTGTTCCTTTGACTGGGCCATATTTTCAATTATTTGAGTGTGATCCGTTATCTTCTGCTGGCGTCTGCGCATTTAGACAGATTTCCCTGGGTATTGGATCCAAAAGTTTGGAAGATTTTCCTGTGAAATCTCTGGGTTCTGTTTTTCTTATCCTGCCCAGTAGGTGGCGCTCGTGGCACACGTTTGTCTGCGGGTCCCACCAGTAAAAGGTGCTGTGGGACCTTAAACTTTGGAAAACTCTCGCCATCCGGGGGGTTCGCTAGCCGAAGCGGCTTGAGCCGGCCCTGGGTCCGAACACAGGGAGGGTTGCTGGTCGCCGCAGCCCGGGAAAGAGCCCGTCCGAATTTCCTAGTCGGCTCTGGGCGACAAGCGTGGCGGGAGGGCGCCAGCGGCAGCGGCCCACCCGGGAGAGTGCACGTTCCCCGGGAGTCACAGGTTTGGAAGGGGCCTCCCCCGCCCGTCACCGTTCTCCGCAGCCTGGTGATTTCCAATCCAATTCTCTCAGTTGGTCCCGGGGGCTGCGCGTGGTGTGGGCACCAGCCGCCTTGGTTTCAGGGGACCGCCTCTCCAATTCTCCCAGCCGGCCCAGGAAGGGGGAAGGGAGTAACTCCGGCCGCTTGCCACCCCGCCCGGTGAGGCCCACGCGCCTCGGCGATCTCACCCGAGCTGCTTCTCTCAGCCAGCCAGCCGTTCCAGGATGGGGTACGCTGTCTGTTTTATTTCTGTTTTGGCTTTGGCGCTTTCTGTATCGTTTCTACTCCCCTAGTAGCTGTCCTGGAGAAGAAACTAAGATCCGCGCGTCTTACTAAGCCGCCATCTTCCAGGAAGTCCTCTTCTTTTTTTTTTAATTTTATTTTGGGTTCATTTTAGTTTTCATTAATTTTACCTTAATAGATGCTGAGTAGGATAATATGAAGTGGTGTATAATTATAGTTTTAAAATGTAGGGTTTATATATCTAAATATCATTTTTCATTTTTCATGCTAAAACTCACTTTCTATGTTGAGCAAGATTTGCTTTTGCTCAGGGTACACTGAAAGGAGCCTATTGTAACTATTTTAGTAATTCAACTACCAAGGTTTGTTTTATTTCATTGGTATTGTTTTTGAGCATACCATCAGTTATTATAGGAGGAGCACACGTCAATAAAACAGTAACAAAATATCTACTTGTCTCATCCCTGAATATACTAGTCAAGTTATTTGTTTAGAAAGATGTCTTTTAAAACAGCAGAACTATAAGTGTAGTGTCTTAAATTGGTAAAAATGTTTGTTGTTTCATTTCTTTTTTTATTACAGACCTCATTTGGAATTTGCATAAAACTTTAGCAGTAATCTGAAAATTATATGTATTTGGTGGCAAACCCCAGTGCATTTTGTGTTGAATTTTTTGGGAACAGCAATTTAACTTAAAAGAACATTCACAATCCTTTTACCACAAATAAGTGCTAGATTTTCAGCCTTTAAATTCTATTTAATTATGGTTTAATGGAGTTGCCAATTATAAAGGAGACAAAGATGTAAACACAATTTAAGTATATACATTTTAACCACAAGTTTTTTTGACTGAATATATAAAAATAAAATTCAGATCTTTTAATGGTCATGTAGCTTTCTAGACTGTATATGAAGGTGTAAATACTGGTATATTGATAAAGAGTACTTTGCTATAATGCATGTTTTCCTCCAAACAAAAAATGGGACAAATATTAAATTTTAATAGATGGGAAAGATTAATTCATTAAAAAACCTTAGTTGCCAAAATGAGAAGGACTGTTGTTATAAACTATTGCTATAAACACCTTTGAAATATGCAGATTGTTGAAAGAAAATCAAGAGGAAGGCGATATCTCATTTTAAAAAGGAGTCTTTGAAAACATACAGCTTATGAATTTAATTTTAATAGTTAATGATCATTTTCTTAATAAAATTGATCAGTATAAGGAAGAAATAAGACTAGCTTGATAGATTCTTCTGTGTTTCTAGGAGATATGGAATTACTAAACTATTTGCACAGAAGAGTTTAATTATTTCATATATACTAACATTACCAACAGCAGTACCAAACTTAGCATCCAGAAAGAAGGAAAGGACTTATTTATAGGTTGACCACTGTTTAGGAATAGTTTAGGCACTGAGAAGAGTCATATTACTTTTTTTTTTCTTTTCAGTTTGTAAAACAATTTTTATTTTCATTTATTTTTTCAATGGATTTTAATATTCTATAAATATTTATATCTTAAAATCACACAACTTAAAGAAAACAAGGCACCAAATGACACACTAACAGCAGAAACTGCTTATTATTAATTGCTCATCATTTCATGATGCTATATCCATCCATATAAAAATAAAAACTAAAGAAAATAGACTGTTAACTAAAGCAAATAATAATGAATGAAAAGCATAATTATAAAAAAAAAATCAGATTTTAAACCAGAAATCCGCAAAAACTTGACTGTGAAAGAATTTTCATTCCAAGTAGGCAAAATACATAGCGCCTCCATCCTAGGTGCTTCTCTCCCTGACTCTTCTCAGGTTCAGCATTTTCACCATCTTCTCTCTCTGCAGAGGCTCACTCACGCTACCACTTTACATTATTTATATTGTTTAAAAATCTTATGGCACTTAAAGCATATTTACTAATATTATATTCCTCATAGTTTGCACTGTAAATATTAAAAGGAAATTATATTTGTCTTTACCTTGTCTTTCTAATTGTTCTGCTGTATAAATGAATACTTACCTGGTTGATTGTTGAAACAGCAAAGTTCACAGAATGAAAAAGCTGCTTCATAAATACTTGTTAAAATTATTTTTCGTAGCCAAGGATAAAACAGCTTGTTCTTTAACCTTAATAATATCTAAGTGCATGGTTCTTGACATTAGGTCTTTTTTAGATTCAAGAAGTTTATGAGAACAATGTTCTTTTTTAACGCAATTTTATCGAGAGAGCGTCACACACCATACAATCCATCAAAAGTATACAGTCAGGGAGGCTCATAGTATCATCACATAGTTGTGGATTATCACCACAATAGATCAGTTTTAGAATGCTTTCATTACTCCAAAAATAAAAGTACAAAATAAAAATACGAAAGAAAACCCAAAACATCCCATACCCCGTATTTCCCCCACCCATCATTGATACCTAGCGTGTATATGCTACTATTGTTGAAACTGTATTAAAATATTACTATTACCTATAACCCATAATTTGCAATAGTTACATTTCTCCCATATATACTCTTTGTATTAGTCGTGGTTCTCTCGAGAAACAGAGCCAACAGGAGAGATCTGTAAATACGAGATTTATAAAGGTACACGCGACTGTGGGAATGGAGGGGTCAGTAATCCGCAGGGCAGGCTGCGAAACTGGCAGCTCTGATGGAGGATCCGGACAAATTCCACAGGCGAGGCTCGCTCACTGAAGAAGCAGTGGAAGAGGCGCTCCCTCTCCTTAAAAGTCTTCACTGATTGGGTTATCTTGTGGGTGGGAGTCAGCCCTTAGTCCATCACAGAAGTAACCAGCCACAGATGCAATTAACTGACTGGTGATTTACCAAGCCAGCTCTCCGCTTTATCAATCAGCCATGAAATATCCTTGCAGCAGTGGTCACAGGCCAGTGCTTGCCTGACTAGGCAACTGGGCATCATCACTTGGCCAAGTTGACACCAGAACCTAGCCGTCACACCTCTCCATTATTAACTCCTTGGAAAAGTGCTGTGCATTTGCTCTGATTTGTGGAAGAACTTATTTATGTTTGTTAATCAGGCATCCCCATTACAAGGTTCACTGTTGAACATTCCCATATTTTAACCTCTGCTTTTCCTTCTGGTGACTGACATACATGACACTAAACGACCCCTTTTCACCACGTTCACATACAATCCAGCACTGTTAATTATACTCACAGTAATATGCTATTGTCACCTTCATCATATTTCAGACATTTAAGTTCAATCAAGCTAAAAGTTCCATACATCTTAAGCAACTGCTACCCATCCTCTAGCCTCATTCTATCTCCTGATAAACTGTATTCTAGATCGTATGATTATGAGTTTACATAGTATATTTAGTTCATATCAGTGAGCTCATACATTATGTGTCCTTTTGTGTCTGGCTTATTCACTTAGCATAATGTCCTCAAGGTTCATCTGTGCTTCAGGACTTGATTCTTTCTCACTACTGAATAATACCCCATCATGTGTTCATACCACATTGCGTTTATCCACACATCTGTTGATGGACACCTGGGTTGTGTCCTTCTTTGGGCAATTGTGTATAGCATCGGTGTGAACATCAGTGCACCAGTGTGTTTGCGTACCTGCTGTCAGTTCTTCTGGGTATATGCCGAGGAGTAGCATTGCCAGATCCTAACTCGCCTGGATTTTAAAGAGGCTACTTTCTGTCTTTCCCACTAAGAATGATTTTGCAGTAATTCAGGTTTCCAGTGTATTTAAATTCCTTCATGGCTGTTGATCTGCTCTCTCCACTGGCCTTCGAACCTTGACTGGCTGCCTGTGCATGAACTGGCCAGATTCCACCAGGCTCTGGGCTCCCTGCCCGGTTCTGTGGTGCTCCCAGGACCCAGTCCTCAGAGTGACGTTCATATGTTATCAATGTGGAATGATGGTAAAATGTTTTGACTAACGTAAAGACTGAATGAAAATTAACTGCAGTTCTGTAATGCTGCTGAAGATTGGGATCAGGGTGTATATATATATATATATATATCTGTGATCCAGCAACTTTGTACCAGAGAAAATATATTATTTTTCCAATACTGTGACCACATTGCCAACAAATGTACCAGTTTAAGACAACACCCATTTATTAACTTGCAATTCTATGGGACAGAAGTGCTCTGTGTGGCCGGGTTCTCTGGTGGCTTCAAAGACCAAAATCAAGGGGTCAGCCTGGCTGCATTCCTTTCTGGAGACTATGGAGAAGATATGCTCCCAAGCTCATTCAGGGGCCTTGAAGTTTAGGGCAGGGCCCCTTTTCCTTGCTGGTTGTCAGCCACAGCCCGTCCTCAGCTCCTAGAGGTGTCCCACCTTCCTTGGCACATGACCACCATCTTCTAAATCAGCAAGGAAGAATCTCTCTTCTGTGGGCTCTGTCTTCAGGGAGATCCCGGTTCCTGATCAGTGTAGGCCCACCTCAGCACCTACCTTTTGATGAACTCAAAGTCAGCTAATTGGTAACATTATCATGGAACTGATATCTCATCTTTTTCACAAGGGATTATACAAAGACGAGGGTCCTTAGAATTCTGCCTGCTACAGGGGGACGTGAGATCACTGTTTTGACATCAATGAGAGAACTTACCGACTCTTTTTTTTAATTAATTTATTTTTTATTTATGATACAAAACCACATGCAAACACATTCTCATCATATGATCGTTCCATTCTTGTTATGTAATCAATAACTCACACTATCATCACATAGTTGTATATTCATCATCATGATCATTTCTTAGAACATCTGCATCAATTCAGAAAAAGCAATAAAAAGAAAACAGAAAAAATTTCATACATACCATACCCCTTACCCCTCCCCTTCACCGATCACCAGCATTTCAATCTACTAAATTTATTTTAACATTTGTTCCCCCTATTATTTATTTATTTTTAATCCATATGTTTTACTTGTCCGTCGATAAGGTGACAAAAGGAGCATCAGACACAAGACTCTCACAACCACACAGTCACACTGTGACAGCCATATCATCATACAATTATCTTCAAGAGACATGGTTACCGGAACACAGCTCCGCATTTTCAGGCAGTTCCCTCCAGCCTCTCCATTACATCTTAACTAACAAGGTGATATCTATTTAATGCATAAGAATAACCTCCAGGATAACCTCTCCACTCTGTTTGAAATCTCTCAGCCATTGACACTTTGTTTTGTCTCATTTTGCTCTTCCCCCTTTTGGTCGAGAAGGTTTTCTCAATCCCTTGATGCTGAGTTCCAGCTCATTCTAGGATTTCTGTCCCACGTTGCCAGGAAGGTCCATACCCCCTGGGAGTCATGTCCCATGTAGAGAGGGGGATGGCAGTGAGTTTGCTTGTTGTGTTGGCTGAGAGAGAGAGGCCACATCTGAACAACAGAAGAGGTTCTCTTGGGGGTGACTCTTAGGCCTAATTTTAAGTAGGCTTAGCCTATCCTTTGCAGGATTAGAACTTGCAGGCTCTTAAGATTTTGAGTAGGGAAATAGAGGGAATAGGGATTGGTGGTTAAAATGGAATCAGGTTATGGGAGGAGAAAGAAATGGGAAGAAGAAAAGGCAGGAAATTATAGTAGAAAAAATAAAAGAAGAAAAGTGTACAGTAGAGTACATAATGTCAAATGATTTAATAGGCTGTTAGTGAAATCTCTATTGCATGGTTTAATAGCACATACCCAAAGAGAATGAAGACACCAGATTTGTCTAATTTTGGAAGTAGTTATCCATCTTAAGAGTTTGGATGTTGAGGCTGGGGAGCAAATGAATAAATAATGGTGCATATAGAGTATAGTATTCTTATCTCTGTAATTTTACTGCAGATGCGAAGTTCAGTACTGTACAATCTATCACTCAGTGAAACATTGCTGTAATTTAAATCTGTTCTGATATCCTGAGTTTATAAGAGTTGCACAAAAAACAAGTGCCAAGTTTATGTCATGTATATTACTTAATGTGTAAGGCTCAGTTTAGGATTTTTTTTCAACTTTTTAAAATTATATTAGAAACTGAATAAGACAAATAGTTTAGAAGTTTTTTCTTTTACTACAGTTTATCATTCTTAAATGGATTTTCATAGCTTGAAGGGCTATAACTGCCTTAATTTTATATTTTTAAGTGAATTAATGCTCATTTTATAAATATTATGGGTTTCCTCTCATCATTAACTCATCAATGGGTGGGTATAAGAATACTTTCTTCTATTATTAATTTACCCTCCCTCTCCCCTCTCTCCCCTAACAACTAGTAAAAAGAAAGAGATATTTTTAACAACATATTTTAACATTTCCCAAATGTAAAAAGGTATCATGTCGAGTCAGCTTGGAAACTATTTATGTTATATTTCCCTCTTAGAAATTCTAAATTCTTATTAGCAAACTAAAGTCACTGAGAAGTTGTGCAAAATTTCTTATATTTTCTTGTCTTTGCACAGTGCTGCTAGCTCCCTTGCAACAAGAAATTGACTTGTTTTTCTTTTCAAAGTCATTTAAGGTTTGAGGTCATCTAGTTGTCCAATTAATAGCAAACTTTGGCCTTGAGTTGAGTATCTTTTTTTTCAAACATTAAGAGCCCAAATAATAAACTGCTGTTAAGATCATTTTCTCAGCTCAGTTTTAAAATCATTGCTAATAAAGGGCAGGTAAAACAACAACAACAGGGCAGGCCACAGTGGCTCAGTGGGAGAGTTCTCGCCTCCCATGCTGGAGACCCCTGTTTGATTCCCGGGGCCTGCCCATGTGAAGAAAAAAACAACAACAAACAAACCCGTAAAAAGGTGGCCTGGCATGCTAACATTTCAAGGGTCTATGAAAAAAGCTAATAGCTTCACTCATATTACTGCACTTTGCCCTCTTTTATAGTCATATTTCTTTTCCCTCAACTATTAAAATATCCCTTATAGATTGTCAAGTATAGAATTAATGCACACCTTTAATTAATTGACTGAAGCTCCACAGTTCTTATTTTGAAATCAAAGGACTGTTATTATCTGTTATAAATAGAGTTATAACCAGTTTTTTATTCTCATATGACACATATTAGGTCATTCCTGTAGGATAGGGCTTCACTCAATTTTATTGTGACTTTAGGAATCTAAAAGAGTTGATAGTTGAAATTTCAGAAATTTGCACTGAAAAGAACAGTTTGCTTTGTTTTTTCAAGTACAAATAAATAAAAGTTTTTATTCAATGCTTTTAAAATGACTTTTTTTCTGGTTACGTTCTGAAAAGCGTGGTGCTTTTTTATGTCGTATAAAACATACCCAACGCTTTTTTTTTAGGGTAAGAACGTGAATGATAACATGCATTTATTTTGAAACATAATTTTTGCAATGTGTGTTCTAAATGTATGTCTATGTATATATTTTTGCTTTAGGAGTTCAAGATCCCCAGCATGAGAGAATTATTACTGTGTCTACTAATGGAAGTATTCACAGCCCGAGGTTCCCTCATACTTATCCAAGAAATATGGTATTGGTCTGGAAATTAGTAGCAGTAGAGGAGAATGTATGGATACAACTTACATTTGATGAAAGATTTGGGCTTGAAGACCCAGAAGATGACATATGCAAGTAAGTTACGCTGGCAATGACGAGTATGATTTTAAAACAACCTGACGTAGTCTGTCATGTTCCTTCATTTTGATGATGAGATTTTAAATGCCATCTTTTCTTGTTCTGTTAATGCTTTTCTGATGATCTAACAACTTTAGAAAAGCTATCTTTCATTTCAAAACTTCATTTAAAATCCGAGGGCATATCCCTATACATATATAATCATTATTTTCTACCTACTTTTGAAATAATATGAGGTAAAGCCATTAAAATGAAGTAAAACCATTGAAAATAAGGAATAGAATCAAACAATAAAAGCCAAATGAGAGAATCAATTTCTGCGAGAAACCTAGGTTATGATTACTGGTAACGATTTTATATTTGAGTTTCTTTGACAGCCAAGCCAGTAAAAAACACAAGCTGTTAAAAAAAAAATTGTATGCATGGATATATATTACATAGCTATACACATGTGAATATATATATATACACACAAAAGACTAAGAAGTTTGAATATTTCATCACAAAGAAGAAATGTAGTTCTCAAGCCAGAATTAGAAATTTAGACTAACATTATGACTTGCCAGGTAGCAATTCATCATAATTCTTCTAGAAGCATTCATGAACCAAAGTCAGCTGGAGTATTTCACCCACGCAAAAGACCACCTACTGTATGTCATACAAATATTACTCTTTAAATCCCATGTGAATGCAGTTGTCAAGGTTGGGTGGTCTTCTTGAAGATTTTTCACTTCAGTGGCATTTGTATATCATGAAAATATTTTACTTGAGCTTCTTTGCAGGGTTCTTTATTTTCTCTTTGATATACAAGTTAAAAGAGAAGTCTCATTTTATGGTATATTATAGATAAATATTTCAGTTCAGATGAAATAAACACTGTACTTGCTGTCATCACAATTTCTATCTTTAACTTTTACATGGTTACATATTTGACACATTTCTTCTTTTTGTGACTGCATTTTATCTGTTTCCTGCCCTTACATGTATAATATTAAACTTTGAAAACTAGAAGCTTTCTTGGCTATCTTTTCTTTAAAGCCTGTTATTCAAACCCTTCATTTTATAGGTAAGGAGAATAAGATCAGAGACATTAAGTAGCAGCTTTGTATCTCATTCATTTTTTGTGCCTGACCAAATATTAAAAACCTATTTTTCCTATTACATATGTAGATGGTGTTTTACCATGTTATGTGGTTCTCGTCTCCTTTTTATAAGCAGGCTTCTATAATCTTGTCAAGAATTGTGAAGGGTCTGAGATTTTGCTGTACTTGCAAAGTATTGTAAGTTAGTTTACCAGTTTCATGCATGCAGGCAGAGGACAGGAGTCTACTGGATCAGAGACAAAGGAGTTTATTACAACAGGAGCAGCAGCTAGAGTATTAGCATATTCTTGTGCCTGTTCTTCCAGTTCTAATAAGGCAATGCCAGGAGAACCAGAGGACATCTATACTCTTAGTGAGTATGTTACAGATAGGAGGCATTATATGTATTTATATATGTATATATTTATGTGTGTGTGTGTGAATAATATGTATGTACAGGTTAATAATAGAAAATAAACCTAGCATGCTTGTGACTCAATTTAAGAAAAATGATACTTTCAGTAATTCTGAACGTCCCTTGTCCTGCCCCTATCACGCTCCTCTCTGGCTACACCTCCTTCGATCCTGGCTGCATCTCCTCTTGTCTCTGTGAATATAGTCAATATCTTAAATTTTGCTGCTGCTGTCCTGCTTTTTACTGTAATTTTCCCACATATATGCATATGTTTCTGTACAGTAAATTATTTTACCAGTTTTGAAATGTGTATGAGTAGAATCATACTCGATCTTTTCTTTTGTGAATTGATGTGTATTTTAAAAGAAGTAAAACTAAGCCATATTATATTTTTAACGTTCATTCCTGTTGATGCAAGTAGCTTAGGTCATTGGTTTTCATTGATGTATAGTATTCAATAGTATGAATAGCCAACCTTTTTTTGTCTGTTTATTGTTGCTGAGTTTAGGTTTGTTTCCAGGACTCCTTGTGTGGAAGTACAATAAAAAATTCATTGAGTATATAACGAAGAATTGTATTACTGTCTTGAGATATTCACGTCTTCAACCTACTTGGTAGAATTAAGTCATTTTTTAAAGTGTTTGGCCAGTTTATACTTCTGCCAACAGCATATAAGAATTTATGTTACACCATATTCTCACCAGTCTTTGGGTTTGTCATTCTTTTAATTTTTGTGCCTTACTATTAATTTTAATTTGTTTTTCCTGATTAGTAATGAAATTGAGAAATTTTCATACTATTTTTGGTCATTCATACTTTCTTTTCTCTGAAATACTTCTTTAAGTCTTTTGCCCAGTTTTTATTGGGCTATTTGTCTTTTTTTAATTTGCTTTTCATATTTAAGTCTTCATTCCACCTGAAATGTGTTTGTTTCTTTGTTTTCTATAGTATGAAGTTTATGTTTAAGATATCAGATAGTATCCCAGCATTCTTTATAGAATGGTCATCCTTTCTCCCAAAGATAGGCAATGATGTAAGTTGTAATTCAGGTTTTGTGTATGATCTGGTCTGTTTCTGACCTCTCTATTGTATTCCTTTGGACAAGTGCATTTATCTGTGAACCAAAATGATACTGTCTTAATTACTATAGCATTATAAAAGCTACGTAGTAAGGGAGGTCTCACCTCATTTTCTTTTTCCTTGTGAGTGTCCCAGCTATTTTATTTTTTAATATATTTTTTAGAAATAGGTTGTCAAGTTCCTTGAAAAAATCCTGTATTTTTTTTTACTGCAGTAGCGCTGAATTGATAGATTTTTTTTTTAAGAGAATTGACATTTTTTGATAATGAGTCTTTATATCCTTGTGCACTTTAGATCTCCATGTGTTTGGGTCTTTAATGTCTGTACAATCTAAAAATTTTCTTCTTAAGATATCACATACCTTTTGCTTAGATTAATTTCTGTATTCTTTATAGACTTTATAGTTAAGATCTCTATTGAAAACTGTATTTTCTAGTTATTTATTGCTGGTATATACAAATGCAATCAATTTTAAAATATTGATCTCATATCTGGCAAACAAAATATTTTATTAATTTTAATAATTGGTCTGGAAATTAGTTTGGATTTATGCAAAAATAATAAGGTTTGTGAAAAAAACATTTGGTTCTTTCTTTCAACTCTAATTTTTCCTTTCCATCTGTTAGTATGCTGTTGATTGTATTATTAGGTATCTCTGTCTTATTCCTGATTTTAGGGGATTTGCTTATAAAAAAAAAAAGCCTTTAAATTTGAAATAACCAGATTCCCACAATGTTGCAAAGTTAGTACAGATTATTTCTATATAATTTTCACCTGGGTTCCTCTACTGTTAACAATTTATATAACTATGGCACATTTGAAAATAACATTTGTACTATGCTGTTAATTAAACTCCTGGTTTTATTGGGATGTCATCAGTTTTTCCACTAACATCCTTTTTCTGCCCCAGAATATCTTTACAAAATAACCATATTGCATTAATTTGTCTTTTTTCCTTAGTCTCCTCCAATTTGTGACAGTTTTTCTCTTTCCTTTTATTTCATGACATGTTTTAAGAGTATCGGTCCAGTGTTTTGTACAGTGTCCCTCAATTTGGATTTGTCTGTTTTCTTATGGTGAAACTGGGATAAGGGGTTTGGAGGAAGAATTTTAATAGATGGTTTGACATTCTGGTTGTATCACATCAGGGAGTATATACTGTCTACACTGTTTGTCACTGATGATGTTAATTTTGGTGGCATAAAGGATTAGGTTTGGGGTGGGAGAATGTAAGCTACTGGATCTGTTTCTTCCTTTAAACATTCATGCCCCTCATCCTCAATTATTTCTATGACAGTATTTTGGAAGTTTTAGCAATATCCGTTTTGAAGCTATTTA
This sequence comes from Tamandua tetradactyla, assembly GCF_023851605.1. Taxonomy (NCBI): domain Eukaryota; kingdom Metazoa; phylum Chordata; class Mammalia; order Pilosa; family Myrmecophagidae; genus Tamandua; species Tamandua tetradactyla. The sequence continues at coordinate 9,798,625 of NC_135348.1, forward strand.
ACAATTCCATCTCTATAAATGAAAACACGGAGGCAAGAGTGCAATGCTGGACATAACATCATATATTTGATGCATTAGCGACCTAGAATTTTATCTAGTCCCATTTCCTTGTGCAATAAAGTTTTACCAATTTAGAAACATTCCTGTAAATCTCTCTTGGTATTTAAAAGAATTAGTTAGTTCTTGCCCTTTCTTCCTTCATAATTAAGAAAAATGTTAACATTTCTATAGTGTCCTATAGAAAACAGGACAACAAACAGTAGTCAATCTTTCACCTTGATTTACCAATTATTGCTATTTTGCCACATTTCTGTTTCTACTTTTTACATTTGAAAATAAGTTACAGATATTATGGCGCTTCATACCTCAAAATGCATTGCCTAAGAGCAAGGTCATTTCTTATATAATTACAATTTAGCATTAATACAAAACTATTACTTGTTATATAGTTGATTTTCAGATGTTTCCATTGATCTCCAAATGTCCTTATCACTTTGCTCTTTCCTTCCTATTTGTTTTTGATTTAGCATTAACCATGCATTACATATTACATTTGACTCTTATAACTCTTTGCTATCCCTGCCTTTTTTTATGACATGACTTTCAGTATGGTGACATGAATATTTTGGAACAGGCCAGGCCAATTGTTTTGCACAGTAGCTGACAATATCAATTTGTCTGTCTATGATTTCATAATTAGGTCCTGCCTAAGTAGTTTGGTCAGAATGCCCCAAAAGTTGAGTTCTTCAGAAATTTGCATAATGTCAGTTTGTTGCATTATCAGTGACATGAATTTATCAGTGTCCACAAGATTTCTCTGATGCAACTGTATTTTTCCTCCCACTTTTTAATTAAGTAATTTATGGAATTATACTTCAAAATTTCATGAATCTTGTTCCCTGACATCCATCAATTGTTTCAGCATCCATGATGTGTCTTGCTTGTTAAGTCAGTTTTGTTGGCATTTGTCTTAGTTCATCTAGGTTTTTGATGAATGTGCTTCGTAAGGTTTTTTACAGAATGTGCTTTTAATATATTTATTAAGTATTTGATATAAATAATAACATATTTAATAATATTTAATAATAGTATATAAAAGAATGTACTTAATATATTCCTAAATTCATTATTCCCTATTTCATTCCTAAAGTTGTTTTGTGCTCCTCTCAGTTTTGTTTTGTTGCTTTCCTTTTTTCTCTTGCTAAGTCTTGTCCATGTTTTGTCAGTTATTCTTTTCAAATAAACAAATTTTGGCTATGTTATGACTGTTAAGGAATAATATTTCTGAAACATAAAATCATGAGTCTCATATAGAGATATCAAGTGAACGTGTATTAAGGATTCTATTTGCTTATTAATGAGGAAACCAGTCACTTGTTAGAACCCGTTCACAGAACAATCCAAAGAGTAGACACATTTATAGCTTAGGAATATTGAAATAAATGTGCAAATAGAAGCAAAACTGGCTTCTTTTATAGTGAAGGGGAAATAGGGAAAGCCAATTGAAACTCCCTGGGAAGCCATTTATTTGCATATCTGTAAATTAGGATTATTTTTCATGCTATTAGTCAATCACATCTTATAAGATGTAAAATAGGTGAAAGAAGAGGAAACCTGTGTAGCCCCCATACAGTTGGGATCAGGTGATATGGAAGCGTGTGCTCTAAACTGCGCATAATTTTCCATGAAGACCAATTTTTTTCTCTCCGTGGCTAACCTCTCTCTCTATAGATGTACCTTTTTGATTCCTGTTCTTACATTAATTATTTACCTCATTCTGTTTTATTATATATTTCTTCTAACTACTAACACTGAATATCGAGTTTTTAATTTTTCAGTTTTAAACAGTCACATGAATTTCACAAATCCTATTTTTGATGCATCCCACTGGTTTTAATAATGAAGTGTTTTAATTATAGTCCACTTCAAAATTTTCATAGTTTCCATTAATTTCTTGTTTGAAATTATATCAACACGTATTTTTCAATTTCCATATATGTGTATGTGTGGGGTTTTGTTTTTTTGTTTTTTTTAGCTTAGGCAGCCACCAGGAAACAAATCCAGGTCTCTGGCATGGCAGGCGAGAACTCTGCCTGCTGAGCCACCGTGGCCCGCCCTGTATGTATTTTTAAATATTTTTATTATATTTTATTTCTCATTAATTGTATTTGGATAAAGAATATGGCCTGTCAGGTATTGTTTGAAATCTCTTAAGATGTCCTTCTTTTGCTTCTTAGTTTTAAATGTTCCAGAAGTTCTTGAAAAAAAATTATGTTCTCTTGTGGAGTACAGCAATCTGTATCTGTCCATTAAATTAATTTTGGTACTTCAGAATTTCTTTCTTGAATTGTTTTGCTTCTTCTTAAAGAACAGCCTTTTAAATTTTCTTAAAGAAAATTCTGTTGGTAGTAAATGCTCAGTTCCTGGGTTTGGAAATTTCTTTATTTCATCTCCATTCTTAAAAATTAGTTGGACAGGATATAGAATTTTCAGATCTGTTTTATTTTTTTCTCACTTGAAGATACCATTCCACTTTCTTCAGGCTATTAATGAGTCAGTTGTGTATCAATTGGTGAGTGGTGGATTTTACAAAAATAGATGTGTGGGTGGAGGAGCAAAGGGGAAGGACAGAGTTATCTGACTTCTCCTGTAGCTAATTAAAACCCTATGCCTTGGGCAGGCCACGGTGGCTCAGCAGGCAGAGTTCTTGCCTGCCATACTGGAGACCCGGGTTCAATTCCCGGTGCCTGCCCATGAGAAAAAACAAAGCAAAGTAAAACCTTATGCCTCCCCTACACTGGGGAGGGGCTCTAGAATTCACATAAGTCTTGATTTCTCACCTTTTTTTTTTTTTTTGTCTTCCAAGGAATTCTCTGATTTTCTGCTGTTCCAGAATTACATTAAAAATTATGCTTTTTCTTTCAATCATTTATCCAGCAATGTTAGTTGGAATGTACCAAGAGGACGTTTTTTCCTGCTTACCTTTCTCTACCACATGGCTGAATCTAGACGCTTGTCAGGCAAAATAAAGTTGCTAACAAGGCTTGGTATTCTTAAGTTCAAGTTTAAACTTGGTTTAAGAAAACAGCAAAATCAATTTCCATGACTAATTGACTGCTAGGAAACTAAAATACAAATAGGATCCCATAAATGCATTTTAAATGAATTGCACCCTTTTTAATATTTTCTCAAGTCTGAAACATAGGAAAGTCTAAAAAATCTGAATCCAAAATTTAGCTGTACCTTTAAAAGAGGACAGGCTCAGGAGAGATTTGTCACTTATATCCCCATAGTCCTACTTTCCTTCCTAAATCATCTTTTATAAAGAAACAGAAGGTTTGAGTTGCATGTTTACGCCGTTGAATATTGATATCATAACAAAGGGCAAAAAAATCATATACAAATTAGATTTTATTGCCTTCTTAGCCAGACAGGATATGCAGCCGTGTGACAAAAGTTATTGCAGTAGCTTGGGAGAGGAAGCCCAACTGTGTGTGCATTATATAAAGAATTTTATTGTATATAGTAAGTATTTTACCAAGGGAAGAGACAGCAATTGGAAAAGGTTATGTTAATCAACTTGTACAATTTAAAACAGTGTCTCTAACTCACCAAAGCACCTGTGTTTCTTTTGGAAGAAATACTATATAATCAGTTCAGTGCGGAAACATTTCAGTGGTTTATAGGACTGCTAAATACACTAAACGAAATTAACATTTTTTTATATTTATTTCAGATGGTCAAAAACTGATAGTTTTTCTTTAAAATTAAAAACATTTTAGATGTTTTTCTCTCTTCTTGTTCATAATAGAATGAACGTGGCATTATTATTGTTCATGTATTTACTTTTCTATTCAGCAAACACTTGAGCTCTGTGGTGGGCGTGAGGGTTTCAGCAGTGACTAGGAGATGACTCATGTCCTCAAGGAGCTCAAAATCAGGAAAGAGAGGTAGGTAAGTTAATAGACAGTTAAATTGTAAGAATCCCAAGATACAGTAAATACATTGTACAGTTATTATGGTAACTGCTTAGCTTTAGATTCCTTTGTTGTTCATTTTTTAAAATTATATAATAACTGATTTATACCAGCATCCATCTATAAATAGTCATTAATTAATTTATACTGGAGAGATGGGGACAGATGGATTAATCCTGCCATGCTTTCCTGTTGTAGTATTGCTTTCAAAGAAACTAAAGATTCCTTCCATCAATTTCAAAATGCCAGTGCAAGCTGTGGGTGATAACATTTAAAGAAACAATTGTTTTATGAAAACAATAAACAAATTCCTTATTTGTATGGGTTCTGAAAAAAATATTGTATTGTTTATTTAGAGACCCATCAGTGCAACAGAAGAATTACTTTTCCAAGCCGAATGTTTTCATGGTTCCTTAAAAGGATTGTGGAAAGAAAAGACACCAGTAACCATATCTGGCATGTGACCTTAATTAAGTCTTATCTGTAGGAAATCCAAAGGGGTCCTCTGTAGTATCTTACATAATTCCCAGAGTGTTTCCCCACCCAGAATCTGCAAAATTCATCTGGGAATAAGTATCTGGGATTTTGCACTGTAACACAGAATTTTGAACCTGTTTACATTGCCATGAAATGAAATTCAATACATTTTCAGGTACACTGTGGGAAACTTGCTGTGGCACCACGTGAGGAGGTTTTGCGTGGTGATGTGGCTGTGGCAATGGTTACTTTCTGTGGTGTGCCCACTCAACCACTGAAAAGGGGAAGCAGAACCAGCTTTAATTAGAATGTTCATTATTCACCCCATAAAACTGGTTTTAGGAGCCCATCTGTGCCAATGCACATGCAGGTGGATTACCTAAGGAGAGGTTTGTGAATCAGGGAAGAAGGAGAGGAGGCATTGTCTGTGGCCTAGACAGACAAGTGTCTGCTCCACTGCTGGTTCATAAATAAGAGGTGATGGAAGATTTTTTTCTTTTCTAATATTTTTCTTGACAAATCACACACATATAATCCATACATGATATACAATCAGTGACTCATAATATCATCACGTAGTTGCATATTCATCACCATGATCATTTTTAGAACATTTGCATCACTCCAGAAAAAGAAATAAAATGAAAAAAAACTCATACATCTCATACCCCTTACCCCTCTTTCTCATTGACCCCTAGTATTGCATCTACCCAATTTATTTTATCCCTTATACCCCTATTGTTTATTTAATTTTTATCCATATTTTCTTACTTATCTGTCTATACCCTGGATAAAAGGAGCATCAGACACAAGGTTTTTACAATCACGCAGTTACACTGCAAAAGCTGTGTCATTATATAGTTGTCTTTAAGAATCAAGGCTAGGGCGGGCCATGGTGGCTCAGCAGGCAGAGTTCTTGCCTGCCATGCCAGAGACCCAGGCTCGATTCCCAGTGCCTGCCCATGCAAAAAAAAAAGAAGAAGCATCTAGACTACTGGAACACAACTCAATAGTTTCCGGTACTTTCCTCCAGCCACTCCAATATACCATAAACTAAAAAGGGATATCTATATGATGCATAACCTCCAATCCATAACTGGACCTCCAGGAAAACCTCTCGACTCTGTTTGAAATCCCGCAGCCACTGAAACTTTATTTTGTCTCATTTCTCTCTTTCCCCTTTTGGTCAAGAAGGCTTTCTCGATCCCATGATGCCAGGTCCCAGCTGATCCTGGGATATCAATCCCACATTGCCAGGAAGATTTACACCCCTGGGTGTCATTTCCCACATAGCGGGGAAGGCAGTGAGTTCACCTGCCAAGTTGGCTTAGAGAGAGACCACATCTGAGCAACAAAAGAGGTTCTCTGAGGGTGACTCTTAGGCATAATTATAAGTAGGCTTATCTTATCCTTTGCAGGAATAAGTTTTATAGGGGTGAACCCCAAGATCGAGGGCTCAACCTATTGATTTGGTTGTCCCCACTGCTTGTGAAAATCTCAGGAATTCTCCAAATGGGAAAGTTGAATATTTCCTCCTTTCTCCCCAATCCCCCAAGGGGACTTTGGAAATAGTTTTTATTCACTGCCCAAAATACTCTGAGGTATATCTGGGCATCACACTAACCTGAACAAACCAACAGGATCTCTCACCCTTTTCAGAATTCTGTGTACTCATGGTGTTCAACTGAACTGACCATACAAGTTAAATTAGGTATTGCGCTTCCCAAAATATAAATTTTGCACCAAATAAGCATCTCTCCTTTTGGTCTCACACAGAAGTTGAAGTTTTAAAATATAGACAATATTGTCCTTTACACTGTATTCTGATTTACCTTAGTCCTATCCAGATCAGCTTCATTCATATCTCTAGTTGAAGTCTGATCCATTTGTCAACTTTTTAAATGGTTCCTGTATGGGATAGTGCTGACTTTCATAGCTTCAGAGCTCAAACTTCGAGTCTCAGGTGTCACATAAATGCACAAAGTTTCTGGGAATGACCAGGTTAGATACAAACAGTTCAGTATCTCAGAATTTAGAAATAAATTCTGCTACAATTCCTGACTACATGTGACTGCTATAAGAGCTTACAATCTAGTACCCTTGACAATAGGTCCTGTTCTAATTTGCTAGCTGCCAGAATGCAATAAGAAACAAAATAGCTTTTAAAAAGGGGAACTTAATGAGTTGCAAGTTTACAGTTCTAAGGCTGTGAAAATGTCCCAATTAAAGCAACTCTATAAAAATGTCCAAATTAGGCTACCCACAAGAGGTTACCTTCACCCAGAAAAGGCCGATGAAGTTCAGGGTTTCTCTCTCAACTGGAAAGGCACATGGCAAGCATAGCAAAATCTGCTCGCTTTCTCTCCAGGCTTCTTGTTTCATGAAGCTCCCCGGGAGGCGTTTTCCTTCTTCTCCAAAGGCTGGTAGACTCTCGGGGTTCTTGTGGATCTCCTGTTGTTCTCTTTCCAAACTGGTTCCCTCTTAATGGGCTTCAGTAAGCAACCCCACCTTGAATAAGTTGGAGACACACCTCCAAGGAAATCATCTAATCAAAAGTTACCACCCACAATTGGGTGGGTCACATCTCCATGGGAACAATTAAAAAGCTCCCAGCCAGCAATATTGAATGAGGATTAAAGGACATGACTTTTCTGGAGTACACAGCAGATTCAAACCTGCACAGGCCCTAACCTGATAACCCATGCTCGTGGCTTCAGTTCACCGAGGTTTTTATTATAGCGAGTCCATATGAGTGAGGCATGATAATATTTGTCATTATGTTTCTGACATTTCATTCAACATATAGCCCTTAAGTTTCACTCACCTAGTTGCATGCCTCACAACTTCATTCCTTCTTGCAGCTGCTCAGTAGGCCATTATCTATGTTCTTTTGCAGTTTATGTCATCATGTGAAAGAGCACTGAGATATTTGTACTGTGTTGTCCATCATTTTCTGACAAAATATTTTTTATTTTCCAGCACAAAACTGTGCAGGTACATACCCCTCAGATTTAAACTTTTCCTAGTTCTTTCCTGATTGATACAGTAGCAGAAAGTGTAATATATCTAATTATCAACCCCTTCATGTTAACATTGGGGGTGTGTGTGTGTGTGAAAATGTGCACACATGCATGCATGGGTGTGTGTAAGCAAATCTCATAAATAGTCTCAATGCTTTTTTCTTTAAAGTACAATCTTTTTTGCCCCAGGGCACAAATTTTGGGAAGAACAAAGTGATTAATTTCAACATTGCTGAAGTCAGAAACATTTGGCATTTTATCATCACAGAGAAAAGCGGTCCTTCCTCTTTTCTTCCAGGGTTAGGCCAGGAATTTATATGTGGGCCCTGAGAAGAGGAGAGAATACAGATCAATGTTGCATCATATCTAGGAATATTGCCATGCTGCTGAAGGTATATCATAACAAAATAAGCTTCCATAATAAATAGTGGCATAAATTGAAAGTTAGTGGAATCCACACAAGGAAGTGTTACTTTGAAACTGTTTTGTATCAAATGACCACAAATAGCCAGTGACTCAAACCAGTTTAAAAAGAAAGTATTTGAATCATGTTACTGAAGACTTCAGGGATGGGCTTTAACTCCATGTTCTCAAATGATGCCTTCCAGCCTCTGTCTCTCTTTTTTTTTAATGCATCTGTAGGCTTGTTTCCTTCTGAGTTGACTTTACTCTCAATCAGGCTATTTTCATATGATGGCAAAGAAGCTATCATATGATTGACAAAAGAAGGGCCAAGATTTTAACACTTACAGTCTTTGAAGGGGAGACGGGATTTTTTTTTTTCTGCAAAAGTTCTAGAAAGACCTTTAATTGGCCTGGTTTGCACCCAGTATTCCGGAAGTAGACTGTAGCTGCCACTTGGAGTATGGATTATATGCCCATATCTGGATCCAAAACTGTTCCTCTTTCTCCAGGAGGGATAGGTGTTGGGGTGCAAAAAAATAATGGTCTCCACTGTAAGCGTTTAGGACAGAAAGTGGGAAATGGGTTGAAGTACAGCTCTCAAATTGACTGTTGCTGTTTTGCCCACCTGCACTCTGGGCACAGAATCAAGTTCTCAGAATGTTGGTTTTTGCAAGTGCTCTTTGCAGCGAGTCTGTTGAAGGCAGTTGGCTCAATAGCATAATTTATAGTTTTGTTATCCTTTGACCTCTGTAGCAATTACTTGTGTAACTTTAAAAAAAATGACTCCCAAGAAGGCTTAAAATGAAGGGTGGGGACCTGACCGAGTCTGAGATCAAGGGACTCTGCCCTTAGCTAATGAGATGTTTTGGTTTTATGTTTTGAAATGATCAAAAGCAACATTCCAAGTAGCTGAAGAATGTATTTGTAACTCCCAAAACTCCTGTCTGGCTCACCCAATGTCTGTCTCTTATTGACCCTTTATGTTCTTTCCTGCCTCTTATTTTCTCCTCTTCAACTCCCAAATCTCTCTCTCCTCTTTGCTTCACTTTTGTCATCTTCCCTGTTTGGTTAATACCCACAGATCATTTTCCAGCATTAATTTGTGGAGAGTTTTACGGTTTTACTTATGAGGATTTAGGGAATATTCAATGCCATTATTTTTGCTATACGCTTACTTTGAATTGCTGCCTAACTGCCAGTGGGCTGCTGATGAGATCTCTTATTTATAGCATCCATTTAGCACAGTGGTTTAAGCATGGGCAAATTCTAAGATCAGAGAAATATCTATATTACAATCTTTTTCTATCTATCCACCTACTGTCTACCCATTTTACCAAAAAAAAAAAAAAATGAAGAAAAAAATACCAAGCCATACCAAAAATACCTGTATCATTAATGATAAAGGACTTTTAAATACACAAATATTAATTATGCTATAATAATTTTTGCCTTGGCCTTTCCTGTCTCAGACTCTTCTTCATTGTTTTGTGCGATTGTATCTCCATTATTAAAATATTAATATCACTTTGACATATGAGCTTTCCAATAACACACTTTCTTAAATTCACCTGCGCCTGTTAATTCCTGACTCTTGGAGTGCCAGGCTCACTCAGTTCAGGCCCCAGCTACCTTTCTGGACCAGTCTACTTTCTAAATAAGCTGCACATTACTTAGGCTTCCCTAGCTGTTATTATAGAGGTAGATGGTAACTTAGGATTTATTTCTAATTGGTTGATTAGTTTGCTTCTACTTGTCTCTATCTGATTTCTTCTCTAAGGTTATTGCCAGAGTGTCTTAAAAAGTTAACTTTTACAAAATAATAGTTTTTTGTTATCTGTTAGCAAAGGTTAAATTATTATTCAAACAAACCTTTTCAAATTAAGCTTAATGAGATTTCACTGCACCTGATTCAATTATGAAGGTACAGAATGGAAATTAAGGGCCACCTGGCCAACTTACTCAGCAATGCTGGTCAGATATATACCTCCGTTTTCAAAAGAAGGAATGGTACGCGTGTGTCTAGTCAACATTTGTTTTGGTAAGGCAGCAAAACTGTGAGTCCCAATGGACTAATTCTTCAAAGGCATAGGTAACCATTACCATTCACCTAAACTTGTAGCTGGAACAAAGAAAAAAGAGTTTTCTGTCCATACATAGCTCATCTTACAGAAACCAAAAAAGGTTTATGTTTTTAATTGTATTAATAAGTTCAAGGGAGATATTATGAAAGGACCTAATTTCAATGTAACATTTCATTAAATCAAATCAAGGGCAAACCATATCGTAATCTAATGCAGTGCTCTAAAGCACAGGTTTACAGTAGCTATGGCATAGCGGTAGATTTCTTGAAATTGAGTGTTAGTCATGGTGGATGCTTGTATAAGCCATCTGCTGGCTTAAGAACAACAATATGACCTCTGTATGTTCATAGATGGTGGGCCATGAAGTGGGCAGGCAGGAAGGAAGAGGCCAGAGGTTTCTGCCGCCGTGGAATGATGTTGTTTTTTGAACTCCAATTCAGAGCACTAGAATAGTGGGTGATCCAGTGAAATGCTTCTTTTGCTTAGATATGGAAATACGCTCTTGCCCAGAGTTAGATATACCTTCTTATATTTTACTCAGTGTCATGTTTCAGTTACTGGTACACAGAGGTATGTGTTCCTATTTCCAGTTATTAAAATCCCAGAGGAGATACCGAGGAAAAGATATGGTTCCTGTGCATCACGGTAACATCCTGAATGCATTTTCCAGTGCAGGTAGTATTAGGGTTACTAATTCAGGAAATGAAGAGATCCCAATTGTGCTGAGCTCCAGGTACCATACTGATCACTTTACTTGCTTTGTGGGAGGAGCTTGCAAGTAATTTACAAGGGAGCTTAATGGCCTGGAATGCCTGACCTATTTCTGACAATTTTCAGCTGTTATATTCTTGAAATGTAATAAAATAAGGAGGTCGAGTTCCAGAGGAAGATTTAAGTCTCCTCTGATAGGTCTGTGTTTCTATAGAATTTCCACGCATGCATATGGAGGCATGATATCGGTCTTGCCGTCATTCAAACAGATGATGTTTTACAAAAGTTCCTTGAAAAAATTAAAGTTTAAGGCATTATTAGAATTTTTTGTTTCTATGAAAAAAATCGCTTCAGATTTCTTAATATATGGCCTTATATACGATCCTTTGAATTAAGATCCATTTTTAATTACACAGTTTTAAATGGTAAACGCTTCAGCTTCGACAAACTCTTTGCTATCAGTTCAGTAAAAAACAATTTTCTGGACATGCCATTCTTTTATCATCTCACACCTCTTTTAAGTGAATGATATTAACAGAATATCCATGTTTTACCTAATCCCATTTTTTTCATGCCTATTTTTACACTTTAAGAATCTTCTTCCCTTAAATTATCATGACAACAGTTTCATTGCTTATAAATCCCTCAAGAGGCTTAGTTGTTTCTTTGGTTACTTTCAAACTCTTAACCATATGACTCAAATTCTACTTCATTTTTCATCACTTTTTTTTTAGATGGGTTATATATGAAGCACTTAGGAATCTTATTAAGATGCAGATTCATTTTCAGTAAGTCTGGGGTGGGTATGAGAATGTGAATTTCCCACAGTCTTCCCCGGGATTCTGAAGCTGGCTCCTACATAGCCCACACTGGGCGCAGTACAGTATTAGAAGGATCCAATTTAGGAAGCATGAGAATCTCAGTACTTAAGAACACATACAATGCATTTAAAGCTTTTTTAGTACTCCTCATTGAATACAATGTTTTTTTCAGAATTGACTAGAAGGTATAAATTATGGTTCACTGTTTTCCAGACCATGAATAATCCCTAAGTGCAAAGAAAGTGGTACTTTTTTTGGTTCAGTATACTGCTGGGTAGTTAGGAATTAGGAAATGACTTATCCATTGTTCCCAGTAAGTTTTGCAACTTGATTGCCCAAAGTTCCCCCACCCCCACCCCCGGAAAGTCATTCCTCATGACTGTTGCAAGCACTTGGAAATATGCTTGCATAAATTTTCAAATCTCAAGTAAGCTCGTCTCCTGGTCTGCTGAGAGCCACAAATGGTTTCTCCATATGGCAGCTAGTTTAACCCCTGCTGTTTTCTCACCAGAAACCCCACACACTAACTTCTAAATATCATCTAGTTCTTGACCTTCCTATCTGTAGCTCTCAATCTCAGTCGGTCAGTTTGGATAAGCAAGCTAATTCATGATATCAAAATATTTGTGTAAATGGAAATCATAATTTATTGCTTCTAAAATTATTTCATGGGACTGTGGTGGGCACCATTCTTTTACCCAGGCATTGGGGTTAGTCTCAGTGGAAACGAGGCCTATACTATATATTATCCTGTTTTCTTTGGGAAAAATCCTCTCTAATCATGGGTTGCCTACTACTTATCCAGGTTAAGAATCTCCAAGTAGGCCACTATAATAGTTCAGCATACTGCAAATTGTGACACTCCCTTTTAAACTTAGCAAAATTCAGATACTTGTCTGTATATCTCAAGAACCACAGTATAAGGAATTTCCTAGAAGATAGAAAAGAAGTTCCAAAAATAAAGAAAATGTTTTCTGCATAATATACTGTGCCAGTGTGAAGCTATAATATACCGCAGAAAAGCCATGCCCTTTAATCCTCATTCAGTATTACTGGGTGGGATCTTTTTAATTGTTTCCATGGAAATGTTACCTACCCAATTGTGGGTGGTAACTTTTGATTAGATGATTTCCATGGAGATGTGTCTCCACCTGTTCAAGGGGGCGGGGGTGCTTATTGGAGCGTTTTAAGAGGGAACCATTTTGGAAATTGCTAACAGTGCCTATGGAGCCAACAGACCAACAGAACCCAAATAGCCGGAGACCTCTGGAGATGCAGAAGGAAAATGCCCCAGGGGAAGCCTTATGAAATGAGGAGAGAAAGCTAGCAGATGTCACCATGTGCCCTCCCAGCTAAGAGAGAAACCCTGAACTTCATTGGTCCTTTCTTTGGATGCCTTAATTTGAACATTTTCACAGCCTTAGAACTGTAAACTTGCAACTTAATAAATTCCCCTTTTAAAAGCCATTCCATTTCTGGTATATTGCATTCCTGCAGCTTACAGAGTAAAAGACATACTATGAAAGGAAACACAACAAAAAGATAAAGCAAGAATGAAGGGAGGGAGGGAGGAAGAGACCTCTAAATGCTGCAGGCTGTTTGCATCTTATTCTTTATCTACTCATATTCCGTTCCAGTTATGAGAGCCTGAGTGGAGAACCAATACAAATGGTGTCATACAATAGATGCTTCCATTTATTGAGCATCTATTATTTGTTGAGCCCTGAAGTAGGTAGTCTCCCCATCTTAACTCCAACCTTTTAGTGACTCTTCACAGTTGGGAAGACTAAAAGATGATATATATATGTAAATTGTGCAAATATACAGAACTAATAAATGTTATAGCTCATCGTCAAGCCTTGTTCTAGGCTCTGGTGTTATTCAGAATTAAATTATCATTGTCTATTTTAGCTGAGATATGATTTGCCAGACAACAAAAACATCTTTATCTGTCTTCCCTGTTGATCATAAAACTAAATAAAAATAACTTTGTAAAATAGTATAAATTGATAAATGCGAACATGACCATATAAACAATTTACTCTCCATTAAATTTATTTTGATAATAAAGTAGCCACTGCATTACGGCATATACTTCACCCAAAAACTGTTTTGCTTTATGGTCTTAGATCTGATGTTTAGGTCTTTGATCCATTTTGAATTAATTTTTGTGTAGGGTATGAGATACGGATCCTCTTTGATATTTGCTCTGACCTGTGATGTACTGAAGAGTAGTTTCATTCTCAGGGTAGGGCAGGGGAGATGAGGCCAGACTGTTGAGGAACTTGAAAGACATTTGGAGAGGTTCCGATTTGATAAGAAAAGAGGTAGCTATTGATGGTTTTGTATGTGGTATAGGTGAGTGTGTTAGTTTGCAAGCTGCTAGAATATAATACACCAGAACTGGAATGGCTATTTTTTTGGGGGGGATGGCTTTTATGAAAGGGAATTCAATAAGTTACAAGCTTACAGCTCTAAGGAAGTGAAAGTGTCCAAACTAAGGCATCCAAGGAAAGCTATCTTAATTCAAGGAAGGCCAGTGCATCTGCAACACCTCTGTCAGCTGGGAAGGTACACTGGTCCCTTGCTCCTGGGCTTCCAGCCTCTGTTCCCATGGGGTTCCTCACTTTACTTCCCCAGGGTGGGCTTTCATCTCTTGGCTTCCCTTGGCTCTCTCCAGGTTCTGGCTTGCTTAACATCTCATGGCATGGTCTGCTGGGCTCCAAGCTTCTCCAAACATCCGTGTCTCTTTTCTCCACTTGTCTGCATCTGTGTCAGCTCTGCTGTGAAGTTTCTGTTGGCTCTGAGGCTTCTGTCATTTCTCTGGGCTGTGTCCTTTCTGTCGTTTCTGCCATTTGACTCTCCAGAATGCTTCCTCTTTTAAAGGATTCCAGTAAGCTAATCAAGACCCACCTGGAGTGGGTGGAGTCATATCTCTCCATCTAATCAAAGTTAATACCCACAATTGGGTGAGTCATATCTCCCTGGAAAGAATATAATGAAAAGAATCCACCCTACAGGATTGAAGCAGGATTAAAAGAAATGTCTGCCTCCACAAGATTGGATCAATATTAAAACATGACTTTTCTGGGGTACATAATAGATTCAAACCAGTACGGTGAGTACATGTGCCAGTGTGTGTTTTAGGGAAGTGACATGATAAGTCCTGCTTTTCAAGGAAGGAAAGTGGTGTAGAGAAGAGTTATATGGTGGTAGAGGGGATATATAGTGCAAGTTATAGAGGCCACATGGGAGGCTATTGTGATAATCTATTAACATAATCTGAAATAATGGGGTTTCAGCATAAAGAGAGAAAATAGACAAAAATATTTCAAATTCACAGTTGATGGGATGTGTTATATGTGATAAAAGAGAAAGATTAGTCACAGACCACTTCCAACTTCATTCATTCCCTAAAAAGCAGGTGAGAAGATTTAGAGAAGAAACCTTCATCTTCAATCCTGCTTAATACTTGCTTAAAAAATGTTTAGTCAGAGAGAATATAATTACAATAAGGTTTAAGCATGTACTTGAGAATATGTACTCAAAAATGTTTTTCCAGTCTTTTATTCAGTACTATTGAGAATAGGAAATATAAGTGCATGCCCTTAATTAGTTGAGCTCCCAATAGGATCTGAATACTGTCCCTACTTAGCTGAAACTTTGGTAAGCAGTAGGATGCCTAGACCACAGAGATAAAATACAGAAAGTTGAAAAACCAGTATTTAGCTAGGGTATTAAACATATGCAGCAAATCAGAGGGTCACCATGGTAATGAGGAGCCTGTAAGAAAATGAAAGATGATTAACATTATACTGAATTTCTAAACAAAACAGTCTCATGTATTACTCTAAATAAAGTCTAGGGCTTTTTCTTTTTAAAGCCACTTGCAATGATTTTTTTTAGAAAATTAGTTCTTGTTTTTTTTTTTTTTTTTCAGAAGCAAAATCAATGTGTTTTCATTTTAGATACAGACATTTGATTCTAAAATTATATTTTATCTTTTTTTTAACTCCTTGTTCTGAAATTTAACAATTGTATCTGTATTTTTTTGTTTTTTTAACATGGGCAGGCACCAGGAATCGAACCCAGGTCTTCAGCATGGCAGGCAAGAAACTGCCTGCTGAACCACCATGCCCCACCCTATCTGTATTATTTTATTAGCACGCATTTTGGTAATCAGTGACTTATTTTGTCATATGAGATTTCAGCTTAGTTATATTATTACAAATTTTAGGCAAGTGATTTTTTTTTAGCATTAAAATTTTTTTTTATTAGAGAAGTTGCGTGTTTATCAAGCAGTCATGCATAAAGTACAGAATTCCCATACACTACTGCACCACCAACACTTCCATTGGCGTGAAAAATTTGTTACAATTGATAACACTATTTTTGTATTTCTGTTTTTTGACAGCAGTTACATTTGTTAGAATTGATGAAAGATTATTAAAGTAGTACCATAGCTATTTTCAGTCTTTTACATAGGGGTATTTTCCCCCATATTCCACACCTCTGATTCTTTTCATGGGTCTCTTTATTTTCTTGCTCATTTCCCCATACACTGGATAAAGGGAGTGTCAGTCATAAGGTTTCACAATCATACAGGCACATGATAAATGCTATACAATTATACAATCATTATCAAAGATCAGGGCCACTGGATTACAGTTCAACAATTTCTTTGTTGGCTATTTTAATATGGCTACTGCAATACATAAGAAGCTAAAAAGAAATATCTGTATGAAGAGTCATTGATCATACTCAAGTTTTAAATCCTGATTTCTCAGTTATACCTCTTTCCTTTCATTTGATCACTCTCTCAACCTTCAGGGATATCTTGGCAATGACCATTTTAACTTCATTAAGAAGAAAGGGGTGTCGGCATTAAGGGGTAGAGGAATGAACCTCGATAATGTTCTTGGAGTGGCTGGTACCTCTGGGTTTCAGGGCTTATCTGGTATAGGAAAAATTTGGAGTCTGTTTAAGTTTCTGAAAAAAATAAACTTACTAAGTAAAACTTCTTAGAGTCTCAGATAGAACCCAGGGTATTCTTTAGGGTTTTCAGGAAACATTTGGGGCTTGACATACTGTGGCAAATGCTTGTATTTAATGTGAATGACCAGAATAAGAAAAAAGGAGCAAAAAGTGTTCAAATGTATAAATAGTGATCAGGAATATTTCAACACCATATATGTAATCATGAGTATTTGGTTACTAGTCTGTAGATAATAGATATGAATATATATTTTTATGTAAATAGTATGTTAGCATGCTATGTATGTGCAAATTCACCCATCCATCCATCTACTCACCCACCCACCCATCCATCCATCCATCCATCCATCCATCCATCCGTCTTCTCAACAGTCATTTTAATCCCTGCTTTGTGTGGGCCAAGTACTATGCTAAATATTTTGTATAAAAATACTATTAGAAAGGCTTCTGTCCCCCAGAAAGCATTGGTTAAAAAATGAACAGGTTTGCGAAAATTTAATTCACTAAAGTAATTGGATGCGGTGGGACTATGCTGCAAGGACTATGTAACTCCTGCCGGCAGGACTCACCGAAGGCTTCTCTGCAGAGGCAATCTTTAGCTGAAATTTTGTGAATAAA
This sequence comes from Tamandua tetradactyla, assembly GCF_023851605.1. Lineage (NCBI taxonomy): Eukaryota > Metazoa > Chordata > Mammalia > Pilosa > Myrmecophagidae > Tamandua > Tamandua tetradactyla. The sequence continues at coordinate 9,815,730 of NC_135348.1, forward strand.
TGGAAATGTACCAAGCAAAGGGTGAGGTAATTTTATTGGTAGTAAGAGATTAAATTTAATTGATAACTTTAACAATATTGAGCATGGAAATCATTTTTGTTTGTGTCATGGTTAGGGACAGGTGTCAACTTGGCCATGTTGTGGTACCTGTTCGTCTGATTGGGTAAGCACTGGCCTGTCTGTTGCAATGAGGACATTTCATAGGATTAGGTTATGATCACGTTAGCTACATCCACAGCTGATTCCATTTGTGATCAGCCAAAGGGGAGTGTCTTCTGCAATTAGTGATGCTAAATGCAATCATGGGAAGCCTTTTAAGGAGGACTCAGAGGAGATAAGTGGCATTCCTGCTTTGGCTGGCGAGCCTCTCCTGTGGAGTTCATCCAGGCCATCCATTGGAGTCATCAGCTTCGCAGCCTGCCCTGTGGATTTTGGACTCTGCGTTCCTACGGTCACGTGAGACACTTTTATAAATTTTATATTTGCAAGTGTTCCCTGTTGATTCTGTTTCTCTAGAGAACCCTAACTAATACATCTTGGTACCAGGAGTGGTTCTTAAGGAACAGAATCTTAAAAATGGGTTTTTATGAATGGTTTTCTACTCTGACTGGGCTCAGAGACTCTAAGGACTCTGATTCCCATAATCAGAATGACACTCCCAATCCATGGACTGAGTTGGCAAAGGAGATAGTCAAAATATCATCATTCGATTCTCCTAATGCTTCGCTTGTACGAAGCCAGACTCTGGGGGATAATGTTCTTGACACCTTTACAGAGTTTTGTAGAAATAAGAGTTATAGAGATGTTGGTTGGTTGTTGTTAGATACACTGTCTGCATTAAAGGGTGAAAGGGATGGGCTTAAGGCTTCAAACAAGAAGCTTAAGTGCCGTCTGAAAGATGTAGAGGTTTCTATGAGTATCCTCAAGGAAAATTTTATTTCCTGTAGCCGTAGACTTGAGATCTCTGAAAATCAGACTCAGAATCTTATTGTTAGAGTAGCAACTTTACAACGTAAACTGAAATCTCAGTCTTGCATGGTGTCTGCCGTTAAAGTGAGGGCATTGATTGGAAAGGAGTGGGACCCTGAAAAATGGGATGGTGACATATGGATTGATAATGATGTTGGGGGTGAGGTTGAAACCCTAGACCATGCTGAGCCTTCTTTAGATAACCCTGTAATAGTCTGCCCTGAGGACATAGCCGCCCCACCTTCAGCCTGCCTTGAGGAATTGGCCACCCAACCTCCTCCTGAAGGGATTAGCCCTAGAGTTATTAATCCTGTTTCACCAGATGAAACTGCAAATGAAAGCCCTGAAGCAAATGGCTTGGAAGATATTTCTAATTCTTTTCATGACCCACCCCCACCACCCCTCATTTCTTCTAGACCTATAACTAGACTAAAGTCCCAACAGGCCCCTAAAGGTGAGGTACAAAGTATCACACATGAGGAGGTACGTTATACTCCAAAAGAACTGTGTGAGTTTTCCAATTTATATAGACAGAAATCAGGGGAATATGTGTGGCAATGGATTTTAAGAGTGTGGGATAATGGTGGGAGGAATATAAGGCTGGATCAGGCTGAATTTATTGATATGGGCCCACTAAGCAGAGATTCTGCATTCAATGTTATAGCTAGAGCAGTTAGAAAAGGTGTTAACAGCTTGTTTGGGTGGTTGGTTGAAACATGGATCAAAAGGTGGCCAACATTACCTGAGGTTGAAATGCCAGAACTGCCCTGGTATAATGTAGATGAGGGGATCCAGAGGCTTAGAGAGATTGGGATGTTAGAGTGGATTTATCATGCAAAGCCTGCTCTTACACCCCAGGAATGTCCAGAGGATGCACCTTTTACCAGAACAGTGAGAAATAAGTTTGTGAGACTAGCACCATCATCCCTCAAGAGCTCTGTGGTTGCAATTCTCTGTAGGTCAGATATTACTGTAGGAACTGCTGTCACTGAGCTGGAATCCTTAAACACAATGGGGATGACAGGATCCCGAGTTGGCAGAAGCCAGGTGGCAGCACTTAATCACCAAAGACAGGGTAGACGTGGGTATTATAATAGACAACAAACTCAAAGGAGGCATCAAAATTATATGACACGCAGAGATTTGTGGCATTGGCTAGTAAATCATGGGGTGCCTAGAAATACAATGGAAGGGCAGTCTACTAAATTCTTGTTGGAGCTGTACAAACAAAAGAGTTCTAGGTCAAGGGAACAGAAGTCTAACCTGAATTACAAAAACACAGAATCACGGCCCCTTAATCAATTTCCAGACTTGAAACAGTTTACAGACCCTGAGCCCCTTGAATGAAGGGGAGGCCAGGTCCCTATGGGGAAGAAACCTGTTACACTGCCACAATTTATACTGTTGACCTTCCTCTAAGTCTTCCTCAAGGAGACCGACGGCCTTTTACCAGGGTAACTGTGCATTGGGGAAAAGGAAATGATCAGATATTTCGGGGATTATTAGACACTGGTTCAGAAGTGACATTAATTCCAGGGGACCCAAAACGTCACTCTGGACCACCAGTCAGAGTGGGGGCTTATGGAGGCCAGGTGATCAATGGAGTTTTAGCTCAGGTCCATCTCACAGTGGGTCCAGTGGGCCCCCGGACCCATCCTGTAGTTATTTCCCCAGTTCCGGAATGTATAATTGGCATAGACATACTGAGCAACTGGCAGAATCCCCACGTTGGTTCTCTAACTAGTGCAGTGAGGGCTATTATGGTGAGAAAGGCCAAGTGGAAGCCACTAGAACTGCCCCTACCAAGCAAAATAGTAAATCAAAAGCAATACCGTATTCCTGGAGGGATTGCAGAGATTACTGCCACTCTTAAGGACTTGAAAGATGCAGGGGTGGTGATTCCCACCACATCCCCATTCAACTCTCCTATTTGGCCTGTGCAGAAAACAGATGGGTCTTGGAGAATGACAGTGGATTATCGTAAACTCAACCAGGTGGTAACTCCAATTGCAGCTGCTGTTCCAGATGTAGTATCATTGCTTGAGCAAATCAATACATCCCCTGGTACCTGGTATGCAGCTATTGATCTGGCAAATGCTTTTTTCTCAATAGCTATTAGTAAGGACCACCAGAAACAGTTTGCTTTCAGCTGGCAAGGTCAGCAATATACTTTCACTGTCCTACCTCAGGGGTATATCAACTCTCCAGCCCTATGTCATAATCTTGTTCGCAGAGACCTTGATCGTTTCTGCCTCCCACAAGACATCACACTGGTCCATTATATTGATGGTATCATGTTGATTGGACCTAGTGAACAAGAAGTAGCAACTACTCTAGATTTACTGGTAAGGCATTTGCGTGTCAGAGGATGGGAGATAAATCCAACAAAAATACAGGGGCCTTCCACCTCAGTAAAATTTCTAGGTGTCCAGTGGTGTGGGGCTTGTCGAGATATCCCTTCTAAGGTGAAGGATAAATTGCTGCATCTGGCCCCTCCCCCAACCAAAAAAGAAGCACAACGCCTAGTTGGTCTTTTTGGATTTTGGCGACAACATATTCCTCATTTGGGTGTGCTACTCTGGCCCATTTATCGAGTGACCAGAAAAGCTGCTAATTTTGAGTGGGGACCTGAACAAGAGGAGGCTCTGCGACAGGTCCAGGCTGCTGTGCAAGCTGCTCTGCCACTTGGGCCATATGATCCAGCAGATCCAATGGTGCTGGAAGTGTCAGTGGCAAATAGAGATGCTGTCTGGAGCCTTTGGCAGGCCCCAGTAGGAGAATCACAACGCAGACCCTTAGGATTTTGGAGCAAAGCCTTACCATCTGCTGCAGATAACTACTCTCCTTTTGAGAAACAGCTTTTGGCCTGCTACTGGGCCTTAGTAGAGACTGAACGCTTAACCATGGGCCACCAAGTTACCATGAGACCTGAGTTGCCTATCATGAGTTGGGTGTTGTCTGACCCACCAAGCCATAAAGTTGGGCGTGCACAGCAGCACTCTATTGTAAAGTGGAAATGGTATATACGAGATAGAGCCAGAGCAGGTCCTGAAGGCACAAGTAAGTTACATGAAGAAGTGGCACAGATGCCCATGGTTTCCACTCCTGCTGCCACATTACCTTCTCTTTCCCAGACCAGAGCTATGGCCTCTTGGGGAGTTCCTTACAGTGAATTGACTGAGGAAGAGAAAACTCGGGCCTGGTTTACAGATGGTTCAGCACGATATGCAGGTACCACCCGAAAGTGGACAGCTGCAGCATTACAACCCCTTTCTGGGGTGTCTTTAAAGGACAGTGGTGAGGGGAAATCCTCCCAGTGGGCAGAACTTCGAGCAGTTCACCTGGTTGTTCATTTTGCTTGGAAGGAAAACTGGCCAGAGGTGCGTTTGTATACTGACTCATGGGCTGTTGCTAATGGTTTGGCTGGATGGTCAGGGACTTGGAAAGACCATAATTGGAAAATTGGTGACAAAGAGGTCTGGGGAAGAAGTATGTGGATAGACCTTTCTGAGTGGGCTAAAAACATGAAGATATTTGTGTCCCATGTGAATGCACACCAGAGGGTGACTTCAGTAGAGGAAGATTTTAATAATCAAGTGGATAAGATGACCCGTTCTATGGATACCAGTCAGCCTGTTTCCCCAGCAACTCCTGTTATTGCCCAATGGGCTCATGAACAAAGTGGTCATGGTGGTAGGGATGGAGGTTATGCATGGGCTCAGCAGCATGGACTTCCACTCACCAAGGCTGACCTGGCTACAGCCACTGCTGAGTGCCCAATCTGCCAGCAGCAGAGACCCACACTCAGCCCCCGATATGGCACCATTCCCCGAGGTGACCAGCCAGCTACATGGTGGCAGGTTGATTACATTGGACCACTCCCTTCATGGAAGGGGCAGCGATTTGTTCTAACTGGAATAGACACATACTCTGGATATGGGTTTGCTTTCCCTGCACGCAATGCTTCTGCCAAAACTACTATCCGTGGGCTTACAGAATGCCTTATCCATCGCCATGGTATTCCACATAGCATTGCTTCGGATCAAGGAACACACTTCACAGCAAATGAAGTGCGGGAATGGGCACATGCTCATGGAATTCTCTGGTCTTACCATGTTCCCCATCATCCAGAAGCAGCTGGATTGATAGAACGGTGGCATGGCCTTTTGAAAACTCAATTACGGTGCCAACTAGGTGGCAAAAACTTGAAAGGCTGGGGTAATGTTCTCCAGGAAGCTGTGTATGCTCTGAATCAGCGTCCACTGTATGGTGCTGTTTCTCCCATAGCCAGGATCCATGGGTCCAGGAACCAAGGGGTGGAAATGGGTGTGGTGCCACTCACTATTACTCCTAGTGATCCACTAGGAAAATTTTTGCTTCCTGTCCCTGCTACCCTGAGTTCTGCTGGTCTACAGGTTTTAGTTCCAAAATGGGGTGTGCTTTCTCCAGGAGAAACAACAGTGATACCACTGAACTGGAAGTTAAGATTGCCACCTGGCCACTTTGGGCTACTTATGCCTCTGGATCAACACACCAAGAAGGGAATTACATTATTGTCTGGGGTAATTGACCCTGACTATCAGAAGGAAGTAGGACTGCAACTACATAATGGAGGTAAAGAAGAGTTTTCTTGGAATATAGGAGATCCCCTGGGGCGTCTATTAGTACTACCATGCCCTGTGATTAAAATCAATGGAAAACTGCAACAACACAATCCAGGCAGGACCACTAATGGCTCTGAGACTTCAGGAATGAAAGTTTGGGTCACCCCACCAGGCAAAGAACCACGGCCAGCTGAAGTGCTTGCTGAGGGGAAAGGGAACATGGAATGGGTAGTGGAAGAAGGTAGTGATAAATATGAACTTCGACCACGTGATCAGTTACAGAAACGAGGACTGTAATGCTGTTTTGTTTGTGTTATACTATTTAAGTTGTAAGATATCAAGTTTAAGAATGAATGTTGTCCAAGGATTTGCACCCTATTCTGGAGAGATTTAATGTGTTTCCAGTTATATGCAGGACAGTTGAGTATTGTCAGGTAAAAGAAAAAATGTGTGCTTATTTTTGTTTTCATTTGGAAATCTAAGGTATAGGTGCCAAGTTGACAAGGGGTGGACTGTCATGGTTAGGGACAGGTGTCAACTTGGCCATGTTGTGGTACCTGTTCGTCTGATTGGGTAAGCACTGGCCTGTCTGTTGCAATGAGGACATTTCATAGGATTAGGTTATGATCACGTTAGCTACATCCACAGCTGATTCCATTTGTGATCAGCCAAAGGGGAGTGTCTTCTGCAATTAGTGATGCTAAATGCAATCATGGGAAGCCTTTTAAGGAGGACTCAGAGGAGATAAGTGGCATTCCTGCTTTGGCTGGCGAGCCTCTCCTGTGGAGTTCATCCAGGCCATCCATTGGAGTCATCAGCTTCGCAGCCTGCCCTGTGGATTTTGGACTCTGCGTTCCTACGGTCACGTGAGACACTTTTATAAATTTTATATTTGCAAGTGTTCCCTGTTGATTCTGTTTCTCTAGAGAACCCTAACTAATACAGTTTGTTTCTTTTTAAAGAGCAATTCCTAAATATAACTAATGAAATGTACCTCTGTACGTGCTTGGATTGTGTTAGTCATAACTTAATGATACAAAGTACGTTCTTGACCTATTACAGGAAGATTATTGCTTGAGTTGCTGTACCAAAAATGTGTCATATTTGCCATCTGGTGAAATAATGCTGTCTCGCCCAAGTTGAGGTTCATAAATGACTAAAACCCTGAGCAGCCCACAATTACTCAGTTGCCCAAAGGCTCACAAGTAGAATGAAACTTATCTGTGTTTCATCAGTTCCTTGGAGCCGAAGTTTGAGGTGGGGACACTGGGCAAGGATATACATTGCATTATTATTTATTTTCCTTTGTCTTTTTATTTTTATTTTTATTTTTTTGCTTGGGCAGGCACTGGAAATCGAACCTAGCTCTCTGGCATGGCAGACGAGAACTCTGCCTGTTGGGCTACCATGGCCCGACTATTTATTTTCCTTTAACGTTTGAAATACTTCATTTCTGATATCAACCAAATAGTATGGTTTGATGTCCATGCTGAATTGTCACATAGTAGTTTGGGTCTGATAACATAAATATTCAAAAAATGCAATCCCTGCCTTCAAGGAGCTTCTGTTCTAAGTTTATATTTAGAATTGTATCATGCTACACATACTTTATTTTTAAGACCCTTGATTATGTATTTTTCATATTTTAAAACCCTAGTTTAAGTGATAAAAACAGCTCGGTAATTGGAATAAAAACAGCTTGGTAGTTGTACATATTTTCCTATACATGGCCACTGTTGTTGGACCTTAATTTTGCCGATATATATGATAATAGACATGGCCCTTCAGATGTAGTTCTGAACTAATGGGACTAATTTCTGGTAATCAGTAAATTAATACTAATGGGGTAGGGTGGTTTCTCACACTGCCAAATGATTTGGGATTCCTCTGCTTTTAATATTATTTTCTTTTTTACTTACAAGAAAAGTGAAATTAAAAAAAGAAATGCACAGAGTCTTGGCATTCATTCATAAAGACACAAATTGAGGCTTAGTGGAATAAGTGAGTAATAGAAATTTGACTTATGTGAATATAAGTCATGTGATCATTTCAAAAGTTACCTTACCTCTGTCAAGGAGCTAGAAACCTAAGAGTAAACATCTGGAGCAATAGGGGAAATGAAGTGAGTGATACATTGGAAACTGTTACAGTTTACTGCTGAATTTTTTGATAGCATGGGAATTTATTAAAGGATATGATGGGAATCCTGGGTATTAAAACACCTTGAAGGGCTAATTTTAACAAGATGAGGAAAGAAATAAATAAAGAGCGAGAAGAAAAATTTGAAAGTGAGAAGACAAAAATAAAATAAAACTAGGGCCAAAAAGCCCTGCCCAGAAATATTGCCTAAGAAGGTGGATATAGCCAAGTGAACACTCAGCCTAGTATTCTTTATTTCCCTTTTTGTGCCACAAAAAAGTAAAGTAATAGTCTTCGCAGGACTTAATACAGTATCAAATCAGCTAGCAGTGTGAAATGTTTCCTTTTATAAGGTGATTTTTGTTTTGTTGCTTGAAAAATGACATTTTTTTTCCTCATTCTATAATGAGAGTCCACAGAAACTACAATCTCAGGAATCCTTTGCCATGGAAATAAAAGTAAACGATGACTCTACCGAAACACAAGTCAGAAAGTTGTTTTCAGACATGTAACATGTAGCATGAATAGGGCGACTTATTTCTCTCATTTCTGAGATTCCAAGTTTCCCACGATAGTGGTTAAATTATTTTTCTTTTCAAGATGTGCAGCCTCAAAAAATGTTACTAATGTCAACACTTCACTAAATTTCCATTAAGTAGTTTATTTTAGTCCTAGAACACTCAGCTCCCTACAGAATCCCATTCTCTAGTGAAGGCTGATTGTTTCAAAATTGAAAAGTCAACCTTATTACAGTTGAAAAATTTTGTATCAGCTCTGCCTTTTACCTGTCTCTAGAGTCTTCATGTATTTAAAATATTCCAAGACATTAGTTGAATAGATTGGTAATGAACATTCTTAAATTAGATACATGCTTATTTAGAGAGTAACATAAAAATGAGAATGATATAAATAAATATTTTACCTGTTCTCCCTGTACTCTAAATAACTATATCCTAGACAACCTTCCCTTCCCACCCCCCACGTAGGCATATACTGTCTCCGGTGCTCACTGGAGAAAATGTAGGAAAAGCAAATAGGGAGCCAAACTATCTGTTAGTTGTTTGAGATATTGTTGTAACTTAAATTGGACAACAAGGTAAGTAAAAACTTAGAAAGTCTAGAAATATACTAGAATTTTTATTGGATAATAAGCATTCTTCCATTTAGTAAGCAACTTATATTTGCCAGCCCAGTTCTGTGGGTTTGACATATATCATTACTCCTTAGAACCATTCTGATTGGGATTATAGCTCATAAGGAGTAAGAAATATATTATCTTAACAAAAAAGTCGGAAGGAACCTCTGACAAATGAATCCCAAAGTGTGCATTCATGTTCTAAAGGGCAGCCTTTTTTAAAAAAAAAAAAATATTTTTATTGATAAACCAACATACACACACAAACATTCTTAACATGCAAACATTCCATGCATGGTATGCAATCAGTGGCTCACAATATCATCACATAGTTGTGTATTCATCACCGTTATCATTTTTTAGACCATTTGCATTACTCCAGAAAAAGAAATAAAAAGAAAAGAGAAAAAATACGTACATACAATACCTCTTACCCCTCCCTCTCATTGATCACTAGTATTTCCATTTACCCAATTTATTTTAACCTTTGTTCCCCCTATTATTTGTTTATTGTTTTAATCTATAATGTTTACTCATCTGTCCATACACTAGATAAAGGGAGCGTCAGACACAAGGTTTTCACACACAGTCACATTGTAAACATTGTAACTTCATACAATCAGCTTCAAGAATCAAGGTTACTGGAACACAGCTCTACAGTTTCAGGTACTTTCCTCCAGCCTCTCCAATACACCATAAACTGAAAAGGGATATCTATATAATGTGTAAGAACAGTCTCCAGGATAGCTTCTTGACTCTGTGTGAAATCTCTCAGCCACTGACCCTTTATTTTTTCTCATTTCTCTTTTATCCCTTTTTGGTCAAGAAGGTTTTCTCAGTCCTTTGATGCTGGGTCCTAACTCATCTCAGGATTTCTGTCCCACGTTGCCAGAGAGATTTACACCCCTGGGAGTCATGTCCCACATGAGATCTGGGGAAAGACAACCACTTGCTGTGTCATCTTAGAGAGAGAGAGGCAACATCTGAGCAACAAAAGAGGTTCTCTGGGGATGAATTGTAGGCCAGATTTTAAGTAGGCTTAGCCTGTCCTTTGCAGGAATAAGTTTCCTAGGGGTGAACCCCAAGATCAGGGTCTTGGTATATTTCTTTGTTTGTCCTCACTGCCTGTGAGAGTATCAGAAATTCTCCATATTGGGAAATTGACTCTTTCCCCCTTTCTTCCCATTCCCCTAAGGGGACCCTGCAAATCCTTCTTTATTCACTGTCCAGATTTCTCTGGGATTTATCGAAGCATCACACTAACCTGGACAAACCTACAAAATCTCATGCCCTATTCAAGATTCCCTGTACTTATGGTGTTCAACTAAACTGACCATACAAGTTAAAGTAGGAAATGCATTACCCAATATATAAATCTTGCACCAAATAAAATCTCTCTCTAGTCTCACACAAGAACTTGAGGTTTTAAGATATGAACATTGTCATCCTTTAAAGGGTGGCCTTTTTAAAGTGTGGCTTGAGCTCCACAGTAGCTAAAGAAAAGGATTTTGTCTTACAGTATGGTCTATGATAACCATCCGTCTCTCACATTACCCAGTCGGCACTTTAAAAGATTTTTTGTTTTTTGGCTTTTAAGAAGGGGAATTTATTAAGTTACAAGTTTACAGTTCTAAAGCTATGAAAATGTCCAAATGCAAGACTGTTGGAATGTCCAGTCTAAGGCATCCAGGGAAAGATACCTTGCTTTGAGAAGGCTGATGACTTTCAGAGTTTCTGTTCTAGCTGGTAGGGCACATGATGAGCATGGCAGCGTCTGCTCGCTTTCTCTCCAGGCTGCTTGTTTCATGAAGCTCTCCTGGGGATATATTCCTTCTTCATCTCCATAAGTCTCTGGCTGCCTGGGCTTTCATGGCTCTCGTGGCTCTTGGAAGAGTTTTGTAAAGAGACACAGTAAGGAAATATTGGAACCTTTTCTCCAAAGGGGTCAGGATCACCCTGTTTCACTTGCCTCGATGCGATTAGTCCTTCCCTTATCTTGGATCAGCAAGTCCAGAAGGCTGGCCTTGCAACAAGACTATATTCACTTTGCCTCTCATCATTTCCCTAAATTTATGTATTGTTTCTTTTTTTCTGAAATTTCTAATAACTCTTCAAGGACTCCTATTATGTTGACTTTTCCAAGTTTGTTTCCATGAATAACTGCCTGTAGAAAATTATATTTTGTGATAAGACCACTATATAGATCTTTGAAAATAATAAATGTTTTTTTCTGGCAAATATACTATTAGGCGTGTTCTAAGAATATGCTCTGTGATAAGCAGTATACTTTTAGACGTAATCGCAAGTATCAAAGGAAATGTGATTGGGCTCTTAAACCAGAACAAAGCTGAGATTTTGAAAAATGATATTATGGATGGTCTAGTTCAGTCCTATTTTGCAGAAGAGGAACTTGAAGCCATTTTATATTGAACTTGTTTCCTTATAATATTAGTTCATCGATGAGAATTGTGGTGTTCTGCTCATCTGTTAGCATGTTACGTGGATCTTTTCTTACTGATGCCAACCTTTTGAACAATGAATTATTCTGGATGTTTTCTGATTTATAAAAAGAAGAATATTTTCATTTTGCTCTGATATGTTCTTTAAAACTCACTTTTTTATTTTCATGGACCACTGCAAAAGTTAAATTTATGTATCTAAACAGGTTTGCCTTTCAAAATGCCTTATGCTATTGCTGATTATTTAAATATTTTCATTTAAAATCAGGCCTGAAGTCAAGATAATGCTTTGATAAGCCTTGCATGAATCCTGTCCAAATTTTACTATCATGCTGCTTCTATATTTTTCTCAGCTTTAGATAATCTGTAACTAAAATACCTTGGTATTTGCAAGTATAGCAATGATATACATAGATGAAAAATGAAAGACTCTAACATAGTAAATCTTTCCAAGATATCTTGAGTAATGATAAATTGATAAAAATGGACTAATTTTTATATAAATGAGGTCATTTGATTCTCAAAACTCTGAGAGTTAATGACTGCTATCCTTGTTTTAAACAAGAGGATTGGAGAGTTGAAATCAACGTTTTCAGCAGTAGCACTATTGACATTTGGGAATTGTGTTGGTTGTGGGGACCGTCCTATGTATTTTCAGCATCATCACCCTTCCCCCACCCCCGGCTGCGACAATGAAAAATGTCTCTAGACATTGCTCAACACCCCTTGGGTGACAAAATCTCTTCCAGTTGAGAACCAGTGGTTTAAATAAATTGCCCAGGGTCATCCTGCTAGTATCAGGCAGTGGCTGTAGTTTTACATCTCAAGTCTAAATTCTTAACGACTGTTAAATACTTATGTTATTATCTGTAAGCCTTTTTTTTTCTAATCCATAATGCCTTTTTTAAAAAGCCATAGTACTTTCATGTTTCTTTTTTTTGCTTTATCTGATAATGAGAATTTTCTTGTATTCTGGGGAGGGGCCAATCTGATTCTATCCATTTGAGAGATGAGAAAACTAGACCCGCAATGTTTAAATGACGTGGCTAAGGTCACGTGAAGCGGCAGAACCAGAATTCGAGTTTCGTGTCTTTCTTATTCCAGGCCCATGTGGTCCAGTTAATATAAATTCGTCCAGTTTGGATGGTATCCGATTTTTTAACAAGGGCTTCCCTACCACAGAGAGATTATATTACTTAGTACAAAATGAATAGTATTGTTTTTTAATGAGTCCTTAGTTCCAAAATGAAGTAAATGTCCTCTTTTCTGCCTTTCCAATCCATATTAACCAAAGCCTAAACAAGTAGAAATAGGATAGAAGGGAATTTGAGTGAAAGAATACTTTTCTAAATATACCTTTTTATAGAATTTTGACTTTTAAAATATGTAAATACTTCATATATTATAAAAGTAGAATTGAATCAAATATAAAAGTATACCAGCATGATTATATATCTATGTTATATCACACAGAGAAAAAATTAATTATATCAAATAACTTTTGGGCACAGTACTCTGTACCCTCTTAAAGGATAATATTATAATGTTAAAAAGACAAAAATCCTGAACATTATTTAGCAGGTTTGTTAGTTGTGATATTGGTGTAGGAATTCTCCCTATCAATTTCAGTAAATTGTAGGATGGAGTATATAAGTAAATATAATAGTGAATAAAATACGTGATAAATAGTAGATCAAAATATGTGTTTAGCATCTTTTTTCATGGGATAGGCCTAGAAAAAGGAACATTCTGAGTGTCCAGAGCTTGCTTTCTGAATTTCATTCTCCTCAAGAGGCGTCAGGGCTTATTGGAGAAATTACTTATTCCAGCGCTGGGATAGAAAGTACAAAGGGTGACTGTTATATTTTATTGTGCCAAAAGACCAAGGAAGAGCTTCAAGGCTATTGAAAACATCTTAGAAGACACAGGGCCCTACTTACATGTATTTTTGCCAACTAAATTTTTTTTTTAATTGTGTATAGTCATATTTTTCAAATTTTTTTTTTTTGTTTTTTTAATTCTTCTATGAGCAGAGTTTTCCTTCCCCACCAGGATGCAGCTATACATACTTTCTGTATTTTCATCAGAATTGCCATTTTGTTTCTCTTAACATTCTGATATTTGGTTATTCTGAAATTATTTTTCTTGCAAATAGTCATCTGTCCTGATTTTCCAATAATCTCATTTTTCATTGAAAAAAATGGACTTTGTCATTTAATAATTATCATTAATTATTATATTCCTGTTCCACTGATTTATTATTTGCTTGTCTGCTGATATGTAGTATTTTGATTACAGAAACATCAGAAGTTCCAATATATTAGAATAGAACACTCTCCACAGTCTGCTTTTTTAATTTTCTTGTGAATTAATTATTCATTTATTCCTTCCATATAAACCTTAGAAACTAGAGACAGTGTCATGTAATCATTAAGATTATGGGCACAGAAGCTAAGACCACACGGTTCATGCCGTAACTCTTGTTATTCTTAGCTGGGTGGTTTCCTTGTGAAGTAGCATCTCTGTACTTCAGTTTCCCCATCAATGAAATAGGTATCATAATAATGGCTACATATAGGGTTGTAACTGAAGACTGAATGGACTAATATTTATAAAATATCTGGCACATAGTATGTACTACATCATGTTTGCTTTATTTTTATAGTCATTATTTGTTTTTGTCCAAATATTTTAGTAGTTAGGATTTGCCAAAAGTTATCATAAATTCATGGTTTTATATCATTTAGTAACATCTTATGCAGTTCCTCACTTAGTGTTTATACTTTGGGGATTAATTTATTACTCTGCATTTTTGCAATTATACTGTGAATGAGGCATTTTTCCCAGTTCAGTTTCCATTTTTTGTTAACGTAAAGAAAACCATCGGTGTTTGTCTAATGATCCAGTATTCAGGTACTGTACTAAATTCTCTTAGTTGTTTCAGATGGTTTATAAATACCAGCAATTTTGTGATATACTTTGCCTCTGTCTCTCTCTCTTATGCCCCACATCCACTTCTGCCAGATCTGTCTTTGAAATGTACACAAATGTGATCATTGCTTACCACTGCTCCACGTCCAAGCCCCCTCTCCCCTCACTTAAACTCTTGTCAAGCTCTTCATACTCTGAGCTTAACCCACTGTGTCTGTTCTCAGGAGAGTCTATTCTTAACTAAGGATTATCTTCCTCCTCTATTTCTATTACAATTTTTGTTTCCTCTCTTACTGAATCATCTAGAGCCTCCCCCAAATGTTGAATATTGGATGTGAGAATGGACAACCCTGTGCTTATTTTAACTTAATGCTAGTTTAGTTTTTCACTATTTAGAATAATATTTGGAATTAGTTTCTGTTCATTACTTTTTTAAGCCAGATTTTGAAAGTTTCCTGCTATGTATACTCAGTTTTTGTCTAGATAGTTGAATTCAACATATTGTTTCAACGTTTATTGATTTGATCGTATGATTTTTTCTGCTTTTAATTTTCTAAAGGATCATTCTCATAACCATACTTATGTTCATGGATTAAACCCCTTTTTGTTTTATATATCATAATATATTGGTCACAGCCTACTGCTGGCTGATATTTGATTAATTTTTGTTTGGAATGTTTGTATTTCCCTCAATTTATGAATGAATTTGGCCTTAATTTTTATGTTTGGTATTAACATTTCAGGGAATTTTTTATTCAAGGTTTATGCTAGCTTTTTATTAATGTTGGGAATATATTTGCCGTTTGTCTTTTTTAAATAATTTTTATGTAGAATTGGAAATATATGTTTCTTTAAAGTTGAGTAGTAGTCTACTGTAAAACCCAATGTCCTTGCATCTTTTTTATTGATAAATGTATGCCATTCTTTTCAGTTTCTTTTATGGTATTACTCTGTTCACTTTTCTACTTCAGTTAATTTTTAAAAAACAGTTTTAGTGAGAAATCTTCACACACGTACATTGCACACATGATGTACAATCAGTGGGTCACAATGTCATCAGATAGTTGTGTGTTCATCACCATGATCATTTTTTAGAACATTTTGCATCACTCCAGAAAAAATAATAAAAAGAAAAAAGATAAACTTGCAAATCCCATACCACTTGCCCCCACCCCTCATTGACCACTAATATTTCCATCTACCCAATTTATTTTACCCTTTGTCCCCCCCATTATTTAATTATTTAAGTTATATCTTTATACAATCATCTTCAAGAATCAAGGCTACTGGAACAGCTCAACAGTTTCAGGTACTTGGGTCCAGCCACTCCAATACACCATAAACTAAAAAGGGATATGTATATAATGCATAAAAATAACCTCCAGGATAACCTATAGACTCTGAAATATCCCAGCCACTGAGACTTTATTTTGTCTCATATCTCTCTTCACCTTTTTGGTCAAGAAGATTTTCTCAAATGGTTTTAGATATATCTCCTACAGCTTTTGTCTTCTTTAATTTGCACCTTACGTTTTTGTTTAGTCTTATTTATTTAGTCTTATTTAGCTTTGAAGGTTGAAATCATGACTTTAGTATTTGATGTATTTTTATTTAATTACAAGCTATTTAAATTAAAATTTGAAGCTATTAATTTCTCACCATGTACAACTTTAACCATTTTCCACAGGTTAGAGCCCTCACATTTTCAGAATTATTCTATGATATGAGTTTTTAATCCTCTGAACCCTACTTGTTGGTTTGACTTACACATTTCCTATATAGGTTTAGAACTCTCCAAGAAGAATTTAGAGAGCCTGATACTAAATATTATCAAATTAATCAAAACAAATATTTGCAATATTTATGTGCCCAAGTTACTAAGTCACTGATCTGTTTTATTTGTAATGGTCCTTAATGTCTCTGTAACCATTGAGCAAGACCATTTGGCCAATTTTAATAAAGACACACAAATTCTCTGCAGTTGGCCTCAGAGTAAATCAAATATAATTATAGAGGCATATTTTAAATATAGTAGGTAGCATGCCTTCTCATTTAAGAGCTTAGGTTTTGCCACTGTTCTGCCAAAGTGGAAACCTTGGCTCTACATTTAGTTACTTGTGACCTTGGCAAAATTACTGTATCCATATTTTATAATCTATAAAATGAGCACAATAACATATTACATTTTTTATGATTCTTGCTGGGTTAAGTGAGTTAATTTATATAAGCAGTGAAAACAAAGCCTGTCACAAAATCCCTTAATAATGTAACTATGTTAAGTTTATTTAAATGCAAATGAAAATATGGATAAATATCTTGGCTTTTAAGTAAGAGTCTAAAACTTCTATTTCTATGTATGCTTTGAGTTTTTATTTCTGCTAAAATAATGTGTAAGCCAATAAGCACTGTGGAATAATTATCATCTTAGTAATTTTATTACCTTTCCCAATAAGCTCAGACTCCAGTTGACGCTGAAGTTACGACGTTTTCATGTCCACATTTATTTGTTGGCAGGGTGTCGCACTACCATCAAATTTGATAATTTGTGGGGTAGATTTAACTGACAGGATTTTAATTAGTACAAACCAGAAGCAGCCAGTTTTGCAAAATTGCTTATTTTTGTTGTTGTTGTTGAAGACAACTGACATTTATGTTTACTTGTGAGTTTATTTCTTTGGAATACTCCTTACAGTTCT
Source organism: Tamandua tetradactyla (assembly GCF_023851605.1). NCBI lineage: Eukaryota > Metazoa > Chordata > Mammalia > Pilosa > Myrmecophagidae > Tamandua > Tamandua tetradactyla. Next base: position 9,832,663 of record NC_135348.1, read on the forward strand.
ACTTAGGAGTAAGGTAAGAAAGCAATCCTCAAGTCCTCACAGCTTTTAGATTCTCCCATGAGAATAAAAATTTTGTCTACAACACCAGACTTGTTTGTTAAACATAAAAGAACATAAATCCTCCACGGGTCCTCAGGGCTTTGTTAGAGGAAGGGAGTGATCATTATAAACCACTTAATGCTGTGTGCACTATATCATGTTGCCGTGAGAAAGTAATGTTTGATTGGTTCATAAAATAGGTTTAGCAAATCCTTTTAAAATACTGATGTGGGCAATTGTGCATGTTGGAATTTAATACGTGAGTGTGTATTATAAGGATTATCATGTCTCCAGAACAGTCACCTGCCATGCATAGATTTTTTAATTTAAAGATGATTGTTTTTTATGATTTCACATTTATATGTCAGATGTTGCTTGGTTTCATCATCTACCTCTCACTGGACTATGTCCTACAGATACATCTTTTGTCACTGTTTCCTTTCTTCATTTTCTTCTTGATGTTTTGAGCTATGCTCAACTATATCAACAAAGCAGCTTCTGCTATTAATCCCATATTCTGCAAATGGCACTTTTTCACGCGAGAAGCACTTCAAGTTGTTAGGGAAGACAGCTGAATTTGATGTATTATTCTCTTTCTAATCATACTCTAAATTCTCAAACAAGTTGAAAGGAAATATTGAATCAAGTGGCATCAGATTTGTTTTGTGTATGTATATGTGTGTGTGTGTGTGCCATCTCGAAGATTAGGTATTAACAATGAGGCATGGGAATACTTTTCAGGTAAATCATGACTTGGTCTATTTTACATGATCTTGAATGTAACTTAAGGAAAAATGCTGTTTTTGTAAGCACAGCCATTAGGAAGGGGATTTACTGCTTTGACCAAGAGGGAATGCTAAGCCTCAGTAATTAATGATTTTCTTAGTACTTTTAAATTCCATAGACTTCATACAATTATTGGATATGGTCACAGAAATTAGTGGTAAAATAATTGGATGGATTTTAGAGTTATATTGCTCTATGATACTAGTTCGGAAAAAAAATCTTGAAATTCCTATTTTACTATGAAACAGTTATTAGTATATGTTAAATTATATTGTTTTATATGAAAAGAACATAGTACATTTTTAGATGTTCATTTTTTAATGCAAAACTAAATAGATTTTTAAGCACTATGATAAATGCATGTGACAGACCTGTATGCATATGTAAATATTTTAATTGCCAGCTGTCTAGCTGAGCCTATAGATCGTTGCGCAAATTACATTTCTCTTTAAATGGCATCAAATGCATAGAAAACCTTTTATGAGATAAGTAAAGATGGCTACACATCATCCTTCACTTATTTGCAGAACAGTGATTTTTAAATCAAGATTTAAGCTGGAGAGCACTAAATTTGACTTATTTGTTCCTTAATAAAATCTTATTTAACCGTTACAATTCAGATATCTCCAAGTGTGGTTAAAAATCATTTAAAAATATTTTTGAAAAGCTTATCCAATAAATACATAACAGTGTTGGGATTTTTTTGACAGAAATATGAAGGAATTGATGTATAGTAAAAGAGCTCTATGAGGTATTTATATCTGTGAAGTGTTTAAATTTACTACTAATATGCTTTTTTCTATTAAAAAGGTTATCATAGGTATTATTTTGAAGATGATCCCAAGGAAATTTTGACACAATGTATTCTGTCCAGCCAGTTTATTGAAAATGCCTTCATAATTGCCAAATCCAGTGGATACTCTCATTAGCAAATGATTCTTAACTTTTTACATAGTGTGTTGTGCTCCCTCTCTCTTTCTCCCTTTCCTCCCTTTTTCTCTGCCCTTCCCCCTTTATGGACGCTTTTAGGATTTTCTCTTTACTCTTGGTGTGTTCAATTTAACCAACATTTTGGTTGTGTAGACATTTTTAATTAATCTTGTGTGGCAATTATTTGGCCCTTTGATCTGATGATTCTCATTTTTTTTCAGCTTGGGGCATACCTGCCTGTATGCGTCCATGTGCTTCCTTCTTTTCCCTCTGCTCTCTCCTCCACTGTACCTGATGTTGGATGTCAACGCCCTACATTTAGCCTCCGTATCATACCCTGAATAATTGAATTGGGCTCTGCTACAAAGTATCAGCTCACTATTCTAGGTATCTCATCCACTTTTTCAGCCCAATTTTGAGATTTTATTTTTTTAAATATTCTTTTAAATATCCAAGATCTTCAAGAAAAAAAAATCCATGTCATTTTGTTTTATTTATGCAGTATTCATTTATATTCCTTTGAGATTACTAAGTATACTTATTTTTTTGCCCTATCAACTTTTATTATTGGGTAATGTAACATATATACAGACAAGCAATAAATTCCCGAGTACATTTTAAGAAGTAGTTATAGAGCAGATTTTAGAGTTTGGTTTTTCCTTTTTTCTTCTAGCTGCTCCAAGACATTGGAAATCAACAGAAATAACAATGTAATGATTCAGCAGTCGTATTCAATTGTTTAAATCCTATCTTCTCTATTATATACCTCCTTCTCTCTTTTTTTCCTTATTAATTTTACTTTTCTAAAAAATTGTGCTTGGTGCTTTTTTTCCCTTAAACTTGACATTTCTCAAATATTTGTTGCGCTCATGTCTCTGTTACTTAGTATTTGGAAATAGCTATTTCTCTGCCAGTTTCTCCTATTAACTTCTCCCCTGTCCTGACTAAGTTGGGCCTCATTTCATCTATAAGCTACTTGATGAAATGTGCCATGAGTTTGTTTCCCAAGCGGAAGGGTTTCCCACCTTCTAGGGCACTGCCCAGCTTCTCTGGACCCAGTATCCACCATACTTTGCTTGAGATTAGATGCAAAATGCCATTATTAAGTTAGACCAAATGGGAGAGAGTACAGGGGTCAAATGGTCTAGTGTCTCCCAGTGCAAATCAACCTGGTTTGTCCAGTGACCCTCCTATACTTTGCATTAAATTGTATGGCTTTGAGTTTACTAAATGCTCCTGTATATAACCATTTCCTCTTGCATGCATTTCATCTTTTTTTGGTATAGGCAGGCTCCAGGAACTGAACCCAGGTCTCTGGCCATGGCAGGCAAGAATTCTGCCACTGAGCCACCATTGCACTGTCCTTGCATGCATTTTAGATTGTGGTTTCCTCCAGTTTTATTTCTCTATAAAGTCTGCCATTTGTTTTTCAATAGCTTTTCAAAATTGTGCTCATCTTGGTCATACTTAAAAAAATTTTTCAGAGCTGCAATACTTCTTTCTTTCGTTAGACATTATCTTTATTTCATGGGATTATGGGTAAAAAATGAGATGGATATTTGTTTGTCCTGCTGTCTTGATCCCCAGAATCTTCTTATTCTACATTTTACCTATTTAATTGTCACTGATAACTTGCACATCTCTTTCTCAGCCATTTCTGTCTCCTGAGGTGCAAGTGCACAAGTCTAGCTGACTTTAGTGTGCATCCGAAATTCTGTGCCCCACAGACACCTTACACTTGACTCATAAAATTGAACCTCATCCCATTTCTCCAAAGCACCATTAAATAAAAAATAATAATTTCTCTTTTGCTTGCTTGTATTCTACTGGAAACATCATAGTCACCCAAATCAAAAACCTTGGAAATATCCTTGTTTTCTCCTTCTTAGTATCTATACTTTCTAATCTCTGTCCTTACATTTCTACTGCCACTCCAGTGATCTCCCTGGTTCTCTTTTTTTTTTCATTGTTACTAGAGTAATCTTTTAAAAAATAAATTGAATCATATACTTCCTTCATCTAAAACCTCCGAGACTGCCTTGTAGTTTTTCAGGAGTGGCAAATCCAGGTGTCTACAGAAGCAAGAAATGTAAATAAATGAAGAGATTTGCGTATTTTAAACAAAAAGGTGGATTTTTAAAAACTAGAAGGAGCAGGTACCAGCTAAAGAAAGCCATTTGCGCTCACCCTTAGGTCTACTTGCTCTGAAGCAGTGAAAGCCATATGTTCATTTGTCCATTCACTACATGTTGATGTACTGTTTATTACATGACAGGCACTGCCCTAGGTTCTTGGGATAAGGCAGTAAATAAAAGAGAGGTACTTCCTGTTGTGGAGCTGACAGCAGTTCTGAAGGCGTGCTCATGGAGTCACACAAAAGCTAATAATAGTTAGTATTACCAGATGTTAATTTTTTTAAAAAGCCAGAAATCGAGGTTTTCCTGTGAAATTCCATTTTTTAAAATGTTGACTTAGAAATTTTCGAGGAACTTGAGGCCTGTTAAAATGGTGCTTACTTGTTTGCAGTGTTGGCTGAAAAAGAATATTCTAGTATATTACTCTGTTATATGGTTTTCTCACCTATGCCTATTTGCCCAGCTTGATCTCTATCTATTTCTTTATTTTCCATCCTCTATTCACAGTTGAACATGCCTGGCCTCTTCCTTCTTCTGTTACATCTCAGGTATTGTACTTCTCGCTAGCATGCATTTCCAGTTCCCTCCCTTTTCACCCCTGATCAATCAGTGCTCATTGACAGCCCAAATGTCAAATCCTTTGTAAACTGACCCTAATCTCGCATATAGAATTACCCTTACTCTGCCAGTGTTCCACAGTGTTTCCTACTCTCTCTCATTAGAGTGCTTACCAGTGTGCCTTATGGACCCTGAGCCCAAAACAGCTATAGTTTCATCTTTGGATCCTGAGAACCTAGCATAGCACTTTGCATGAGGTCATTGCTTAATAAATACTTGTAGAATGATTGACCAAGTCTGAATTCTGGCTCTTTTCAAACCAGCAGTGGTAGTAACCCACATCAGATAGTTTTACCTACCAAGCGCAGAACAAACAGATACTGTATGAATAGAAGCTTTGTATAACATGTCGACCATCTTGATAGGAAACTACCCTTTGTTAAAAAGTGTAATTATCAACTGTGTTATCATTTCATCTTAAGTAACTGCTTTTGTCTGTTCTACACAACTCCTCCTGCCCCCTCCCTCCCCACCCCCATTACCACCCCACACATACACCAAAACTCTTGAAATGATTATACCGGTTGACTTATGAATTTGTAATTTATAACCCTGGACTCGTCATACGATATGGCAAAAAGAAAATTCTCTCCCCTTTGTGTGTGGCCTTTCTTATTTATTGGTTACAAACTCTCAAGGTTATGTTAAAAGGTAGGTGTGGAGGGTGGGTGCAGGGGATGGAGAGTAAAGATGAAAACAAACTTTATTGAGTTCCAACAGTGATTTAAGGGCTATCTTGTGCTTTCCAACTTTCTTTGCTAAAAGCATACTTGTGTGGTAGGTAGCATTATCCTCAGATGACAGACGACAAAAACGAGGCTGAAGCAGGTTAAGGTTCAGGAATAAAGATGGTTCTAGATAGTTCCTTAGAGGAAGATTTGTGAGTGAAATCAGTTTGCTATATACTTCGTCTTTTTCCAACAGTTCTTTTCTATGAATTCAGTGATGCACGAAGCATATTAATTTGATGTTTTTGCTATCTGCTGAATGTAGTCTTTTTGTTTTTAATCTAAAAGTGGATATCACCAGTTTCAGACTTCCCGTTTTAAAAAAAGTTATTTTATTTAATTAATTTTGTTTTGTATTCTGTGTGGTGTGGGTCACATTTCATTCCTTTTCCATGTGAATATCCCATTACTGTAGCACCATTTGCTGATTTTTTTTTTTAGTAGTGCATAGTTGGAAATTGAAACTGTGCCATATGGCAGGTGAGGATTCTGCCACTAAAATACCCATGCCTCTCCCCAGACTTCCCTTTTATAACAGAAGTTTCGCAATGTTCTTTAGTATTCTGAAATGCAGTTTATAGAAATCATCAACAGCATACATGCACAATTGTTTAAAAATAAATGTAATGACCTACATCTTTGTTTTAGTTTGCTAATGCTGCCAGAATGCAATATAGCAGAAATGCGTTGGCTGTTATAAAGGAAATTGATTAAATTACAAGTTTACAATTCAAAGCCTATGAAAATGTCCAAACTAAGGCATCCAGGTACTTTGACTCAATAAAGGCTGATGGTGTCCGGAACACCTCTGTCAGCTGGCAAGGCATGTGGCTGGTATCTTCTGGTCCTTTGGCTTCTGGTTTCTTATGCCTTCCTCAGGGGCATTTTCTTTCTGCATCTCCACAGGTCTTTTTTTTCTTTTGGCTCTGAGTTCTTTACTTCTCTGTGAGCTCTCTTAAAGACAACAGTAAATTAATTAAGACCCACCTCGCACAGGTGGAGTCACATTTCCATCTAATCAAAAAGCCTAACCCACAATTGGGTGTGTCACATTGCCATGGAAACAATTCAATCCAAAGGTCACACCCACAACTGGTGTGTCACATCTCCATGGAAATAATCCAGTCAGACCTAAACAATAGGTCTGCCCATGCAAAATTGCATTAGGACAAAGAACATGGCTTTTCTGGGGTATATAACATCTTCAAACCAGCACAATTTTATATAAAAGAAAAATAATAGCAAAGCTATTTATTTTAAATTAATGTGTTTCAGCACGTAAATGTTCTTGTGCAGTTACACTAGAAAAATTGAAGGAAGTAATCAGATGTTTCCATCTTTTAGGTCAATTCACAGTGAATGTGATGCTATATATCTAAGCTGATATACACATATTCAATATCTTTAATTGTGGTACAAATTCCATAAGGAGTATTACTATTAGTGTTGGTTTTTTTCCACAATGGTGAGTGATTCTCGGTAAAGTTACAAAGTATAGATTTCTCCCAGTCTATTTGTTAGTTTACTTTCTGGAAAATTTTCGTTAAACTAATTTTAACGAAATTTAAATAAATTCGTATTTATATGTGAGACCATATTAGGTTCCAGGCCCAGATGTGTGATAGCAGAATTTTCACCCACATGGACATCCATTGAGATATTTGAAAGGCATGGGCTCGTGGGGCAAGTATTCATCTTTGGGACTTTGCAATGATGAGCTTCCCTGAACTTTGCCCACAATATTTCAGTAATGTTCTCCTCATTCTCTGTTATTCGGATGACCTAAAATGCTTCTGTAGGTTGTGAAACATTTTCTTATGGGGCAATACTACTGTCATTGAGTACCACTAATCTAAACCTTCCAAATGAAGTTGGCATTTGTTAATAAAAATTGATTATGTATTCCTTGTGTTTCAGATACTGTGTGCAGTTCTGTGTAAAATAGAAACATATGAGTTCTGATTTCATTCTTTAAGGATTTTGCAGTCTAAGAAGATATGTCATTTACATACAGTTATTACTGAAAACATGATTATAAAAAAGAGGAAAATGACACTAATGATCAGCCAGGAAGGTTTCACAGATGCAGTACAGTACAAAGTGAGATGTGAAGGATGTGTACATAGGAAGTGGCTAGAGAAGAGTTTGCATTACAGATGAGGAAAGAGAGCCAAGGAGCCTGTCTGGGGTTAAGGTGTACTGTCAGGAAAGTAATGGGCAGTAGTAAAAGAAATCAAAATTGGAGTAAGGCTCTTGTGATCAGATGAAAATTAAATTGAATAATTTATAAATTGAACATTAGATATGGTAGTTCCATATAAAATATTTAAGTTCTGAGATGTCTGTTTAGTAAATTTGGGGTTTGTTGACTGTAAAACTGGAAGACTTAGAATGGAAGACTCATTTCTTCAAGTGTGAATGCATTTTCAGTGTTGTGTCTTCTTTGGAATATTTAAATTTGTTTACCCAGTTAAATTTGGAATTAAGTCATATAAAGATTCATTGCATCCATGGACATGTGAATTTAAATTGCCAAAATAATGGAGCATGGATTTAACTGTCTTTTCTCTTTGTTCCTTATAGGTATGATTTTGTAGAAGTTGAGGAACCCAGTGACGGAACTATTCTAGGGCGCTGGTGTGGTTCTGGTGCTGTGCCAGGAAAACAGATTTCTAAAGGAAATCAAATCAGGATAAGATTTGTATCTGATGAATATTTTCCTTCTGAACCTGGTTTCTGCATCCACTACAATATTGTCATGCCAGTAAGTGCCACTTTGACATCCACTTATTTAGATGAGTCAATTCTTTGCTTACTCTTTATTTCCTTTAAACAAGAGAAGTAGGGAAATAAAAAAAAAAAAAAAGAAAGAAAAAAAACCCTTTCTCTAACTTGGATTTTTTTTCCTCGTAAATGTAACTGTGGTTATCACAAATGACTTAAATTCAGTCACTGGGGCTCATTAGCAATATTAAACACCTTATGAAAGATATTTTTATCCAACATTTGAAGGATTGTGCAGTACTTCTCCATCCCCTATCCCCAATCACTGTCTGACATTTGAGTATTGAAGGGAAATTATATAGGGTATTAGATTTTCTCTTGAGAGAAACAGAAAAATTTGTGTATTCATAGATTTTTTTATCATTCAGGGAGCATATCCTGAATGGACCCTATAACTTCTCATTGAACTAGTTTGATTCATATTAATTAATATGTGATTTTAGTTTTCTAGCATTTTGGTGATCTTTTTTTATATGGTACTCTTTTGTATTTTGCTGAATGATACTCAGTTTGAAGCTATGACTCTTTAGTTTAAGGATTACATAGTACTCCATTGTTCTTATTTTCAAAATCACATATGTTTTGGAATGACTGTATTGCAGAACAGCAGATCCAGCACTATTTGACCTTAATACCATCTTACTTATATTCATGAGTGTAGTGTCTTAAAAGTCCATTTTCTTATGTGGTCTTTTTTTCCCTCTTAAGGTAGTATCATTCCTTTCTATACCTATCAAAATGATGTTTTTGTGATTTTAGATACATTTACAAATAGGTACATAACAGTTTTCTTTTTATCTTTTCCTGGAGAAAACTGAGCTTATTAAGTAATTTTTTTCAAATTGATATTTTAGTAAAATATGTTTTTGAAATTAATTATCTCAATTTTCCTACTTATCTAATATTATCCTGCTTGGATGATATTCATGGTCCTTTGTGCCCAAAAAAGGAAGTTTTGAAATTCTCACTCCAACTAAATAATCTGTTTCTTCTAATTATGATTGGGTATTGTCTTTTTAAATTGTATTCCTCTTGTTTGTCCCTTTACTTTATGTACTATTTCAGAATGCAGGTATCTATTTGTGGTCCTTTTACCATAAAAATATTGAAAACCCATTAGCTATTATTATCACATGCTGCTTATAATATAAATCAGATGTTCCTGTATAAATATGGTATCATCCATGTACCTTTAAAGTAGTATCAATACTATTCCTATTTAAAATAGTTGAAAGTTGATGTCTTTAATGATTTGGACAGAAGATGTAGCAAATCCGTAGGCACACTGAGAATAAAATATTGGCTGGCCTTCCATGAGTTGTGACTTAAATTCACTCTTACCATAGGATACTCCTGTGGGGCATAAAATCATTGCATGAAACAAGCTGGCAATTCAGGAGGTAAATTAGAAAATATGGAATAAATTTTTATCTTTATATGTTATTTTCATATTGTAGCATTAGGCAGAAGTTTTTTAATTGTCCATCCTCAAGATTTTGAAATCCTACTTAACAAATATATTAAAATGAAGGAATTTTAAATATTAGTTAAAAATATACTTAAAAAGGAAACAATTAAGGGCGAAGTGTAGGCAGGAGATTTTACTTTATTGATTTAGTGATAGTAAAAATGTGTATGAAGACGTTAAAGGAGATTGCTCTAAAAATGTTATAAATTGGCGTCATAAATCTTGATGAATTACCTTATACAAATGACTTAAGGTATCTATCTCCATTCCTTTAAAAAAATACTTTTTGTCATTGTGGGTTCTCCACCATTTATTTAATGTCAATTTCTGAAACTTTTCCGTTTTGACAATTTAATAATTTTACTTAGAAAGGCGAAATGCCAACTGATAGATAAGGATGTACATTTTTATTTTAAAATACCATCAATAGGTAATCCTTTGATACTCTGATCATTTGTTTGATTTAGCCACCAACAATCTATTTAACACTCTTTCAGTAAAGAATTAGTGTCATGGTTCACAATGAATTTAACTTCCTTTTTTAACCAAAAGGAGCTTCGGGTACCAGGACTCTGCTTTCACAAAGTGATGACATTTACATTTTCAGTTTGGGTTATAGCACATGTAAGGTTCTTGAATACTTAAATACATGAAACTGAATTGACTTTTCTTTAATATATTATGGTGATTTTTGTATAGTACAGAGGTTTTTTATTCATCACCCAAAGGTGTTACAAAAATAAACTTGAAACTGATGAGATTATTTATATATTAATGAACTACTCTATTCATGCTATACTAATTTAGATGTATACAGGGTTTTGTTTGTTTTTTGTTTTGTCTGGTTTTCTAATTTTATAACTGTGTGTTTGTGTGTGTGTGTGTGTTATCTGGTTTATGTAACTCAGGAAGTTGTGTGGATCAAACAAACTATGTAAAGATAAAAACAGAGTATTTATAGTACCTCCCTCAGTTCTGGGCATATTATACAGTCTCTTAATGAGTACTTGAATGCTGAGTTGATCACATGGTCTAACTATTCAGTGGTCTAACTATTCCACTTAGCTATCAGAGGATCCACTGAAGTAATTATTTTTATCTGTTAATGTATACCAAATTCTTGAACCTTGCAATGTGGTAAATAACTATGGAAATAAAGAGAATGTGCAGGAAGGGTTTTACATTGCCTAACAAGGGCAATAATTTGGTGACTTTAACCTTGCCAGAATGTTCTCTGGAGAGTTTTATTAATCTATTAATTTTTTAACCTCACATAATTTGACTCTTTGGAATTTAAATTTACTTTGATGCTTTATCAGGCATTCCTTAACCTATCCTTTGTCTTGCCATCACACATCATGTATCCATTTTTTCTTATATACAGCCACATACATTCCACTTTTAATAACCGCCTACACAGTGACATGGCATCCCTCCTTCCCCATTCCCTCCAAAACACTTATGCACAAGGAAGCAACTCATCGATCTTATCTGTGTGCCCAGTGGATGAAAACTTAAGGGAAGGTGGTGGGCTTCTTGGAAAGCAGACTTACTGCTCCTGTCATTTGCTCAGGGACAAGTGTACTGCCTACCCCTGCATCAGCTCACTACTTTTATTTTCTGTTTTCTTTTTTCTTTTTGTGCCTTGGATGAACTTTGTATGGGGCAGTGTTACCAGCTCAAGTGAGTTTTTCCAGACCCTCACACGGTTTGGGAGAAGTTCTTTTATTTCTTTCTCATGAGAAAGGGCAAGACAAGGACAAGCAGCAAGGATGTGTGAAGTGTGGGAGCACGCAGGCTCCTTTTAGCTTAGTTCCTAACACAAAGGAGTCCCTCCCCCGGTTCACCATTGGCTGGCTACTTAGGAGTTACAATCTAGTCTCTGAAACTAGCTAATTAGAAAGTGAATTTTCTACACCTTATTATCATAATTATTCATTTTAGTTTTTGATCAATCACAGATAAGGGTATGTTGAATCCTACCTATTTGCATGTCCGACTGCCCTTATATAGAGGGACCAATCCAGGAAGCTTTATGCCCTAAGCACCTATCACTTTCTAGTAAACTTAATCCTTCATTAGCATGTGCTGACATTGTTTGGGGGAAACGTGGTCCAGGTGAAGAGGTCAAAACTTAAGTTATTTTGATCGAGACTTAAAACAAAGGACTTCCATACTTCCTTATTTGGGAGGAGCACACCATCCCTTACAACTTGATATTAGTATATCCAATTCCTTAGAGGCACTGGCTTCACAGAATGCAAATCCACCTCTGCAAAATAGGGTCTTAGGAGCTACTAGCCACGGGACCTAAGTAAAACCTACTAGGCAAGTACGATGGTTTCTTTACTTTGTAATGATAAAAATAATCCTAACCACAAGTCCTTGGTAGACTACTGAGTTCCTGCTTTGAAGATTGTTACCCAGTGCCTAGCACAATGCCAGATACATTGCAGCTGCGCATTAATGTTTCTTGGAAAGTTAGCCCTTTTCCCTTAGAAGTCTGAGAATCACAGTGATAACACCAGATCTTCTCTTGGCCCTGATATATTGGGCTGAATTACCAAAGGCATATTCTAGCCTACTTAAAGAATTGCATTTCTTTCAGTATTTTGAGGTAGTGGCAGGGGACAGGAGACATTTAGAGTAGTTAAGATGCATACTTATAGGCAATCAATGGATATTTTGCATTTAGTCATATGCAGAAATTTAAGTGAGTAAAGTCACATTTTTTTCCCCCAAGGCAAATTAAGGAGAGAGTTTATCTATATTTTAAAAGTAAGGATGGTAACTGTGGTTTGGTTTATTGCTGGCTTCTTTGGGAGCCTATATGGATTTATTATTATCTTCAACCTTTAAAATTCTGTGGTTGTGATTACCTATTATCGTAGAGCCAACCTTTATTAAACAGTCTCAGACTGTTTCGCCGTACATGTTAGCAGTTAAAGTTATGTTCAGCATTGTAAGAAGATTCATCCACTCTTTTTTCCCCAATTAATGATAATAAAAGATATGATTGAGAGGGGATTAGTTACTATTTTCAACAAAGTAAAGCTGATCCAATATTTAGAGATGGTATATATGTTTTACAAGTAAATATACTTTTCTTTGAAATGTAATAATTTCAGTATTTTCTTGAATCCCAGGTACTTTAGAAGAAGGCATGAACTTCCTTTCTCCATTTTACTATTTTAACTTGGCACTGTAGGCTCAATTTTGCTGTTTTGTTTTGTTTTGAAAATCACACTGGTCTAAGATGTTTACCTGAAATTATAGCTTGTTATAACTTTTTTAAAATAGTACTAGATTTGCTACAAACTTATAATTTTAGCATTTTAACTTCCAGAAAATTAGTTATGGGACTATATATCCCCCCAAAATGTCCCAACAATAAATAATGAAAAAAGCATCAATGCAGATTGATACCAAAGGATATATATTAGGCTTTTATGATTGTGGCTAAAGAGTTAATGTCTTTGATTTTTTTTTTCCTTCATACTAAAAGGAAAAAAAAAAAACACCTGGTAGATTAGCAGTGAGAGATTGTTTGGGAAGAAATGAAGCAAAACTGAAATAAAACAGTGCAAGCTAGTTTCTGTTTGGAGGCCACACACAGTGAGAGAGCCCAGCACACATTTCGGGTCTCTTAGAAAGAAAAGGGAATTTTTTGTTTAATTTTGAAGTAATTTATAATAGATTATGTATGTTTTACTCTGTGTACTGTAGTATAAGCACCATTATTTAAAATGCTAAAAATCCTGCAAAGACTGAAAATAAAATCTTCTGGTATCACAAGACTTTATTAAAAGTTTTATTTAAAAAAAATTTCAGCCTTAATGAAAAGTACTGCATACTTCTGTCAGAAAAAAAATTCAAAAAACAGTACCTCTTTTTGAATTAAAATATACAAGTCCAAATCTAATACTTTTAAAATTTTATTCATTATATATAGAATTATTCTGAGTGTGATGTTACTCATCTATTTTTTAAAGAGTTATGAGATTTGAAGATTTATTTTGTCCCTCCAATCTAGTTTATATTCCAAAGCATATTTAACCTACAGCCACCATTGTTATTTTTTAAATGATTTCAATTAATAATATATTTTTAAATTTTCTAATCCATTTTCCTATCAGAAATATTTATAACAATTTATTTGCTTTTTCCTATTTATTTATAAGTTTAGATTAAGAGAAATAGATTTTGTAACCACCATACCAATTTACTGTATATATGTTTTAGCCCTTTTTCCCTGTTACCTGAGAAGGAGAGGGGCAAGAATGAATGAACTAAGAGTCCTTTAATTTATGGTAATCCCATGAAACACCTCCTTTTAAGTTGCTTCCAAATTTGTTCTAATATTTTTTATAATTTTCCTTTTTAGTATAGATAATAAAGTATACTTGTTTGGATAATGACTGATTTTTGTTCTTGTTAATAAAATTATAACCAGAAATTAAATAATAATATAGAATAATATGTAAGTATTGAAGTCACTTTATAAGCGCAACTATTTTTTTTTTTAATAGTGGTTTTGTAAATAATTTGTCCAGAGTTAAGTCAGCGTACCAGCCAAGGGCACACTATAGAAGGGTGTACAATTTCTGCGGGGAGGGATTTGTTAGGACACTTGATGCTTGAGGTGCCATTAAGGAATGCAGGACTGATTGCCAAAGTAGTTATTAATTATGCAGGATATAGAGAACAAAGCAGCCCAGTGAATGCTGAAGTTGGAACGAGAGAGGCATATGCCAGTGGGTTATTTAACTTATCATGTAGAGAAAAGTCTTAACTGAAGGCCAAATTTGCTTTTATCTTCAGGCTAAGGAAAATTCTACTGGCTCTCAAGTAAGCCTTTAAATTCATAGGTTCACACTGTTCAGAAAAAAAAAGTAGCATGCATGGGATAAAGAGAGTTGGAAAAGTACCCTAACACTCACAGTATAGAAAAAGATCATTGTCAGCATGGATTCAGATGCTTAAAATTGTCAATCTTGGTAAATTGTACAGCATTCCCGTTTTACCCTATTAAATTGATTTTAAGTAAAAAATCTAGGTTTCGACATTTTTATATATTTTTATTTACCATAATAAAGATGAAAATTCAGTTCCTAGAATTGTTTTTTGTGACATTTAGAAAACTGCAGAGGTATTTCAAATACAGTAAATCTGTTCTGCAGTCTGAAGCTCTTGTTGAATGGTTAGATTTTTACTAAAATATACAATGTGCTTATGTGTGTGTGTATGTTTATCTATATGTATATTTATATTCAGGGAGTCTTGAAATGGCAGTTATCTTACTGCATCAAGAAAATTCTAAGAGCTGTTTCAATGTATTTTTCAAGCCAACAGGGCACAGTATTCTCTTTGATGTAAAGGTGGTGGGCTCTCTCTCTCATTCCTACCGATTCCTTTTGTTCCCATTAATTCCGTGTTATCTAAAAGAATTTCACCGATGGCGTGATTTGTAGTAAGGAAGAAAAAAGCAGTCAGTACTATGACAGGAATGGTAAAAGACAGACAGACCATTTTAAGTTGATATACAAGGGGGTTTTAAATAAGAATTTAGGCTAATTGAAAGCTTGAGGTTTGATTGATTGGTACTTTATTTCTAAAGCCACAAAGATTTAAGAGCTTAGAGTTAATATGGCAACCTAAACCAGATGGAGAGAGGTGTTCTCTAGGAGTAAGTTTGGTGCAGTATAGATAAAAAATTATAAATTAGTTTTCCTTCACTATTCCTTTCCATTTTTCCATTATTAGCTCTTGCATTAAACATTTCTTGAGCAGTCAGATGAGGTGTTTTGCTGTGAAAAAATTCAAAGATGTACATGATACTGGCCTGGCTCTCTCAAAACTTACCTTGCTTCAGAAAAAAAAAAATTACATGCCTGTGTAAGTACAGTATGTTAATAGAGTTTATTCAAGTAGTTTGGAGAGATTTTGAGAAAGAGGAAAGGCAGTTGTTGAGAGAAAGATGTCATAAACCTGAGGTTAAAGATAAAAATAACAAGCAAAAACCTTGATTGTTACTAAAAATAAATTTAATATCAAATTTATTGTCAAAAATCGCGCAAGGACTTAGACAAATGCATGTGTAGCAGATGTTAGAGATTCTGATTCTCTTAATCAGCAGTGGTGTCCGGTTATCTGTATTTTCATTAGACGTGCTCGGAGATTCTGATGTAAAAAGTCCCACGCTCAGTTGCAAGGAGGGATGAAAATGGCTCTAACTGTAAATTTAGCGGGTTGCAATGAGTTTCACTACAAGATCTTAGGGGGAAAATATATATATATGTATTGGCATGGGCAGGCACCAAATAACAAAGGAAATATATTTTTATATTCAAACATGTATCTTTTATGGAACAGATTGGTTACTGTACATGCATATTCAAGAGCTTACATACCCATATCTTCTCTCTTTTATTTTTCAGTGTTGCAAAAAAGTGGGACTTTTCCATAGAACTGTATGGATGTACATTTTTAGTACTTGGCATTTATTGTACTGACTTTTCTAAGATATATATTAAAGGCTATCAGTTTTGTCAACTGTCAGAATCTGATACCCTTGGAAATAGGATAGACAGTCCTCCGCCTTCTCTTCTAGTTCAACTTGAAGCTTCCCTGGCAGCTCACAGATGGCTTAGTTTCAGTCCTGAGGCACAGCTCTAGAACAGATATTCATTCATTCTGTGGTGTGATAAGACATTGTTGCTAAAACAAGACAGTTTCAGCCCTCAGGAAGTGTTCTGTCATTTCCATATTTTTTCTTTTCACATTTAATTTTGACTTTTGTCAAAGACATATTTGCACATGGTTTAAAGAGACAACGAATTCTATTAAGTTTGTTATAAAAACAGCAGTTCCCCCACCACCACCCCCAATTTAGTCCAACCCACACATTTTCCTGCTCCCTAGAGGCAAGAACCTCTAATTCTTTTAGCTAATCTTTTTAGAATTTATCTCCATACCTCCAAGCAATGTCTTATGTTACTGCTTTTTAGATTCTTTGTTTTTAAGAAATCATCTGTTGGCTTCCATTGACTTCACACTCTAGAAGATGAGGTTTCCTGGCCCTTACTTGCATTTATACACTTGCCATCACCGCATCCTCTGTTAATCCTAATTACATCAAGTTCCAAATTCATTGTGTATATTATGATGACTATGGAATCTTTTTTTTTTTTTGCAGCTAAGCCACAAAGCAGACTAGACTGTATTTCCTTTTCTGCTCCCCCCCCTTTTTTGATTTACCTAGAATTGTGTTATTTTTTGGTTTCCCTAGCTTTCTGTAGATTTATTATTAATTCACTTTCACATCCTTGCTCAATTGTGTAAATCTTAAAGCAATCACATACCTTAGGTTTTCTAATACTTTCTTCTTGAAGAAATCTCTGTGGGACAGTCAGGGTTGTTTCAATTTGCATTAGTTGCTCTCTCTGTGTACTATACCACTATTATCTTTGCAATCTCCTTCCCCCTACCCTTTGCCTTTTTCTTGCATTAGATGGTCAGTTTTCCTGCTTCTTTTGCCCTCTCCCTGTTTACATCCTTATTTGGGAAGAAGTCTAACCTCTAGGAATCTACTGAAAAAAAAAAAAAAAAAACTAGAGCATCAGAGAGAAAATTTTGGAAACCTTGAATAACTGAAAATGCCTTTTTTTAACCCTCAAAATTAGATGAATATTTTGGCTAAGTTTAGAATTTGAGTTTGACCCCAGAAGGCTGTGCACATGGATGGGGCTTGCTGGCTAGTAAGCTTCACTGGTTTGTAAGCAGGCTGGGTCAATTCCTTGGCAGACCTCTGTTGTCTATCTATTGACTTTTCTCTTGGTCTGTTCAGATTTCCCTATTTTTTTTTCTATTTTCTTTTTTTTTTTTTTTTTTTTGGCATGGGCAGGCTCAGGGAATCGAGCCCGGGTCACTGGCATGGCAGGCTCTGAGAACTCTGCCACTGAAGCACTGTTGCATCACCCTCTAACTTCTTTTCTAAGTGTATAATCCTGGCTGCAAATTCTCTTGGGAGATGCGTGGGTAAAGACCAAGAGTCTCACCTTTGAGTGCACGAATTTTTACTTAACATCCCCTACTCCTCCCTATTCAGAATAGCACTGCTCTCAATTCTGCCTGCTTTCCCCCAGTCCTGGGGGATCTTCCCCTTTTTTGCTCTTCAGAGAATAAGTCATCAGTCTCCTGCCATGAAAAGGAAGGAAATTTGGGGTGTCTAACAGCCTCAAAACTCGATTTTCAACCAGTTCTCCTGTTTTTTAGCCCCACTGTCATTTCCCCTTCAGCAGGTACTTGAATGAAATCCTGAAATGTTTGCTCCTTATTTTATGTAAATCAGGTTTCTTGGTTTTGCTTCCTGGCAGCCTTCATGAGGTTCACCAATACCATGACCATATGTTCACCAGCTTTTCAGCTTCAAAATTTTATTGCTATTGACTCCTTTCCCATTTTCTTTGTCCTTAAGGGTTGATGCATTTAAAAAATATTTTAACTGTCAGTCATTTCAGGTGGGAACAGAGCCAAAATAGCCATCTCTTTGTTCTGTTTCCTTATTCAAATGATGTTGATTAACTGATGTCCTTATAAAAGATTTTTATATTTATTTAACAAAATATTCAGAATCTCTGCAGAAATATATTGAACACACAATATGTGCCAGATACCTTGCTCTATAATTGGCTTTTGATGAACAACTGTCATTATCCTGCCACACCAGATGAAGTAAGCACCCATAAAAAAAGTACAAGATCATAGTAATACTGTGTTTAAATGTTTCATATTAGAGAGGCATATAGGCTCAACATTGATTAGCTATTCAATATATCCTGAACTGTTATTTGGATTGCACCTACTGGTATCCACTAGGATACAAAGTTTGCTTCCTTCCATGTTGGGTGTAATCCAACAACCAGTGTGATCCTTGCATTTGAAAAAATGCTACCCTCACAAATCATCTCCACCTATCCATCTATATGAGTAATACACTAATGTATTTGAACACTTTGCACATTAAAACGTTACCTATCTCTGTTTAGCTGAAATGATGTTGTGATTTATTTAAGATTGCTTTGAATCATGTATCTGATTTTATCTATTTAATTTGACTCTAAATGCAATTAGTGTTCAGTAATTGTGAAGAGGTTAATTTTGGAAAGTCAGGTATATTCTCAACTTTTAAAAAGGAAGTAGATGCTTACAGGTATCAACTTAAAAATAGCTAAATAAGGCAAAGTAAAAGAACATATATTGAAATAAGTGCTGGGCCTTGCAATGGATGCTTTTGGGTCCCCATAGTGCTTTATGCCAGTTTGTCGCTAAAAGCTTCTGGGTAGTAGAGGAGATAAAGAACTTGAAGAAGGTCACATACTTAGAAATGAAGATTTAAATCGTAGTTTTCCTAACTCTAGTTAAAACCAGGCTGCCTCTGGACTGGTTTGGGAAATATTAAGAGGAAATAGCAAATTTGACATCTCTCATTGTCTTTGTTTTCCTGTTCAAACACACAACTAGTAGTTCTGTTGCTTATGACATTATGAGTAAATTAGAAACTTTGGAAACTTAGTGAATGTAATCAGAATTTACCATTTTTTTTAGAAAGTAGCAGTGGTGATAAATGTTGAGGGCTAAATCCTGCTTTCTCCACACAATCCCTTTAAAATGCAAGCAAGACATAAGCTCTTTTAAAAGTCATTGTTAACATAAACACAATGAAAACAGAAAATATTATTTCACTTCTCAGTCAAATTCCAGCCTTATTGAAAAATGACCATGTTAATTGATGTGTATGTCCTACTGAGGTTCTAGTCAACTTTTCAGCGCTGAAGAAATTGTCATAATTTAGTCATGAACGAAAGCTTGGAAGGCTAACATTTGTGCAAAACAATAAGAAAGTAAGCATGGAAAGCAAGTGTATGTGGGTGAACAGGAAACCTCTAATTAAGCGCCTGTGAATGTACCACCCCATAGCAGTTTTAGTTTAAAATTATGCACAGGGTTGGGCATGTAATAGGCACTAAGTATTTTAAACAAATGGAAGAGGAAACACAAATCTCTGATATACCCGTGTGTAATCTCATCCCACCACTGCTTGCAGCCTGACTGCCTGTGGGCTACTGGAGGCACCTGAGAACTGAGGAGGGATATGCTGGCAGCAGGGTGTCTTTGTGCTGTGGTCCCAGGCAGAGGTCCTGTGTCTGCATAGGTGCTTTCCACTCTAGTTAAGTAAAGGCAGGTTTTGTTTGAGTGTGAATAAAAGCCATTATGGAGATACCTTGCTAGTACCTTTCTTTGTGTATCTCCACTCAACAGCAGTTATTCAGAAGAGGGATTAAGACTGTCATCCCTTTGCCTTGAAAGACTGCATGAATTATCTCAAGTACTTCCAAAGCAGGTTTGCTTTAGGGAAAAAAAAAATGAACATTTATACTAAAAATCTTTTCTTCTTCAATGCCTTTCTGCATTGACGTGGCAATTATCTAAAACTAATATAAAATGTGAGAGCAGAGTTAGAGGAAGTGTGGAAATGTGGACAGCTCCAAATCAGTCTATGCAGTGTCCAATATCACCCCTGAAACTGTGTCTTTAGGTTTTATAACAAGGTTAAAAATGAAATGTTTTTTTTTTTTCCGGAGGAATGACATTCTGATAGAGTAAGAAAACAAAGCAAAAGGTAGTTTCCTGCTGGGACAAATCAGTGAAATAATGACTAAGTATAATTAGTTCTTTGAGGGAAAGAAATGTGGAGGAAACTGAATTGTTAGAGAGACACTGCATGCCAAAACTTGACTTCCAATACCTGAATGAGGAGGTATTAAAATATATGACACATCCTTTGGGTGAGATTCTTTAGAAGTCATCTCAAACATTCTGACACAAGTATTTTCCTTTCTTTTCTGAAGCTGATGGGTGATCCTTTGTGGTATCTTAACATGATTACTGATAAAGATAATAAAAGGAGCTCCCATTGCCACTTAGGAAGACAGTATTTTGGTCTGTGTTAAAGGTAGGGGGATAACTTTCAGACTTGATCTCTACAGATGCTTTACTTGTCTCTGAATTTAATGCTGCATGCTGCTTATGCATATTTGTTTCCTGGAACTTCAAAAAAGTTTACTCTTTTATGACTGAGTATCAAGAGGGGCATATTTGACTAAAGATTACAGTGGTAAAAACACTAATTGGAAAGGTGTGCATCCTACTGCATATTTAAATTGGTTTCCCATATCTTATAATTGTACTTTTGTTTATCTGAAGCTTATGCGTTCTCTCCTAGTATAATTCATAGTTACATGAAAGTGCTTCGCCTGCTCTGTTCTTTCACCTCCTTTACTGAAAGAACAATATCACAACCAGGAAATGGATACAATTCACCAAACTCAATAAGAAATTTTTTGAGTAAATAAAAATATGAAACACTGCAGGAGGTGCTAAATAAAAGTGTTGTATGAGAAGAGGCTTATGAATGAAAAGTAAAAAGATTGCAACATAGTTATAAAAATCTGTCAATCCTAATAGAGAGTATACATGTCTGTCTCATGAAAGGGCTTCAGATTATTAATTTAGGTCAGGAGGAAGACCTAAGTGATTCTAAGTGATCTCATAATTATATTCTTCATTCAAAATTCTACAGTAATATTGCAGCTCAAAGTAGAACATCATAATTTAGCTTTATTTATCAGGCTCTAGAGAATGGCATGGGTACCTGGAAGCCACGTGTTTGAAGGAATGAGTTTTCTATTAGTGGGATGAACCTTTATATAAAACTCCAGATAAAGTTGTATAAATGCATATTTTTATCTTACTGAAAAAGCACAATCATAGAGTAAAGATTACAAAATCAAAAATAATACCACAAATCACTCCTTTTCAGGTGGGAATCAAAGTGAATGTGTGAAACATCCATAGCCACTATAAATAATTCTATGAATAAGGCTTTGCTGCCTCCAAGACAGAGATGAATGAAGTTTTAGGATGCTAAGAGCTCAAGATATAATCTATAGCTTTAAACTGATGTCAAGATTCAGAACTGATTACTTAAAAAGCCCTTCATTTCTCCAGAATAGATTGATGACTTTAGTGCTACTAATCTCTTATCATAAAAAATTTATATAAATTGGTTCCAACAGGTATGGTATGTGGGAGTATTTACATATCAAATGTAATTGTATAATATGTAAAAGTTAAACAATTTTAAAGGCAAAAGTAACCTGTGATATTTTCAAAGTATTTTTTTAACTTTAGGATTCAGTGGAAACCAAAACTGGCTCATGAATGCAACTGGGGCTGATATCTTGTCCATTAATTAAATAGAGTACTTCAGGCAGAAAATCATAAAAATGATACTCATATTCTGTAAGCATTTAATTTTAAAGCATTTAATTTTAGCTTCACACTCTTCGTTTAGGGTCAAAGCCTTTCGTTTAAGTAGGGGCTTGCTAATTGGAATTCTTGTTCTCTTCCAAAATCTACATTCATAACGCCTCAATTACGATTTTCAGTTTGGATTTCTTCAACTAGAAATGGGAATTCCAAGATACCTTCTAAATTTTGCAATTTAAGTGCAAAAAGCCTCTAGGATTTTATGAAGTTTTTCCTCCTTTTGTTTTCCAGTTGTCTCACTCATACCTAATTTAGCAGCAGTACTTTTATAGCAACTCATTTTGTATGCAGTTCTACCAAAGCATTTATCTATGTTTTCAAAGAGACAACAATTCATATTTGAATGGGTTACATAATATTTAAATAACTTAAGTAATTACAATAACAACTACTAGTGATATAAACAGTTTTGGGAACAAATGCTCACTTGTGTTAAGGGCAAAGTTAAACTGGTGGAAATAATGAGCGAGACTGATATAAATAATTTGGGGAACAAACACAGCCATCTTTTGGAAAGTATAGAATTCAACTGGTGGAAAAGAAAATTTGCTTACAGTCAGTAGCATTTTTTGAGTTATGGGAATCATCAGTTAGTATGTTTTACTTGGGAAATGTGGCTAAACAACATTTTACTCGGGTAGAGATCAGTCAAGATAATGACTGTCATCCTTTGTTCAGTTTCTTTATTGATATTTCATGGTAGCATATCAATGGAGAATTATAAATTAAATACATGCGGCCAGTAGAAACATAATTGGTAACTCTGCCTTGGTATGCATATCAAAGTAGTTAACAATATGTCTGGTACAATACAGACATTTAATACTTTTTCATTCTCTTCCGTAATGTTTCCCATAATTTAGCTTTATTTATCAGGCTCTAGAGAATGGCATGGGTACCTGGAAGCCACGTGTTTTGAAAGAATGAGTTTTCTATTAGTGGGATGAACTTTTATATAAAACTCCAGATAAAGTTGTATAAATGCATATTTTTATCTTACTGAAAAAGCACAACAGCTGTTGAAAAATGTTAAATATTCACCACAGTGGAAAGGGACCAGGGTTTCTGGTTTTTTGTCCTCCTTGTATTAAGGAAAAAGGCTGGTAAGCAGCTCAGCTGCTTCAACTTCCCAGATGTAGCAGCCTATCTGATATAAAACAGATCAAGCTGAAGAAACACAGTTGAACATAAGCATAGGTTTATTTTCTCTCTAAGCCTTCATAACCCACAGGAAAATGGTCATATGTGCTTGAATATGATGGTCTTTTATGAGAGAGATTATGTCACCCATACTAGCAGTGGTGTTGACTGCATTAAATTCTTGTGAGCTACTAAGGTGTCACCGGTTTCTCAATTAATGATTTGACCAAGATTCTTTATTGATGCCCCACAGCAAATAGTTGTGTTCTTGTAGCCTTCAGTGCCACTCTACTCTTCTGCTACTCTACCGACATAACTTTGGGCAAATTTTCCTACCCACAAAATGTGAATAACAAAAATTTCTACCATGTAGCATTGTTGTAAGGATTAAATATCAAATGCTTAGTTCAGCGATGGCATGTAATAGTCAACAAATATGTTACCTTCATTGTGAGGTCAAGTTTACTGACTTGTCTGATTCCAAGCCATTGTCACCTCAGGTCAGTATTAAAAAGAATTTACCGTGTGGTCATGATAAAATTTTACCATGGTAAAAATTTACCATGGCCACACCCTAAGTAATACATCATTAAGTGTGATCATGTATATACATACACACATGATCACATGTTAAAATGTGATATGTATATGCATATATTATAAAATAATCCTTAACCTTAGTATATTAAATCATTGTTATGCTTCCTTTCCATTTCTTTCATTCTTTCTTTCACTTTTGGAATGCTTATCATGATGCACTAAATTAATTTCACAACCCACTAAATATGTCACAGCTTATGGTTTAAAAACTCTGACCTAGAATGTAAAAGCTGTATCATTTAATCATATGAATGCTGCCCTTTGGCTATTTACTCACCTTTCTGGAAAAAATATCATGCTATACTAAAATATGTAAAACCCATTCCTAAAACCCACTCAAGTTGTTATTTAAACACTTTTCCATTATAATCTGCAAAGCCTAAGATGGGTTTTAGGAAATCTCATCAATACCTGTTCAAAACATATTCTTTGAAGAACTTGCCCTTAATGATCACTCTTCAGAATTTTGCTGATAATGATGGTAGGAACTACATATTAAATGCCTTCTTGTTATCCATCATATTGAAATGGATAGCTTCTTGGCAATTATACACTATTGATTTCGTTTATTTTCCCCCTTATCTTCCAAAGAACTCATCAATCTCCTGTTGTCTCTTGAATGCCCTCTAGCTAACTTAAAGTTTTCGGTGAAATTGAAGAAGCAGCACGAGCTGCATCTTAGCTATAACTGAAAGGTTTACCTATAAAATGTGGGGGTGTGAAGTTTGTTCCATGGGATCATTAGAAACAAAAATTAAAGATTCTGGAAGCCACAGTTATTCGTTGTTTATACAGGGTTCTAGTCTTCCTGAACTATGCATGCTACATAGTGTGGCCTCTAGTGGTATTGAATCTTTGTGTATTAAATGGCATTTCTGCCTGAAGAAAATGTATTTTGGGTAGAAATATCTTGTCACTCAATGAACACATTTTTCTTGTGAGATGCTGGAATTTCAAAACATTTCTCTGTTCATTCATGCTCACCTCTTTCCTTGCTCTTCTGTTTTATGATCTCAACTTTTTTTGCAATCAGAGAACTTATGAGTTTACAAAATAATCCTGCATAAAAGATGAAGTTCTCTACACCACCCCCACCACCAACTCCTTGCACTGTTGTGGAATAATTGTTATAATTGGTGATAGCACTTTAATTTTATAATTGGCTATTGTTTAACAGTAGTTATCTTTACTGTAATTGATGAAAGATTGTTAAAATAGTTCTGTCATCCATTACTTATATTGGTTATATTTTTTCATATACCACTCTATTATTATACATTTGTTATAATTCAGGAAAGAATTGTATCTGAAGTATGCAGTCAGTGGTTCACATATCACATACTTGTGCATACATCCCCATGATCAATTTTAGAACATCTTCACTACTCCAGAAAAGAAATAAAAATAAAAAAGTAAACATAAATCTTTCCATACTCCTTACTTCCCCTATCATTGACTCATAGTATTAGTGTGATATGCTTGTTATTGTTGATAAAAGAACATTAAGATATTATTGTTAACTATAGTCCATAATTTGCAATAGGTACATTTCCCCCCATTTACCCCTCTATTATTAACTACTTGTAATAATGTTGTACATTTGTTCTAATCATTAAAGAACTTTTTAATATTTCTACAGCTAATCACAGTCATTTTCCACCACAAGATTTGCAGTGCTGTATATTCACATTTTAACCTCCAACTTCTCAAAACTTCCCCTTTCCCCCACCTTCACAGGCAGTTCATTATTGTTAATTATTCTCATTCAACCATCACCTCTCTCCATTTCCAGGCATTTAAGTTTGACCTAATTAAACATTCTGCACATACTAAGCAACAGTTCCCTATATTTTAGCTTCATTCTATATCCTGGTAACCTATATACCATATTTTATGTCTGTGGGTTTACATATTATAATTAATTTATATTGGTGAAATCATGCAATATTTCTCCTTTTGTGTCTGACCTATTTCACTTCACGTAATGTCCTCAGCATTCATCCATGTTGTCATGTGTTTCAGGATGTCATTCCTTCTTACTGCTGAATAATATTTCATTGTATAGATACACCACATTCTGTCTATCCATTCATCATTTAATGTGCGCTTGGGTTGCTTCATATTTTAGCAATCATGAATAAGGCTGCTATGAACACTGGTGTGCAAATATCTGTTTAAGTTGCTGCTTTTACTTCTATTTATGTGCTGGAACATATGGTAATTCTATGAGCTTCCTGAGAAACTGCTGAACTGTGTTCCACAATGGCTGCACCATTTTAAATTCCCACCAGAAATAGAATTTTTTCTATTTCTCCACATCCTATTCAACACTTGTAGTATTCTTTATAATTTATAGTGGCCATTCTATAAGTGTGAAATGTTATCTCATTGAGGCTTTAATTTTCATTTCCCTTATAACTAGTGATGTTGAGCAACTTTTCATGTGCTTTTTAGCCATGTTCAATTACTCTTTGGAGAAATGTCTATTTAAATCTTTTGCCCATTTGTTAATTGTGTGGTTTGTCTTTTTATTGTTGAGTTGTAGGATTTCTTTATATATTCTGGATATTAAACCCTTATTGGATATGTGATTTCCAAATATTTTCTCCTATTAAATAGGTTGTCTCTTCACTTTCTTGACCAAGCCTTTTGATGCACAAAAGTAGTTAATTTTGAGGAGATCAAATTTATTTCTTTTTTTCATTTGCTTATGTTTTGGGTATAAGGTCTAAGAAACTATTGGCTATCACGAGATCTTAAAGACACTTCCCTATATTTTCTTCTAGGAGTTTTACACTAATAGTTCTTATATTTAGGTCTTTGATCCATTTTGAGTAAATTTTATATGTGTTGTAAAATAAGGATCCTCTTTCATTCTTTTGCATATGGGTTTCCAGTTAAACACATTTTTTAAGAGACTGTTCTGTCCCAGTTGAGTCTACTTGACAGCCTTATCAAAAAGCAATTTGCAATAGCTGTAAGCATCTATTTCTGAACTCTGAATTTGATTCCATTCAGAGTTAATATATCTGTCTGTATGCTAGTACCATGTTCTTTTGACCCCTGTAGCTTTGTAATATGGTTTAAAGTCAGGAAGTCTGAGTCTTCCAACTTCATTTTCCTTTTTCAAGATGTTTTTAGCTACTTGGGGCCCCCTTACCCTTTCAAATAAATTTGAGAATTGACTTCCATTCCTGCAAATTCATCTGTCATGATTGGAACTGCATTGAATTTGTAAATCAGTTTGGGTAGAATTGACATCTTGACAAGATTTAGTCTTCCAGTGCATAAACATAGAATATCCTTCAATTTATTTAGATCTTCTTTGATTTCTTTTAGCAATGTTGGTACATTTTCCATACATAAATCCTTTATATACCTGGTTAAATTTATTTGTAGATATTTGATATTTTAGTTGCTTTATTGTGCATGACATTTTTTTCTTGATTTCTTCCTCAGTTTGCTCATTTCTAGTGGTTAGAATCACTGTGATTTTTGCTTGTTGATCCTGTATCCCACCATTTTCTGAACTCATTTATTAGCTCTAATTGTTTAATTGTATATATATTTTTAGGATTTTCTATATATAAAATCTTGTAATCCACAAATGAGGAAAGTTTTACTTCTTCCTTTCCAATTTGAATGTATTTTTTTCTTTTATTTTCCCTAATTGCTCTGGTTAGAACCTCCAGCACAATGTTGAATAACGTAAGGGCAGTGCGCATCCTTGTGTTGTTCCAGACAAGTTGTTTTTTTCTCCATCTGTTCTTCTGTCTATACAATTTTGATTGTCTTTTCTTCTAATTCACTGATTCTTTCTTCTCTGTGTTTAAATCTGCTGGTGTGTGCCTCTAGTGCATTTCAGTCTCTTAGTTTTTTGCTTCTCATCCCCACAATTTCTGCTATATATTTTTTATACTTTCAAATTTGTCGTGCTTGCAGAATGCCTTCTTAATATCACTTATCTCTTTATGTATATTTTCCTTCATTTCCTTGAATTGATTTAGGAGATTTTTTTGGACAGCTTTGATTAGTTTTTCCAAAGTCTGCATCTCCTCTGATTTCTTAAAAACATTTTTTATTAGGAAATATAACATATATACAAAAAATAATAATAAATTTCAAAATACGTTTTAACAACTATTTCAAGAAAAGATTTAAAATTTTGTATGGGTTACTGTCCCACAATTTTAGGTTTTTCCTTGTTGTTGCTCCAAGACACTGGAGATAAATATTAATATACTGATTGAGCAGTCATTCTTTTTAATAAATCCTATCTTCTATGTAATAACTCCTCCTTTACTTTTATCCTTCTCCCAGTCTTTCTGGTTACTTGGGCCCTGCCCTTTCTAACTTTTTTAGGTTGGAAAGGTGTCAACAATATGGAACTAGCTGGAGTTCTTGGAGAGACTGGACCCTCTGGAGTTCAGGACTTACCTGGCCTAGGAACCTATCTGAAGGTTGTAAGTTTCTGAAAAGTAATCTTAGTAAGTGAAACTTTTATAGAATCTCAAATAGAGCCCTAGGTATTCTTTACGGTTTACAGGAATGGTTTAGGTGGGAGCTTGGCAAATCATGGTTACCTAGCAATATCTAGCTAAAGCTTGCATAAGAGTAGCCTCCAGAATAGCCTCTTGACTCTATTTGAACAGTCTTAGCCACCTCATGAGCTAACTGTTCACCCATCTTTAGCTTCTGTGCATCTCTAGGTCCCCTTTATTTTATATTATAAGCCTCTGACTTTTTTATTTGTCCTCTCTACTGATCAATATCTTCCAGTTTCTTAGTATGGTTTGTAATTTGTTGCTGATTTCTAGGCATCTGATAATCCTGATGAGTTTACTCTAATGGTTAGTGTAGCTCTCTTGCCTAGTGTTTTATTGTTGAGTGGCTTTGTGTTATAAGCTTGTGTAAACAAGAATCAAAGAAGCTTGTTTCAGTTTATTCTAGACTTCTAAAATAGCCTGTGTTTAACGATCAGATTTTATCAACTCCTTGTCTGCTTCTTACCCTGGATATGTGATACAGTTTTTTCTTTTTCTTTTTCAGTTTTTTGTTTCTGTTTGTTTGTTTCTCTCTCTTTTTTTTTCTTTTATGATACAGTTTTTAAGACTGCACTTTTTGTGCAATTGTTTCACCTCCAGCAAAACACTTCCTTTCCCTTTGTTCCTTTGCTAGGAATCTTGATCTGTTCTGTTTGTTTTTGTTTTGTGCCTATCATTTTTATACTCCTTTCATTGTCTCTAGCTGTTTCTGCCTGCAGGGCAAAGTCTAGGAGGAGGGTCACCCCAGTACAATTTTCCCATGTCTGTATTTCCCAGCCCCAACAGGGACAGACACTCCCAAAGGGAGTACGGACTGGCTCTGAAGTGTCCTGGCAGGGCATCAGGAAGAACACCAAAAGCCTCCTTGATGGCTTCCCAAAGCTGTGCTTTCTCCAAGCTTGCCCAGAAAATGCAACCCTTCAGGTATTCCCTGCACCCCTGAGGGAAGTGCTCCATCTTTAAATCCCTGCTGCCTCCTTCCCTGTCAGGGGTGTGGTTGAGACAAGACTGCTGCCAGCTTTGTCCAGGATGCATTGAAACAGTAGCTCAGAGCCAGACCCGGGGATCTGTGTTCACTAATCCACAGCTGTGATCAGCCGTGCCTCGCTGTTCTTGGGAAAGAGGATTTTTATAGCCCTTTCTGTCTCCAGCGAGCTAGCCTGGAACTGGATCCCAAGGTGACCCACTGCATGAGTGACGTATGGGCACTGACAGCTGCCATATGGAGAGAGCAAATCACTGTCCTCCACTGTAGTTTATCATCCTCTTCTTCCTGTTCTCCCCTGGCTGCTGTATAGTGTGCTTCTTGCCTCCAGACCACCAGAACATTGTCTCAGATAGTTCCTGCCTGTTCAACAGCTGTTCCGGTGGAAAGGCTGTGTCCTGGAACTCCCGATTTCGCCATCATCCCCAGGAGCCCCCCACATGTTTGTTTTTGTTTTTAGAAATCTGCTCGGTGAGTTTTCATGAAATGAAAACTTTTTTTAGGTTTTACCTCCATTCCAAATTGGATAAATGTCCCACAGAATATTGCCCATTTTATTCCTATTATGAATATGTAGTATGGATACACCTGTACTCTTCCTTCATATGTTCGGATTGTAGCTCCAATGAAATCTGTGCTTTGAAATTTTTTCTCTGGATGTAAAGCATACAGGTTTTAAACAATGTGCAGTCATGTTCCTTCCACCTACCCATTTGCAGTTTTATACTTCTGCAAACAGTAATCTCAGGTAAGTCCTGAAACCTAGAGAATCCAGTTTCTCCAGAACATCAGATAGTTCCGTCTCCCTGCCCTATAATAGTGACACCCCCTCCCAACATGGAAAAGTTAGAATGGCAATAGCCCAGACACCCCTAAAGAGAGGGATGGAAAGATCAAAGGTGATGGTGGAGTTATGCAGAGAAGTTAGGGGTTAACAAATGAATATGAATGCCAAATTATTAAATTGGTGTTTCTTTTAGTCTCCAGTATCTTAGAGCAGCTAGAAATAAAAGCCTAAAATTGTGGCATTGTAACCCATGTTAAACTCTGAAATATGTTCTACAACTAATTGTGGTGCTGTGCTTTGAAATTTATAGATTTTTGTACATGTTATTTTTCACAAAAAAAAGAAGGAAAAAATTCGATTGTGATGATAAAAAAATATTTATGCCCTCTAGCCTCCTATATTCTGGAGCAGCCAGAAGGGAAAATCTGAGAGGATGGTATGGGTAGCCCATGACAAACTTTGGGGTCTGTCCTATAACTACTTGTTGAAGAATGCTTTGAAAACTATTGTTTTTTTAAAATTTCTTTGCTTTGTAGATATGTTATACTATACAATAAAGAAGTAAAAAAAAAATAAGAATTTTAGTCTCTTGTCAGGTAGGTTTTAAGCAGATACATGAATGCTAGGTCTTTCCCTTGGTCCTTGGAATTAAGAGATTTTTGCAGATATAAACCATAGTGGAACTGCTGTATCACATATCCCTATGAATAATAAACAGGAGGATTTCATTAAATATGTCAAAGTTCCCAGGCTTTCATAGAACATATTTGAGAGTTTGTGGCCACGTGGAGATTAGGCTCTGAGACCCATCTGTCTGTCCGTTCATAGATAGTATCTTATGCTGTTGCTGCCATAGCTATATGTATTACTCAGTAGGTACATGTTTTTAATATGCTTTAAGACTTGCTTTTGCTTTGCATCTGTGTAAAGTTACCACTGCTGTTAAATTGTGTTGCTTTATTGTTGGGGTATATACAATGCTAAATAATTAAAGCTAAATAATTAACATGTAGTTCAATCAAAATCACTGTATTTTGTTCTAAGACTAACACCTGGAATAAAATCTGTTTATACTGCTGTGAATTTAGTGATTCTGTCTCGCAATTAGTTCATGCATCAATTCCTTGGAATTTAAGCCTTATTTTAAAGAACCCCTCTTTGTGGTCATCTTAATGCATTCTTCACATTCTTTCTGTTTTGCTTCTTGATTTCCTAAATTTGCTGTATTCTTGATGAAAAGAAAACTCATTTTATGAGGCTGTCTAGCTGGACATTTCAAAGACACATCAAACTCAGTGTGGTCAAAAGTAAATTTGTGATCTTCTCTACCAAGCACTGCTCTCCAGCATCCCCTGTATCAGTGACTTGTAGCACCATCCATCACATCGTATGATCCCAAGACTTTCAAACCATCCTTGACACTTATTCCTTCAGTCCTCAGGTGGCTCCACAGGAGGCTAGGGATGGAGTTGACGTATGATCCTGCAACCCCATAGTTAGGTGTATACTTGGAGGAACTGAGAGCAGAGACAGGAATGGACATTTGCAAATGGACGTTTGCACACTGACGTTTCTGGTGGTAATGTTCACGAATTGCAATAGACAGAGGTGATCTAAGGGTACATGGACTAAAGACTGGAATGGGGAATTGTGGTGTACACATACAATGGACTGTTGGGTGGCTGCAAGAAAGAATGAAGTTGTGAGGCATGCAACTAGGTGAATGAAACTTGAGGGCAGTAAGTTGAATGAAAAAAGCCAGAAAAGAAAAGGCAGATATTATAATGCCTAACCAATATGAATTAAGTATACTATGCAAATATGGAGAATTGAACTTTAAAGCACAGGTTATCAGGTGAAGGCCTATTGTAAAGGTTCCTAGATTGTAAACTCTTACAGCAGTCACATCTCTTCCAGAGTTAGTAACTGTTATTTCTAAATTCTGAGAGGATGAGCTCTTTGTATATAACCCAATCATTCGACGGAACTTTGGGTGTTTGTGTGACACAGAGCTAGAGTTCTGGTTCTGTAGCTCTGAAAGTCAGCATTACCCCATAGAGCAACTGTTAAAAGCAGTGAAAAAGTTACCATGCTTCAATTAGAGATATGAATGGAGTGGATCTGGGTTAGGACTAAGGTAAATCAGACTAAAGGGTAAAAGGATGATATTGACTGTATTTTAAAACTTCAACATCTGTGTGCAACCAAAGGAAGGAATGTTTATTTGGTGCAAAATTTATATTTTTGGTAGTACACTATCTAATTTAACTTGTATGGTCAGCTTATTCAAACGTCATAATTATGTGGGAGCATGAATAGGGAAGGAGATCTTGTTGGTTTCTACAGGTTAGTATGATGCCTGTGCCGGTTTGAAAGGATGTATGTCCCCTAGAAAAGCCATGTTATAATCTAAATCCTATTTCGTAAAGGCTAATAGGATTAATAGAATAATCCTTATTCAATACTGTATATAATTAGATCATCTCTCTGGAGATGTAACCCAATCAAGAGTGGTTGCTAAGCTGGATTGGGGGAGATATGTCTCCACCCATTTGGGTGGGTCTTGATTAGCTTCTGAAGTCCTATACAAGAGGAAACATTTTGAGAGATTCAGAGAGAGATTCTGAAAGAGCAGAGCAGAACGACATAGCCACAAGAAGCAGAGTCCACCAGCCAATGACCTTTGGAGATGAAGAAGGAAAATGCCTCCTGGAGAGCTTCATGAAACAGGAAGCCAGGAGAAGAAGCTAGCTGATGACGCCGTATTCCCTTCCAGATGAGTGAGGAACCCTGACCATGTTCACCATGTCCCTTTCCAGATGAGAGAGAAACTCTGATTGGTTCACCATGTGCCCTTCCACTTGAGAGAGAAACCCTGAACTTCATCGGCCTTCTTGAACCAAGGTATCTTTCCCTGGATGCCTTAGATTGGACATTTCTATAGACTTGTTTTAATTGGAACATTTTCACGGCCTTAGAACTGTAAACTAGCAGCTTATTCAATTCCCCTTTTTAAAAATCATTCCATTTCTAGTATATTGTATTCCAGCAGCTAGCAAACTAGAGCAATGCCCCAGTATATCCCAGCGTGACCTGGGAGAAGATAAAAATGTATTTGCACTGTGGAATTGTAACCCATATCAAACTCTGAAATCTGTTCTACAACTAATTGTTGCAATGTGCTTTGATTATTGCCTTTTTTTTATATGTTAAAAAGTCAGTTGTGATGATAAAAAAAATATTTTATTAAAAAGAAGTATTTGCAAAGTCCCCTTGAGGGACTGGGAAAAGGTGGAAATATTAAATGTATGTTTGATTATCCACTTATCTGTTGTCCATTAATATGAGAATAATTAAGTCTCTCTGTATTAAAAATTGGATAGAAAGGTAAATGAAATGAGCTCTAAAATTTAAGGAACTCTTGGTAATTAAAACTGTGAACAAGAAGTGTAGTCATGTTCCTGAAATATGACCAGCTGAAAAGAAAATGAAGGACCAACTTGAAAGTAATAAAAAAATTTTGATAGCAGAGCTCCCTGCTTAAAATTCCTCAAAAGGTCTCTATTTTCTACCAAAATTAAAGTTAGTTTTTAGCAGTATATTTGAGTATATATATAGCCCAACCTATCTTTCTGGCCTCTTCTTGAGCCATGCCATTATCTCCAAGTATGTATGTGACATCTCAGCACACTACAGAATTTATTCTCCTTGTAAATAGCTTTTATATCCAGAAAAAAAAGAATGTGTGAATTCCATTTGTTGTTGCATCAGAAGAGACCCTACACAAGTGACTGCTAAAAACATTCTACTGTGGGGCAAAGTACTTGTGCTTTTTCTCTGACCCCTAGCTGTGATCATTATACGGATGTTCTTAGGTAGCAGAGCTTATCTATTGACTGTTCCCAGGGTATATGTCCTTTTAAGCCTCCCTGCCTGTGATCTTGCTATTAATTCTGCCTCAAAAATAACCTCTGACTTCTCCAACTTACCGTTCAACGTTCAATTCAAATGTCATTTCCCCTCTGACATTCACCGTATAACCTTCCCTTATCCTCACAAGCAGAAATCATTGTTCTTTTCTTCGTTTCCAATAATATTTTGCTATTATTGTAGCCTTTTTGTAGGGTATTTTCCAAATCCGTCATCACCACCCATGATATTGTTTTTCCTGAATTCTGGGATTCTTTTAATCATGTTTTAATCTCAGTTCTGACTGACTGATGGTTGTGTTTCAATAAATGATGGTAGGTTGTGTATAAATAATAATTAGACTTTTTTGCTGGGATGGCTATAATTCATATTAATGCCTGAGATGTCAGAGGCTTTGTTTTACTGTTGTATTATCATTACATCACACAGTAGACACTGAAAAATTTGAAGTGAATGAATAAATGGCTAATGCATACATCTTTCGTAGGGCTTTTGGTGGAAGAGACAGATGTTTCTGTGACACCAGCAATACGAGTCAAAGGGTAGACTGGAAAAATGCCAGGCTTTGCTTTTTCTTGTGGTAAACCAAATTCCTAAAGCCTGAATGCCAGTAAGCAGCGGCCATGCGCCCAAGATGGATGTTGATCCGAGGATAAATCCTGGGTGGTTTGCCTGAGAAGTCACTGGCACCTTCAAAATCTGAAATGATTGCTTACCTAGGAGCTAAAACTTAAAAGTGAGACACGAGAAAGGATTCAGGTCATATGAAGTGGTGAAAAATGTCCAAATTTCCCACCCTGTGCCTCAGGATAAAGTTTCTTTAAATGTAGGATTACTTAGTTGTATACTGCCATAATATCTCTACCTAAACTTGTGGCATGCCTTTTAGAATACACCATACTCTCATATGCATTAACATGCTTATTTTAGAGATTACAAAGTCTCAATTTATTGGCATAAATTCCTGTATTTGCTGATTTGCTGCTGCTTTTTTGTTTTTTTGCATGGGCAGGCACAGGAATCGAACCGGTGTCTCCAGCATGGCAGGCCAGAACTCTGCCTGCTGAGTCACCGAGGCCCACCCTGTTTGCTTGTTCTTGATGATAGCATTTTCACTCAGAAAATTGGGGGACAAGTAGAATTCGTAACAGACGTAGCAGTTGATCTTTGTGGCGATTTATGAGGAAGATTCTCTTTGTATTGTTACTATTTGAATATGTTTACCGTATTCAAAATCATAGACTCAGAATTGGAGGAAATGTTTAAAATATTCTGCATATCTTCCATCTGATTCACAATGCCTTTTCACTTCCAAACAAAATGACTTTGTGGCTTTGGCACAAAGCATATGATGGTGAATTCATTTTATCCTAGCTCTTGAGGTTACTCCATTTTTAACCAGTATTGTTTATAGAAAGCTCTTTCTTATGTTAAGCAAAAGTCTTTCTTCTTTTAACCCCTCTCTTCCTGGCCCTAACCTTTCTTTTGATAACATTCAATAACTGTATGACTTTTTCCCGTTATTAATAATGCATAATTGCTTGTTTCCTTATAAAAGCATATTCATACACACCATCTTATATGAAGTTCAAAAGCACCCTGTAAAGTAGTTAGCATATGTATTTGTTATTTCTTTGCGTTGCAGATAAATAAGCTAAAACACAGAGAACATAAGTGATGTGCCCATGATGACATGATCATCCCACAGATAATCAATGGTAGATTCATGGCCCATGCCCATATTTTCAATTCCAAAATTCCATGGACTTTCCCTGATTCCATGTTGCTTAAAAATACAGTTTCCATTACTTAGTGAAGCATCCCAAAAATGCTTCACTCCTTCAATTTTATGTTAGCCATTCTTCAACTACTGACCTAATTTCCAGTAAGAGCAGCTATTGTGATACCAGATATTGTGTGTGTGTGCATGCATGCATGTGCAGAACTTGGAAAAAGTTCCATAGCCTTCTGGCTGGTACTCATGGGGTATTTTGTAATTTTACCCAGTGCCCCCCATAGATATTTTTGATATATCTGAAAAAAAATTATATGCTTATTTTAAAAACAAATGTGTACATCACTTATAATTTCCAAGTAAAGTTTTCAAGTAAATAATTATGTGTCTCACCCTCATTTTGCACATCACTCTTTAGTGCAATTAGAAAATTTTATTTTTCTGGGCCACTGTTTAAGAATCATAAGTTTTTCTTTCTGTGACTCTGTATTTGATTAGAGGGAAACCTCACATTTTACCACGTTCATTCAGTCTGGTTAGCACAGGAAATAAATGTGTTCAGGCTTGTATCTTTGGACTCATTAAACTTAAGTATCTCCAAAGTTCACTGGGAAATGGCTTTACCCAGTTGATACAGGATTTATACCATGCTTTGAATATCAAAGAAAGAAGACAGCCCAGTGTCAGCAATTATATAATTCTATACTTTAAACCCCAGAAGAAAATTAACCATATCCTAGATTGTGAATAACAGAAGCACAAGCTGAAACCACAGTTGATCAGAGCATATAAAACCACAATTCTGCTGACACTAGTTTTAGTTGGCGAGACGCTGCCAGAATGCAATGTACCAGAAGTGCATTGGCTTTTATAAAGGAGATTTATTAATTTACAAATTTACAGTTCTAGGGCCACAAAAATGTCCAAACTAAGGCATCCAGAGAAAGAAAAAGATACCTTGACTTAGAAAAGGCCGATGATGTCAGCTGGGAAGGCACATGGCTGGCATCTGCTGGTCCTTTAGTTTCTGGTTTCAAACAGCCTCCCCAGGGGCATTTTCTTTCTGCATCTTCTAACATCTCTATCTCGGCTCTGAGGCAGCTGTGCTTTCTCCAAAGTGTCTCCCCTTTTAAAGGACTCCAGAAATTAATCAAGACCCTCCTTGAATGGATGGAGTCACATCTCCATCTGATCAAAAATTATGCACCCACAATTGGGTGTGTCACATCTCCACAGAAGTAATTTAATCAAAAAGCCACACCCACAGCTAAACGGGTCAGTCTCTCTGGAAACAATCTAATCAAAGTTTCCACCCTAAACATAGGTGTGACCCCACGATATTGGATCAGGATTGAAAGGAAATGGCTTTTCTGGGGTACATAGCAGTTTCAAACTAGCACACTTATACATAATTATTTCCATAGAGTCTATATAAAATCATCACAAGCCCGAAAATATTTCTGCATCAATGAATAGGGAAAACATTTTAAAAGACAAATTATTTTAAATTAGCCACTTCTGGGAAATGGTAAAAAAAAAAGGTATCATGAATTGCATGAGTATTCAGGTTGAGCAGACTTTAATAGTCCTCTTCAACTGATTTCTCTGAAACTAATATTGCTTATGCTGAAAGTTTCAAGTCTCTTACAAAATACTCTTTGCCAAATATTCTTCTTTGAACCTAATTGGTTAGAAAATGAACCACATTAGAATTTTAATCTCAGCATTTTTCATATTGAATAAGAAATAACATATTGGACTCACTATGAGGCATAAATTAGCCAGACACTCAATTCATGTGAAGAATTTTGGCACTGCTCTGTTTCTGATATATTGAAATTTAACTCTTTAATTATAACAATCTTTTTTCTCTCAGTCTGCTTCTAAAACAGATTATGTAAGCCTCTGACTTTGGTTAATCGTTCTTACTCTAGTTGTTAACAGGTCTCAAAAGCAACATTCTGAAATTTACTATTGCATGTCAAATACTTTGGAGGTTCTAGTGCTTCTCCATGGATACTTGAGTTTTCTATTTTTCCATCTTCCTTTGCTCTCAGTGTTTGCTCTTGTTTTGTTTGTTTGTTTGCTTTGCTTCGCTATTTGCTTTGTTACCATCACCACAACCTTTGTATTTGTGTTCAGCTCCTTAGTACATGCTCCTTCTTGTCTGAGATTATTGGCAAGCTAACTCATTTAAGGAAGCTGTGGAAACGCCCAGCCATAAAATTATGCTCCCGTGCCACCTGAAATCAAGTTGTCTTTCTAACAGAAATTTGATTGACTTCAGATTCTGGTGTTCTGTAGTGCTGCTGAGCAATTATTTTGCATTTCTTTCTCCATCCTCTCTCTACAAAATTACTATTTCACGCTTTCTTCTTTCCCTTAAAACCTCTAAGCATCATCTTTTCCATCCTTACTCTTAGATGATAGTCTTACTTAAAAGGAGAGCACAAGTGATCAGAAGCAGACTTCACAAACTCTCACTACTGTCTAGACAAACAGGAGCCTGAACACCTGACCTTCCTTCCCATGATCTTCAATGAACTCTGGCTGCCTGCCCAGCTCTTTCATATCCTCTTGCCCATTCAGCGAGTTTGCTCTTATTTCTCCCATCTTCTTTATCCCCATAGCCAATCCTGCTTCCATCGCTGTCCTCTGCTCTCCTCAGCAACTCCTCCGAGCAGTTCTTTATGTTCACTGTCTTGAATTCCTCTCCCCTAAACTTACCCTCATTGTTTTTTGTCCCCACCACTCTGCCTTGTTTTTCTCCAATAAACACATATTGCTAAATTCAGTGGGAAATTCTCAATCTGCCTCCTATCAGACCTGTCATCAGCAGTCAGCACAGCTAATCCTTCATTTCCCCCTCCCTGAGAACTTTTTTACTTGGTTTCTAGATCATCATACTCGTCCACTTTCCATTTACCTTATTGGCTTTTCCTTCTCAGTCATTTTTGGTGGTCTCTTCCCCTCTGGCAATCTCAATGTGGGAGTGTCTCTCGAGTCAGTCGCTTTTTAAAAACCAAGATCACTTTATCTAGACTCAGAAACCTTGATATCCATTCCTTAACTACACTCTCTCTCTTTTGGCAATCTCGTAGCTTCTAATATATCCATAAGCCATTAACTACAAAATTTACATAGCCAGCTCATATATCTAACTTAAAATCCTTTCTTGGATATCCATCTGCTTCCTCAATCTCTCCAAATGCTTCCTCAATCTCTCCATTTGGATTAGTGCAACAACCTTATAATGGGTCTGACGCTCCTCTCCTTGACTTCTTGCAGTCTATTTTCAACACAGCAATCAATATGATCCTTTTAAAACTTAAATCTGATGATGTTATTCATTTGCTTGAAATTCCCCAACAGCTCCCAAACCTGTCTGCCAGATTTAGCAAATAAAAATGCAGGATGTCCAGTTAAATTTGAATTTCACATGCACAAGGAATGGTTTTGTAACTTAGGGGCCATATTTATACTCAGAAATTATTAGTTGTTTGACCCAAATTGAAATATGGATGGGTGTTCTATATTTTATATAGCTATCTTGCTCCCAACTCTCAAGTTCCTTAATCCTTATGGTAGTTTACAATGTCCCACATAAAGTGCCTATTGTTGAGTAATATTCCATCCTGTATATACACCGCATTTTGTTTATCCATTCATCTGTTGATGGACACTTGCATTATTTCCATCTTTTGGTAATTGTGAATAATGATACTATGAACATCAGTGTGCAAATGTCTGTTCACATCCCTGCTTACAGGCCTTCTGGGTATATCCCAAGTAGCGAAACTGCCTCATTGTAAGGCAACTCTATACTTAGCTTCCTGAGGAACTGCCAAACCATCTTTCCATAAAGGCTGTACCATTTTACATTCCCAGTAGCAGTGAATAAGTGCTTCAATTTCTCCGCATCCTCTCCAGCACTGATAGCTGCCTGTTTGTTTAATAGCAGCCATTCTAGGAGGTGAGAGATGATATCTCATTGTGGTTTTGATTTGCATTTCCCTAACAGCAAGTGAAATGGAGCATCTTTTCATGTGTCTTTTAGCCATCTGTATTTCCTCTTTGGAGAAATGTCTATTCATGTCCTTTGCCCATTTTTGTTTGTTTGTGTAGTCATTTTCTTTTTTTCCCTTTTATTCATTGTTTATTTTTTAGAGTAGTTGTAGATTTATAGAAAAATCATATGGAATGTACAGAATTCGCATATAGCTCCCCACCCCCTATACCACAGTAAGGTTTTCCCTGTTATTAACATTTTCCATTAGTGTGGTACCATTGTTACAATTAAATGAAACAATATTATAATCATAGTATTAACTAGTGTCCATAATTTATATTAGAGTTCACTCTTTGTACAGTTCTATGGTGTTTGGCTTGTTCATTTGTTTTTTTCATGGCAACATAGCCACAAAACAAAATTTCCCTTTTAACAACATAGAAATATATAATTTGTTGGTATTAAATATATTCACAGTGTTGTACTGCCATCACCATCATCCATTACCAGTACTTTTCCATCATCCCAAACAGAAACTCTGTACCAATTAAACATTAAATCCCCACCTATATTCTGTTTTTTGACTCTATGAGATTGCATATTCTAAGTATTTTATAACAGTGAGATCATACAATATTTGTCCTTTTGTGTCTGGCTTATTTCACTCAACAAGGTATCTTCAGCATTCATCTGTGTCATACTATGTGACAAACTTTGTTCCTCATTTTTTTTTCTTTTATTTAAGACAAAAGTAACATATATACAAAAAAGCAATAAATGTCCAATCACACCGCAACAATTAGCTTTAGAACAGATTTCAGAGTTTGGTATAGGTTACAATTCCACAATTTTAGGTTTTCACTTCTAGCTGCTGCAAGACATTGGAGATTAAAAGAAATACCAATATAATGATTCAGCAATCGTATTCATTTATTGTACCCTGCCTTCTCAGTTTAGCTCCACCATCTTCTTTGATATTTCTCCCAATCTTTAGGGTTATTTAGGCTATGCCCATTCTAAGTGTTTCATGTTGGAAGGGGCTGTCAATAATGTGGTATAGGGGGATGGAACTAGTTGATGTATTGGAGAGGCTGGGTTTCAAGACTTATCTGGCCTGGGAACCCATCTGGAGATTGTAGGTTTCTGGAAAGTAATTATAGTGCATGGAACCTTTGTAGAATCTCACCTAAAGCCCTAGGTGTTCTTTACAGTGGGCAGGAATGGTTTTAGTTGGGGTTTGGCAAACTATGATAAGTATCAATGTCTATCTAAAGTAGACTCTCGACTCTATTTGAAGTCTCTCAACCACTGATACCTTATTTGCTACACTTCTTTTCTCCCTTTTGGTCAGGCTGGCACTGTTGATCCTGTGACACCAGGGCCAGGCTCATCCCTGGGAATTACATCCCACTTTGCCAGGGAGACTGTTACCCCTGGATATCATGCTACACATAGTGGGGAGGGCAATGATTTCACTTGCAGAGTTGAGCTTAGAGAAAGAGAGGCCACTCTAAGCAACAAAAGAGGTCCCCTGGAAGTAACTCTTAGGCATAACTATAGGTAGGCTAAGCTTCTCTGCTACATAAATAAGCTTCACAAGAGCAAGCCTCAAGATCAAGGGCTTAGCCATTGACTTGGGAGTCCCTAATGTTTAAGACAGTGTTGGGGTTTTCCCTGGTGGTAAACTTTAATAGTTCCATATTTTTTCTCCCATCCATCAAGGACTTTATCAATACTTTTTTTTTTTTTTTTTTAAAGGAAAGACAGAGAGAAGGAAGGAAGGATAGAAGGAAGGAAGGAAGGAAGAAAGGGAAACATTTTTAAACATTTTCTTGTTTTATTGTATTCTGTTTCTCCGTTTTTGTTACATGGGCTGGGGCCGGGGATCGAACCGAGGTCCTCCGGCATAGCAGGCAAGCACTTTGCCCGCTGAGCCACCGCGGCCCGCCTATCAATACTTTTTTGATTATCTTCTTAAAATCTTCTCTGTGATATATCTGGGCATTGTTTTAAGCTATACAGGATTAAAGGCCCTCGTTCCTATTCTGGGCTCACCATGTTTGGGCTGTTTAAATGACCTATCCAGACAGGTTGAGTTAGGTTATGTTCTACAGAAAATTTACGTTCAAGACACATAAGCATTTCTTTCTTTGGTCTCATAGAATAGGTGAAGTTCTGAAATACACACAGTGTCTTCCTTACCCCTGTCTTCTGAATTATGTAAAACCTGACCTGATCAGCACCATTCTTATCTCTAATTGAAACCTGATTTCTTTTTCAGTTTCTTTAACTGTTGTTATATGTGGCAATGCTGAACCTCAGAACTGTGGAACTCCTACTCTGAGCCTTAGGTGTCACACAAGTACCAAAAATTCCAGGGAAATACCAGATTATGCATATATACCACAGCCTCTCAAAATCTAGAAACAATTACCACTCCAGACTAAATGTGACTGCTATAAGAGTTTACAATCTAGGCCCCAGTTTTCTGATATGTATTTTCTAAATGAGACTGTGCAATATGTGCTCTTTTGTTTCTGGTTTATTTTGTATCATAAAATGTCCCACAAGGTGCAGGCAATGGTGGCGCAGTGGCAGAGTTCTCACCTGCCATGTGGAGACCTGGGTTTGATTCCCAGTGCCTACCCATGAAAAATAAAAATGTCCCACAAGTTCATTCACAGCGTTGCATGCCTTACAATTTTGTCCCTTTCTGTAGCAACATAATATTTGATCATGTGTATATACCACCATTCGCCATCTACTTCTCAGTCGGTGTATGCTTCAGCCACCTCCATCCGTTGGGCATCATATATAATATCTAGAGTCAACAGTCCATCCACTCTCAGCCTATTGAATTGGTTTTCCTGCTACTTGCAAGAATATCAGGAATTCCCCGGTTTAATATTTCCTCCCTTCTCCCCAGTCCCCCAAAAGGATTTTACAGCTACTTGTTTTATTCCTACCACAAATTACTCTGGGATATATCAGGGCATCACACTAATCTGTTCAAATGAACAAGATCTCATGCCCTATTCAAGATTCCATGTAATTATGTAGTTTGAATAAACTGACCATACCAGTTAAATTAGATAACATGCCACCAAAAGTTTAAATTTTGCACCAAATAAACCTCTCTCCCTTTGGTCTCACATAGAAGTTAAAGTTTAAAATATGAACTATATCACCCTTTACTCTGTGTTCTGATTTACCTTAGTCCTATCCAAATCCACTGCATTCATTTCTTTAGTTAAAATCTGATCATTGTTCAATCTTTTTAAACAGTTGCTGTATGAGATGATGCAGACTTTCATATTTGCAGGGCTCTAACTCTGAGTCTCACATGAAAAACATTTCAGGGAACCACCAGATTATGCACTAATAGCTCAGTATCCCAGAATTCAGAAATAACAGTTACAACTCCTAAATATATGTGACTGCTATAAGAGCTTACAATCTAGGACCCTTCACAGTAGGCCCCAAACTGATAATCCATGCTTTCAACTTCAATTCTCCAAGTTGGTATATGTATAGGTGGTCCGTATGAGTGAGGCATGATAGTATTTGTCTTTTTGTTTCTGACATTTCATTCAACATACTGTCCTCAAGATTCATTCACTTAGTTGCATGCCTCATAACTTCATTCCTTCTTGCAGCTGCTCAGTAGTCCATGTATGTATACACCACAGTTCCCCTTTCCATTCCTCAGTTATTATACCCTTAGGCCATCTCGACCATTGTGAATGGAGAACCCTGCCACTATAAATGCCAGTGTGCAAAAGTGCATCTGTGTACCCACTCTCAGTTCCTCCAAATCTATACCTAGCAATGGAGTTGCAAGATCATATGGCAACCCACCTGTGGCCTCCTGCGGAACCACCGCACTCCCTTCCAGAGGCTTTGCCCTTTTTTTTAATTGGTTTGTGTACTGGTTTGAAAGGATGTATGTCCCCTAGAAAATCCATGTTTTAATCTAAATCCCATTTCATAAAGGCAGAATAATCCTTATTCAATACCATATGTTTTAATCTGTAATTAGATCATCTTCCTGGAGATGTAGCCCAATCAAGAGTGGGGGTTAAACTGGGTTAGGTGACGACATGTCTCCACCCATTTGGGTGGGTCTTGGTTAGTTTCTGAAGTCCTATAAGGGGAAACATTTTGGAAAATGAGAGAGCAGAGAATGCTGCAGCACCACAAAGCAGAGTCCACGAGCCAGAGCCCTTTGGAGATGAAGAAAGAAGATGCTTCCTGGGGAGCTTCATGAACCCGGAAGCCAGGAGAGAAGAAGCTGGTAGATGACCCTGTGTTCGCCATGTGCCCTTCCAGATGACCAAGGAACCCTGACCGTGTTCACCATGTGCCTTTCCAGATGACCGAGGAACCCTGACTGTGTTCACCATGTGTCCTTCCAGATGACCGAGGAACCCTGACCGTGTTCACCATGTGCCTTTCCAGATGACCGAGGAACCCTGACTGTGTTCACCATGTGTCCTTCCAGATGACCAAGGAACCCTGACTGCATTCTCCATGTGTCCTTCCAGATGACCAAGGAACCCTGACTGCGTTCGCCATGTGTCCTTCCAGATGACCAAGGAACCCTGACTGCGTTCGCCATGTGTCCTTCCAGATGACCGAGGAACCCTGACCGTGTTCACCATGTGCCTTTCCAGATGACCGAGGAACCCTGACTGTGTTCACCATGTGTCCTTCCAGATGACCAAGGAACCCTGACTGCATTCTCCATGTGTCCTTCCAGATGACC
The DNA here is from genome assembly GCF_023851605.1 of Tamandua tetradactyla. Taxonomy (NCBI): domain Eukaryota; kingdom Metazoa; phylum Chordata; class Mammalia; order Pilosa; family Myrmecophagidae; genus Tamandua; species Tamandua tetradactyla. The sequence continues at coordinate 9,877,036 of NC_135348.1, forward strand.
GAGGAACCCTGACTGCGTTTGCCATGTGCCCTTCCAGATGACCAAGGAACCCTGACTGCGTTTGCCATGTGTCCTTCCAGATGACCGAGGAACCCTGACTGTGTTCACCATGTGCCTTTCCAGGTGAAAGAGAAACTGACTGTGCTCGCCATGTGCCCTTCCACTTAAGAGAGAAACTGAACTTCATCGGCCTTCTTGAACCAAGGTATCTTTCCCCTGATGCCTTAGATTTCTGGTACATTGCATTCTGGCAGCTAGCAAACTAGAACAGTTTGTTTGTCTTTTTATTGTTGAGTGTTCTAGTTTGCTAGCTGCCGGAATGCAATATACCAGAAATAGAGTGGCATTTATAAAAGGGAATTTAATAAGTTGCTATTTTACAGTTCTAAAGCCAAGAAAATGTCTCAGTTGAAACAAGTCTATAGAAATGTCCAATCAAAGACATCCATCCAGGGAAAGATACCTTGGTTCAAGAAGGCTGATGAAGTTCAGGGTTTCTCTCTCAAGTGAGAAGGCACATGGCAAGCATAGTCAAGGCTTCTCTCTCATCTGGAAGGGCACATGACAAGCATGGTGTCATCTGCTAGCTTTCTCTCCTGGCTTCCAGTTTCATGAAGCTCCCCGGGAGGCGTTTTCCTTCTTCATCTCCAAAGGTCGCTGGCCTGCGGACTCTCTGCTTTAGTGGTGCTGCAGCATTCTCTGCTCTCTCTGAATCTCCTTCATTCTCCAAAATGTTTCCTCTTTTATAGGACTCCAGAAATTTATCAAGACCCACCCAAATGGGTGGAGACGTTTAGTCAGGTCTTCTTTGATTTCCTTTAGTTATGTTTTGTTGTTTTCTTCATAAAAGGTCTTTACATCCTTGGTTATGTTTATTCCTAGATATTTGACTATTTTAGGTGCTGTCGTAAATGATTTTTTTTCCCTGATTTCCTCCTTGGATAGCTCATTACTAGTGTATAGAAACACCATTGGTTTTTGCATGTTGGTCTTGTATCCTGCCACTTTACTGAACTCGCTGATTAGCTTAAGTATACTTGCTGTCATTTTTTCTGGATTTTCTAAATATAGGATCATGTCATCTGCAAATAGCAATGGTTACTTCTTCCTTTCAAATTTGGTTGCCTTTTATTTTTCTTTCTTGCCTAATTGTACTAGCAAGAACTTCTAGCACAGTGTTAGAGTAGCAGCGGTGACAATGGGGTATCCTTGTCCTGTTCGTGATCTTAGAGTTAAAGCTTTCAGTCTCTCACCCTTGAGTGTGATGTTAGTTGTGGGTTTTTCATGTATGCTTTATCATGTTGAGGAACGTTTTCTTTAATTCCTACCTTTTGAAAAGTTTTTATCATAAAAGGATGCTGAATTTTATCAAATGTGTTTTCTGCATCAATAGAGAATGTCAAGTGGTTTTTCTCTTTTGATTTGTTAATGTAATGTGTTACATTAATTGACTTTCTTGTGTTGAACCACCCTTGCATACCTGGGATAAAAATTGCTTGATCATGGTGTATAATTCTTGTAATATGCCATGGGATTGTATTTGCAAGTGTTTTGTTGGGGATTTTTGCATCTATATTCATTAGATAGATTGGTCTGAAGTTTTCTTTTCTTGTACTGTCTTTATCTGGCTTTGGTATTGGGGTAATGTTGGCTTTATACAATGAATTAAGTAGTGTTCCATCTTTTTCAATTTTTTTGGAAGCATTTGAGCAGGATAATTATATTAATTATATTATATAATTAATAATAATTTTATTAATTATTCTTGGAATACTTGGTCAAACTTGCCTGTGAAGCCATCTGGTCCAGGGTTCTTAGAAGGTTTTTTGTTTTGTTTTGTTTTGTTTTGTTTTATTTCGGGAGGTGCATGGTCCAGGAACCTAACCTAGGTTTCCCGCATGGCAAGTGAGAATTCTACCACTGAGCTACCTTGCACCACCCTGTTGGAAGGTTTTTGATGACCAATTTGATTGCCTTACTTGAGGTCTTTTATTGAGGTCTTCTGTTTCTTCTCGAGTCAGTGTAGGTTTTTTGTGTGTTTATAGAAAGTTGCCCATTTCATCTGAGATGCATAACTGTTGTTATACAGTTGTTCATAGTACTCAATTATGATGTGTTCTATTTCTTTGGAGTCTGTGTCGATGCCTCCCCTCCCATTTGTGATTTTATTTGCAGCTTCTCTCTGTTTCATCTTTGTCAATCTGTCTAAAGGTTTATTGGTTTGCTAATGCTGCCAGAATGAAATATAACAGAAATGGGTTGGCTTTTATAAAGGGAGTTTGTTAAGTTACAAGTTTGCCATTCTAAGGCCATAAAAATGTCCAAACTAAGGCATTCAGGTAAAGATACTTCAACTCAAGAAAGGCCAATGTCTGTCACATGGGAATGGTGTCTGCTGATCCTTGTTCCTAATTCCATTGCTTCCAGCTTCTGATTCTAGTAGTGACCTCTCTAAACATCTGTGGGCCTTCACTTAGCTCCTCTGGGACACAGCTTGGGATTCTGGCTTGCGTAGCATCTCATGGGAAGGCACATAGCAATGTCTGCTGGAATGTGCATCGCCAAACTTCCATGTCTAGTTGTCTGCTCTCTCTTGTGCAGCACTCCAAGCATCTCCAAGTGTCTGCCTCTGTCACCTCTCAGGCAACTCTAAAATGTTTCCTCTTTTAAAAAACTCCAATGAACTGATCAGGACCCACCTTGAACAGGTAGAGTTACATCTCCATCTAATTAAAAGATCATACCCATAATTGAGTGGATTGTATCTCCATGGAAACAATCTAATCAAAGGGTCCCACCCTACAATATTGAATCAGGATTAGAAGAACAAGCTTTTCTGGGGTATATAACAATTTCAAACCAGCACAAGGGTTTGTCAATTATACTGATCTTCTCAAAAAAATCAATTTTTGGTTTTATTGATTTTCTCTATTGTTTTTTATTTTTATTTTCCATTTCATTAATTTCTGCCCTAATCTTTGTTTTTCCTTTCCTTCTACTTGCTTTGGGATTAGTTTGCTGTTCTTTTTTCAGTCTCTCTAGTTGTTCAATTAGTTCTTTGATTTTAGCTCTTTCCTCCTTTTTCATGTGGGCAGTCAGGACTATAGATTGACCTCTCAACACTGTCTTCCCTGCTTCCCATAAGCTTTGATATGTTCTGTTCTCATTTTCAATCATCTCAAGATATTTACTGCTCTTGCAATTTCTTCTTTGACCCACTAATTGTTTAACCTCCATATATTTATTTTCTGATTCTCCCTTTGTTACTGATTTCCAGCTTCATTCCGTTATGATCAGAGAAAGTACTTTATATAATTTCAACCTTTTAAAATTTACTAAGACCTTTTTTGTGCTCCAGCTGTGATCTATCCTTGAGAATATTCCATGAACATGTGAGAATTTGTGTCCTACTGATTTGTGATGCAGTTTTCTATATATATCTATTAGGTCTAGTTCGTTGATCATGTTTTTTAGGCCCACCATTTGTTTATTGATCCTCTCTTTAGTGTTCTGTCTATTCGGGTGAGTGGTATACTGAAGTCTCCCACCATTACCCCCTTCAGTTTTTCCAGTGGTTGCCTCATATACTTTGGGGCACCTTGATTAGGTGCATATATATTTATGATTGTTATTTCTTCTTATTGAATTGCCCCTTCTATAACTATATAATGCACTTCTGTATCTCTTATAACATTTTTGCATTACAGGTCTATTTTCTGTGAAATTAATATTGCTACCCCAGCTTTCTTTTGGTTACTACTTGTGTGGAAAATCTTTTTCCATCCTTTCGCTTTCAACCTTTATTCATTTCTGGGTCTAAGATGGATCTCTTGTAAAGAGCGTAGAGAGGGATCATATTTTTAAATCCATCCTGCCGATCTGTGTCTTCTGATTAGGGACTTTAATCCATTAACATTCAAAGTTACTGCTGTAAAGGCAGTTTTTGAATTCAACCATCCTATCCTTTGGTTTTTGTTTGCCAGATCTAGTTTTTTCTCTCTCATTTCATCCTTTAAGTTACCCTTACAAATATTGTTCAATTTAGCCTCCCCCAAACTTCTTTCTCTCTTTTTTCTTTTCTTTTCATCCAGCAGGAGACCCTTGTAGTTCTCATAGGGTCCGTTTCTTATTAACAGGATTCTCTCTGCTTCTGGTATCTGTGAATACTTTAAACTTTCCTTCATTTTTGAAAAACAACTTTGCTAGATAGAGAATTTTTTGGCTGGAAATTTTTATCTTTCAGTATCTTAATAACATCGTACCAATGCCTTCTCACTTCCATGCTGTTTGATGAGAAATCAGCATTTAATCTTATATGGCTTCCCTTATATGTTGTGAATCACTTCTCTCTTGCTGCTTTCAGAATTTTCTCCTTCTCTTTCCTGCTTGACAGTCTGATTACTATGTGTCTTGGAGTTATTCTATTTGGATTTATTTTGTTTGAAGTACATTGGCTTTTGGATTTGCATATTTTTGTCTTTTAAAAACCTGAGAAAATCTTCAGCCATTATCTCCTCAAATATTTTTCCTGACCCGTTTCCCTTCTTTTCTCTTTCTGGGACACCCATGATGTAAATATTTATGTACTTTGTGTTGTCAGTCATTTCCCTGAGATTTTTCCATTTTTTTTCTCCATTTGTTCTTTTGTCTTTTCAAACTTGATTGATTTGTCTTTTAGTTTGCTGATTTTTTCTTCTGCATCTTAAAATCTGCTGTTGTGTGTCTCCAGTATATTTTTAATTTCATCTATAGTGTCTTTTATATCCATAATATCTGTTGTTTTTGTATGTTCTTTCAAAGTCTTCTTTATGCTCTTCTAATGTCTTCTTAATAACTTTTATATCTTTTTACACATTTTCCTTCATTTCTTTGAATTGATTCAGTAGATTGCTTTGCATATCTTTGATTCGTTGTTCCAGATTCTGTATCTTCTCTAACTTTTTGATCTGTTCCTTCAAGTGGGCCATCTTCTTGAGTTTTAGTATGCCTTGTGATTTTTTTATTTTATTTTATTTTATTTTTTTTGCTGATATCTGGTCATCTGATTATCTTGATGGGTCCATTCTAAAGTTCAGTTTCTCTCTCTTGTAGGGGTTAGTTGTTTCCTGGGTTTATATGAGGGCACAGCTTGGACAGTTGGGTCTTCCGTATCCTTCAACCAAGAATGGTCGGGTACCCATTTAGAGGGTGTAGACCAGCTCTATGGGGCTTGGGATAGGATCTGAAAAAGCTCTGAAAAGCCCCACAGTTCCATGAACTTTCCACCCTGCCCAGCAGATGGTGCTGTTCGGTGATTTAATAGTCCTCAGAGCTGTTTACCTCCTGGAGCCCAGGCAGTGTCTGACCAGATAGAACTGAAACTGTAGAATTGCTGTGCACTCATTTCGCTGGCCATAATTTGGCTTCATATGGGTCGTGTTCTCCACTTTACTTGCGTTGGATGATTCCCCCAGCTGCCCCAGACAACAGCCATCCCCCAGGCAATGGTCATGACACCTGCTGCTGTTTCCCTCAAGGGTGGGGGTGGGCACCAGGACCCAGGGCAGGAAACCTCGTCTCTGCCCACATTTTCTTAAACTCTTTGCCCCTCCCTGACCTGAGCTTTGAAATGTTTTCCCCTACCCCCAGGGTCCCCAAATAGTTGAGTTGGGTAGTTTCTGTCTGACCGCTTACTGCTTTTAGTGAAGATTTAGTGATTCCCTCCCTGATCCTCCATTTTGGAAGCTCTTCCTTGCTGCCGTTTTGTATTCTCTCCTTCCCCAGAGCTTACATCCTGCCCTGAGTCTCTATGGGGGTATAAGGTAGGATCTTTCTCACTGCTGTGAGAGATTTTATAGTCTATGCCTCTGGTAGGAGGTGGGAGGGATTCTGGCGGCCCCTGGGACCAAGCTGGGTGGGACCCAGTGAGGAGAAGGGAGAGGCCAGCTTGTCTGGGATGGAAGTTTCCTACCAGATGTTTTTCTCTTTCTTCAGTTAAGCATTTTTGGGATCCTCCTGCAGTCTATACCTTCCTTGAGAGTTATGAGCAAGTGAGAATTATGCATTCTTCACTGAATCTCTGGAGAGAAGTTTTCAGTAGATGTTAACATTGCTATGTTGATAATGTTAGCAATCTGGTAGGTCCTTTTTTAGATATTAAAATAGGAGACCTTAAATTGGAGAGCAGTGAGATCTTAGTATTGTCTTTCTTTAACCACTTTGCCTATCCACTACATAAATCATCTTGTTTGCTTTATATTTTAGGGCACACATTCCCCATACGTTTTTAGGACTCCATTGTTCAATGTGGTTCCCATATACACCACAAATTATTGACAGTAAAAAATTTGCATCCATATAATATCATCATTTATTTAGTCAGTCTTCCTATTACGAACATGGAAGTTTTTATTTTGTTTTACTCTATTTTATTTTTACTCTTCTTTATACATAATGCTGCAATGAATATCCTTGTATTGAAACTCTGATTACTTCTTAGGAAAAATTCTGAATACAGAATTATATGAAAAGCCCATGGAAAATGTTGTCAAATTGTTCTTCAGAAGTACTGTATCATTTTATTTTTCCATTCAGTTTGGAAAGACTTATGTACAATGGATATGAACCTCTTCTGTGTTCAAATTCTCTGTCTTCATTTGGCCTCTCCTCCAATTACAAATATGCAGATTTCTACCCTTACTTTGTTAAAGCTTCTTACAATCTTCCTTAACATAATTCCATTATGAAGAAGTAGAGATTACTTCTACTCTCTACATGTATACTACTTTTTCTTAAGCACCCCACTTTTTTCCCTATCTACTTCAGTGAAATTACTCTAAATCTAAGATCAGTAAAGATGG